>NC_135519.1:4797084-5115084 GCF_051989575.1 Stigmatopora nigra | reverse complement strand
GGCTAACTAAGGGCATGGGGGCTGGAATATCTGATCAGGAACTTCCTCCATCCAAACTGTCTAAGCATTACAGGGGTGGGGTCGATTGCTAAAATGGAAGGAGGTGTGAACAGCTGAGTAAACAAGTCAGGTCAAACTGTGAAAGTCTGAAAGGGCACAGCGACATGATCAGTCTCTTGATTGTCCGTTTTCAAGTCTCCATCTGACTCTGCATTATTAAACCTTTCTATTTGTGGCGTTTTATTTGAAATTTTTCCTCATTGTTAAATGTGGTCATCATAATATAAGCCGGAAGGAATCAATGACATATATGTATTGTGCCAGGCAACAGGAAAGAAGCACTTTCTCCTCTGCCTCAACACCCAATGCAGGACCACAACGATACCATGGAAACTAGTCAGTGCATAGTCTATGAATTTCTAGAAGTATTAACGCAAAACTCGATCTGGTGAGATCTACTTCAGGTTGAATCTGGGTAAAGCAAGACATTGCCAGTCTGTGCAATGGACCTTTCGCCCTTAGAAACAATGACAATGACGGGGAGAGGTTGGCAATTCTGATATGGTAGATTTTTAGGCAGGGTGAAGCTGCAAGAAAACAAAGGGCGACTGATAGTGATTCATTGTGACAGCGGCGTTTGGCATGTCAGGACAGCAGGCTGGCTCGCTGCCTTTGATCTTTATTTGCTCCACCGTCTGTTTTGCATTTAAGTGCCTCGATGAGCACCAGGCATTGGATACATGCTGAATGGCCCAGGACTTTGTCCACTTTTCAAATATCCAGGATCCCTTTTCAAAGAGAAAGGGCCAGGGAAGGCCGACGCTCAAGGGCAAGGTTACCGAGATGAATTTGCTCAAGGGTCTCACAGCGATGCAGATTAGCTCTGATGAAAAGTGGGGGCTCTGTAATAGCTCATAATCAAGCGAATGGTGAGTGGTGTGAATGACAAAAACGTTAAGCTAGAAAATAGGGCAGGTAGAAAAGCAACATGCATCATCCATTCTGTATTTTTAAAAGGATATAAAATGTTGGTCCCCAAACATACTTGACCTATGAGGTTTAGCATACTGGAGACTGAAGACGGAGGTCTTTTTTTCCCCTCCAAACTAGCATGCAATTAACTCCAGGACTATACATTTTTTGACAGGAATAAAACTGGGTCTCACAGGGTGAAAACATTTGTTCTCCAAATAACTGCATGTGGCAATTTTGGTGATTGAACCACTCCAATTCCAAGAAAATGTCTCATGTCCTAATTGTTACCTAGAGAAACACAATAACAGAATAACACGTAGGTTTATTAAATTCTTAAGCACTTTAGAAGCTGTGCACATATCTGCCTTATCTAAATGTCATAGCATTTTACACTGCATTGTCATGTGATAAGCACTATATCACTTTGCGGCTTGAATAACATAATTCTAACAAAAGCACGGATTTAAACACAATCGAGTAAAACTTCCTGGCACCATGCTGACCCTTTAAGCGGCAAAGTTGATATATTGCGACAAGAAACATTCTCACAATTTTGCGACAGATGTTGCAAATGTGTGCCATCTTTTGGCGCAAACTACAAACTACATGAGGCGCCATATTTGCAGCTGTGGCCTGTAAAAAACAACCATGTTGTTTGCCACAAATCCGCCACTTCGGCGAGGTATTAATGCACTTTAAAATGCATAATTTTCGGATAAACGTTGGTTAACCACTCTACCCACAACAAAATTAAGGTTTTTATGCTTTAGATTTGCGAACAGTCCTTATTACTAGTTGTAGATACAAGTATTGCAGTATTAGTTTAGCTCTGGAAGTGCATACATGCAATGCATGATCAAGTGAAAAATATGCTATGGTCCATAAATCTGTAAGTTTGTTATTATCCAAGATGTGTAATCATAGTTATTTTTTGTATATAATAAAAAGTGTTTATTCATAACAGTTCTCCAAAGCACCAGGTATTGTCCATTGTGCATTAGGTGAGCTACTGTGCTCCAAAGATTACATTTTGTATTGAAAACCCATAGAAAAAGCTCCATTGGTGCATCAATACAAAATAACATCCACCCTGTTGACCTAAAAAAAAACATAATCAAAAGGAAGAATCAAAACAGAGTGGCACATCAAGGCAACAGTGCATCAAGTATAATCCAGGTGCAAGTGCACAAACTACAAGTGAAACACCAAAGATTGTTGTTTCCAGCATCACCCAATATAATGCATTGTGAGTATAATATTGCATCAGAAAAAAACGAACCCATAAAATAATGTGATTTAATCCACCGTACTCATCAAACGACAAACACCTCCTTCGATGGCCAATGATTGACCAGGAATGGTCCCAGGTGGTAATCTGGATATGTGAGTCTGTAATGAGATAAAAAAAATGACACGAGAAAAATTAAAACCATGTTTCACACTTTTTGGACTAATTTAAAAGAGAAGGTTTATTGGTTATGGCTCAGCCATGTCCAATGAATTGAATTCAGTACCCCTCCATGATAGGATTACTTTAAATTGAACATAAAATACAGACAGTCAACAGAAAATTCATATTTTTCATGTTCTGCAGATTGACGGAAATAAAAAGGGAGCCAAATATAAGAACTGGTGTAGTAAAAAAAGCTAGTACAACTACTCGAGTAACACCTGGTCTGCCGTAAAGTGTCAAAAGTATTACTTTACATCCAATATAACTACGACATGTTAAATATGTCAAGAAAGCAGAATTAATTACTTGCAGGTCAGATTGTTGATCAAATGTGACCACTGTGAACATTTAAAGCAGCCGGGCGTAAAACTGACAAAAATCTACAATGTTTGATGTCTTGCGGTCTCTCATAGCCTGTCTCCAGACAGCTGCTGCACATTGGTCCATACTCAAATCAAGTTTGGCTGATAAACACAGTATGTCACTGGCTGGCTGGTGTTTTTGATCTGGAATGTTAGGTTCTATTTCATCTCCATTTGTCTCTTTTGACGATTAAATGACACTTGGATGAAAGCTGTGTTTGTGGGGGGGCAGTAAGTAGTCTTTAAGCAATAAAATATCCGGAATGAATTGGCCACTGAATTGGCCGTATATCACATCTCTAGTTGCCGGACTCCCATCCATCTTGACAACATTTTTTTGGCAAAGTCTTCGACTATGGCCCCTGGCACCCCGGGGGTAACTGTCATGGACTGGGACATCACTTTGACAAGGCTACACACACATGGCAACACTCTCGGGGGCTATTATGTCTCCAATACAACCTTCTGTAGTCATCTTATTCCCTTCATCTTTTGTGGATGGGTTTTGAGAACAGACATTTGAAATCTGTTTCAGAGGAAGGTTCAAAGCAGAGTCATAATCAACTTAAGGTGCTTTCATGTTTGAAGAGAGTCTTTGAAGTACTTAATTCATACGAAATTGAATAGAAATCAGAATGTGTACTATTTGCAATGATTTACAGCAAATGCGCTGTACACGAATAAACATTAACAACATAACAGCATGCCGCTCTTCAATCACATTTTGAACATTTACCATTGTGGCAAAATGGCTGCATTGAACAGGTAGTGGGGAAATTATTCAATTTTTTGTTTTCATGTTTAGCACACATTCCATACAAAAGTGGTGCATATATATGTATAATTATTTTTTCCTTTTAAAGTGTTTCAGAAGTAGTTTTGGGAATATTAGAATATGTGCAAAAAATTCAAGCTTTTTACATATAATGTCTCTACTTACAAAAATTAGAAAGTAGAAGTAACACTGTACTTCTACAGTATAAGTTGCATGACAATTTCTGGATAATTACACTTAACATGCTTGCAACAATACTACTACTATACATATTAAAATAATTAAAAAAAGATTTTGCTTTAATGTTACACAACAGAATTCCTTCATACTCTTCAGTCCAGAGCACCTGCTGTCATTAGACATACATTTTTTTCTGGCAGGCTCTTTAGAGGGTCTTTCTTGGAAAATCCTCCAAATAAGGGATTTTAAGTAAATCAGCAAGCTGAAGGCACTGCAAGCCATCTAATCAGTTCAAAAGAAAGTATTGTGAGCTGTCTTTCATGTGCTCTTCTGTTACATTTTTGCTCCCTCGGCATGCACGTTTAATTGTGCTACGACAAAGTATCTTGGAGAGTACATCTGGAAACTGGGGTCAATCAGCTGCCAAATTTCTGTTTTTGATAGGCTTTGCTGATGCTTGCTGTTCACATTTTATTTTGTTTCTATGGTAACTATTCAAATGATTACATATATTTGATCATTGGATTCATAAATATTGATACGTTGACACAATTCTCAACCTTTTTAGGTCTTAACCCCACCACAGTGGATTTGAAATGTAATTAAGATGTGATTTAACAACTTACTGAGGCACTTATTTTTTTTTTTTTTTTTATAGCATTTTAAATAGCTCACCTTGGCTTTGCTATCTTGGGCAGACATGTATCCTACGCACATGCTCTCTGTGGTGTGGCTCCAAAGAAACTCCACTGCACAAACACAAATTAAAATTAAATGAAAGAAATGATACACTATTATGATGTTAAAGCAAAAAAGTGTTTGCAAAAAATACCTACAAATAATAGTGTAGAATTGAAACAATATTTAACCAACCAAACTAAAATTAACATTAGCCAGGAAAGCCAGCTGTTGTGAAAGAAGAGTACATTTTTTTAAAGTTACAGGTAAAGAAATTAAATTCACCAACACAATCAGCACAAGCAGAAGGCCTGCTTGCTTTTAAGATTACCATTTGATTCCATAGTGGGAGGTCTTTGTAAAATCTGAGATGAAGGGTGTGAAACTAGAGCTTGATTGTGCAAGTTAAAGAGACCACCCGCCAGGAGAGGCGGGGTGACCTTCCCTCTTCCTTCTTCAAACTAACCCCACACGCCCCTCCCATCTTTATAAATGTCCAATGATATGCATTAAATATTAGCATCAAAACCTATGTACATCTAAAATGAGGCATATAATGCAGATGTCATTAGGAATGAATGGACCGCATGTCTCACCTAGAGGACCCTGAATATTGGGAGAGGGCTGAGATTCCGCACATCTGCAGCACCGCAAGACAATTACTCCACCCAAAACCCGATCTTCGTTGGCCAGAAAGGGTGAGCCTTATCAGACAAAGAGACACATTTTGGTATCAAGTTCCTCACTACGTCACATGGAACAAAATAACCTATTAAAGTGAAATCTCAAAGCCTTTTGCTTTATTCAAGTCTTCTCAATTGGGAGTCTGCCATATCTGTTCATTCCATCTTTCCCTACTGGAAAAATCAAGTTTTTTTTCCCACAAACTCATCCTTGGCTGAAAAAATCTATGTGCATATATATACCATGACAGAGAAATGTGAATTAAAGCTGCTTATGAGCAACTCACCAATGAACATGTTTTGCATTGCTTCCAGCAATGCCTGATGGGAATCTTCCGATTGCATGGAAGTGGCGCATTCCCGTGCCAGCATGGTGCGAATGAGATGTTCTCCACAACCTGCAAGAAAAACACAGCTGAAAATGTCAAAAACAACACACCATTATATCAGCCAATGCTCAATTCACTTGTTATAATCTAGCATGAATCTCATATTAATGAAATTTCCCAAATACAGTATGAATAGTTATCCAATCCAATATAAACACCCATAGAGTTGGTCCACAGTCAATTGATTCCTAAAAAAAAATATATTACACTATACTATGCTTCTGAAGCAGAATAAAAAAAATAAATAAATTACAATTACATATTAAAATGGCACCAATGGCTAACAAGTCGGGGTTAAAATGAACCAGATGTTGGTGAACATCATTGACCGTCAGCCAACTGCAACACCAACAACTTCATCCTTTAAAGTCTGACACATTGTATATTTTCCTATTCTTAAAATTCCTGGAATCTGTAGCCGACATAAAAGTTGTGTATAAAAATGAGCGTGAACACGTCATCCTTGCCAAAATCTCCAAATAATGTTGAAGCTATTTGGTCTTGTTTCATGTGGTTTTGGTATGATATCCAAAAAGGAAATCAGAAACAAAGAGCAAATACTTCACACAAAAAAAGCTGCTGGAACACGTGTCTCTGACTTTAAAACCAAGTTTATAGCAGCCAAAATACAACAGTTGTGTTTTTATATGGTAAAGTATCTAGAATAATGAGCTCCTTCGAGGTAAATCACAGCATTAACATGCTGAAGAGGCATTTTGAGAAATACAGCTGACTGAAATGTCACCCAAAAGTGCAGTAAATTGCAATTTAAAGAATAAAACATGACATATTTGTTTAGTTCAATTGTCAAACACAATTATTTTAACTGTCATGGAGAATTTGATTCAATGTATATCTCTATATTGTTTTTACAAACACAAATAAAAGATAAACTAACTAAAAGCACACCTAAATAGAATTTTGCAACTCTGGAGAGCAGATGCCCAAAGCTGAAGTTCTTTATTTTTAAATGAGAACAGAAATTCAGATTTGCCAGGTACTTGGTATTTAGTACTGCATGTACTGAAAAGCACTCAATTGATAATTATGGCAAAAGAAACACAGTTAAGTTAGAGCTACACCACCTTCCAACAGAATAATATGCCAGAAAAGCCACAAAAAGCAGCAACACAAGGTAGGCATTAACATTTTTAAAGGTTTTCCTTTTTTTAGGGGATGAACTTCTGTCGCAATGACATATTACAAACAAAATAAAAAACACGAGAAACGAAGGTAGTGAGTGACAAGTGAATGACACAGGGTGATGATCAAACTGCTTCTAATGTTAAGACGAAAATGATTGTTTTTCTAAGGTCTTTTGACGGGGTTGGCTTTCATGTAGGGAAATTAAAAACAGGTGAAGTACTGGAACACACATTAAACTCTCCATCCGCTTAACATCCCCATAAGGAAAGATTTTTTTTTTCGCCAACATCAGAGACTGGGCCACATTAGGGGAAAAAGAAGGATGTGGTAGAAACACAGTAGTGTATAATATGTATACTTCATCAACTTTGATTTGTATTAAATGTAGGCAGCAAAAGAGGTAAAGCATTATGTGAAGATTGTAAGAGTAGTTGAACCTGTATTCAGTGGCTATACACATTTAAGTAGCAGGCGAAAAACCCTTATTGAACGTCATCGTAAGTGAAAAGTGGTTGCAATGCACCTGGCTTGCAGATGACTAAAAATAAGCAGAAAAAGATGACTTAATCATCGAGGAAGTGACTGATGAGAATCATTCAGCGAGAATGGTTGGAGGTCATCGGAAAGAATTATCGGGGCCTTTTAAAGCTTGACTCACTGAGAGGCTAAATAACAGGCTTAAATAGAATATCTGGTTCTGATTCATATCGTCACTAAAACAAAATGTGAGATTTGGGCTTCAAGTTAACCCTTTAAAGGACATGCATTTAACTGCTGCTATCTCTTGCAGTCGAAATGATTGAGATGTCTGGCAACATCATTAGTACTGAAATGTGAGGATGCATTCCCTTTAAAATATTTATATATTTACATCATATGAAAATATTGACTCCTGTGCAACTGCATACAAGGTTGTAGACATAGACAATAGTTAAGCATTATACCTGAAGTGCTCACTGCTGTAGAGTACTGGTTCATGTTACGTGCATTTTCAGCCCAGCAGCCACATCCATAATGAGCAGCCTGGCAAAAATGGAAAAATATCAGTTTTGAAAAAGATATTCCCATTCTGATTACCATTGGATTAATACAATATATACCAAAATAAATAAATAAATGTCAGGTAGTTATTTTACCTGTCCAACCCTGCCTGGATGTTTCATGGCCAGACCTCCACTGGAGACTGCAGCAGCGACGTTGCCTTGCAGATCAATAACAACAGCTCCAACGGTATCAAGGCACTCGGAACCATTTTCTTGGACAGCAGACAATGAAGATATATTTTTCTATGGAACAATTCCATATAAAAATGTGGAAACTTACAGCCAGGTACTTAAAGTTATATTTGTTTTCTTAAATTTTAGGCAATTTGCGTCCGATAGTCTATAGATTAGAATCCCATACCTACTAGGATGAGTTACTTGACTTTTTGTACTTATTTTTGTTATGCTATAGTACTCACATTTGCACTTGATTGTCGTCTTCTCTTTATCTGATTCTGACCCGTGTCCATTTTCTCAGCAATTTCCATCTTTCTTTTGTTCCGCTTGTATGCAGATAAACTGAATTCTGTATGTTATATATAAAATACAAATATATTATTACATTCATATTTAGGGAGGGCTTTTCCACCCAGTGGATAAATACTTACTCGTAGCCATTTTTTCTGAGGGACAAGGAGGGACATCATGGCTGATGGCCCAGTCATGTGCACCACGTCCTACTAAAAAACTGTAATAAAAAGATATAGTTAGGATGAAGAATATTTGCAATGCTGACAAAGAAGCTTTTGAGAATTATATGTTATTCACCAAGGCGGTATTCTACCAGCTGAAAGTTTCCCTTTCTGTGCTTCACTTAGTAGTCGCTTTGCAACTAAGACAGGGTTCTTGATACCTGGTTGAGAGAAAGTTGAAGTGATTTTATACAAACTAAAACTCATCTATCTGTTTTTTTTTAAGAGTATGAAAATATATCATGCATAGTGTAGTATTAGTAAATATATTGCATAAAAAAAGTCTTAAATCTTACCACTAATAGCGCCTACAGCTCCATAATGTAGTGATTTGCCTTCCATGATACTGGCGTCACACTCAATTTCTCCTGACAAGTTAAGGTTGGAGCCCATACCAGCATTTGTGAAAGGCGAGTTCTGAGAAAACATTGGAACATGCTAATTATATTCACTCAGGGAATGCTTTGACAATGATTTACCAAAGAAATCTCAAGATCAGGCCTGTTTTGTTTTATTGCTTATTATGTCCTTGATCATTAGTAATGACAAAATTCATTATTTTCTCCATGCTTTTCCACAGAATAGATTTTTTTGGAGCATTTACTTACATAAATACTGCTTTTGTTATTGAATATAAAAACATGTAAGCTTTATAGGGGGGAAAATGCACTGCAAGTGTTCTGGCTGGTTGTTTGTAGAGGTTAATAAAAATAGTCAACTGAGATAGTCCAAGTTGATCCAGAACAAACCAACCTCAAGTTCAACCAAGGCGGCAGCCACGGCTTCAACTGCAAGTGCGCCTGCTTTGAGCTGGTCCACAGCCTGATAAATCAGATAAGAAAAGAACAGAACAAAAGACAATCAATCTTCAAAGTAACCCAAGAAGTCCCTCTACATTTTTTCCCCCTGCAGGAAATTGTATAACAGACTCATGCAAGTTACACAGAAGTCAACCTACTTGCTGGCAAGCTCTTTTGCACACATGCTTGTACTCCTTGGCCTTGGATTCCGAATGATAACCTGCTCCTGAAACATCATGAAAACAATTGCAAACAAATGCATTAGCCAACAACAAGAGTGCACATAGAGAGAATATGCTTGAAAGGGGAGAAGACATAAAAGGCTACATAACAAAAGACAGGACAGATAATCGACCCTGACTTTCAGGTATTATGGGCCAGACATGTTAACTACTTGAATCATTAGCTGCCAAAAATGGCGATAGAAATAAAATTTATTTAATTTGAGGCCTGGCAGCTATCCATCATATTTCAGCACCTTTGATGGCAAAATACGAACCATCAATTTTGATTGACAGGGATGTTAACTGTCATTCAGTGTCGAGCGACATCAATGGCAACCAAGCAGTTAAATGATAATATATACATTATAATTCCAAATCCCCATCTATATGGAGATAATATAGCTTACCTGCATGTACTAAAACAAATCCACCGGCACCCAGTTTGCAATTATTGGTTGAATCCTGGTTGTTGGGCCATGGACATGTTTTGGATAAAATGGCCTGTTGCTCTTCAGTAGGATTTTGTAGACTTTCCATAACCTCTGCATAATTTGACAAATCTATCGTGGCCTCTCATCTGCATGTGAGGGAAACATGTCAAATATACACCTGCCAAGACACAAAGCATAACAAACACTGATTAAGATCCAAATGTATTATACTTGGTAACAGTGGTTACCTTTCAAAGTCATAAATACACCATGACGTCATAAAACACGCACTGCAGCCCAAATAACTTGAGTTCCCAGCGTGCCCCTGTGATAAAAGGATAAAATTTCAACCATCAAGATTAAAAAAGAAAACAATGTTGACTTACAAGTTACACTCTACCTCCAGCAGCATGTGCAAAAACATTGGAATGATCTTCATATGCATAAACGATTATTGAGCAAAATAGACTCACAAAGGTGATAGATGACAAAGTCAGTTGTCAATAAACTCGGCTATTTTAAGCACTGTGATCAATGTATATCTAAAAGGTAAACGATGCTATAAAATGATCAATATATATGCAACATAAGAAAAGTGATATCACTGGTAATTGGGCTAGAACATACGTCACTCATCATCGGCCATTGTAAGTCAGGCCTAGTCAACAAATATTAGGTTAATTGAGTGTTTAGCTTAAAATAACTTTAAATGGTTAGATCTATGACCAACTTTAAAAGGGATGCTTCAAATCTGTGATAAAATAAATTCATATGTATTCATAATAATAAAGACACCACTATTAATCCAGTATCTAACTTGGATTATAGCCAAATTAATAAATTTCGTTTGTATGCAAACCAAACAAATGTATGAATGTGTCAATAATTCAGGAATCAATGAGTATTATAGAAAAGATAGCTCACCTTACGACCATCATAAGAGAGCCTGCCTGAAGTTCCCCGACGCATCATGGCTGCCAATTTTCGACTCCGCATTCAGACATCTAGCCTTATATTTGGGATAAGGAAGTGGTGCAGGGATGAGGGTCACGTGCCTCACAAACTGTAGAATAAAAGTATTTGACTTTGTGATACCAAGCAAATAACGTAGCATTTTGTGTAAAGAAATACATTGTTGTTATTATTATTTATAATTGCTAAAATTTTCAGATACGTACCTATGTTTACATATATTTGACCGAACACGTGTTTCCTCACTATGACTGCAGTACATCACTGACATCTAGCGGCTAATTTTAATAGTACACGATGAGAAATATAATAACTGAATAACTGCACAGTTACCGATAAAAAAACAATAAACAAACCTCACTGGATCGAAAATAAGAATATGAGGAATACATGGACATCATAACGTATATCATTCAACTCCTCTTCTTGCGACACTAATATCAACAGTGATGCATGTTTTAAATTGAGTCATTTTGGAATGTTCGTTATGCCAATCTTTTTTTTCCCAAATCATAATAAAAATAGGGGCAAAAAAGTATAACATAGACGAATGAAACCTTCCCCTGATTTACATTAGCAACAGATGGGTCAAATCAGTGCAGAAGAAAGAGCATATATAACAGGTATAAGCAAGAGTAACAAGGACATCACCCGTTTCTATTTAAAAATTATAATAAGATAAAAGCATCGGTATTTTTTGGCAAACTTATTCCGAATGATTTAAGATTTGGTGTGCAGGACCTCAAAAGATGAAGCTCGACTATCATCCACAGCGAGGACCACTTTTGAGTGACTCATCAAACCAACCAATCACGTGACCATTTTCTGTTTACTCAAGCCAATCATTTCCTTCCTTTTCCCACATCTACTTTACACCGCAATCACGGTAGGTTGAACATTCGCGGTACCGTAGATATTTGACAGCTTCACAGGT
Organism: Stigmatopora nigra; assembly: GCF_051989575.1. NCBI lineage: Eukaryota > Metazoa > Chordata > Actinopteri > Syngnathiformes > Syngnathidae > Stigmatopora > Stigmatopora nigra. Next base: position 5,103,347 of record NC_135519.1, on the reverse strand, counting down.
GAGAGAAGCAACTAAAGGCTCTCACACTTGACATTTATTTCTATTTTATCCTCCGGAACATCATTCACAGTGAGTCTGGGGTTGCCACAGTCAAAAAACAGCCACTTAAAGACCAATTACTCTGGCAGCATGAGCAAAAAGAAAAAGGATTGGAAGACTGAGAAAGGTAAGCCTTGTTTTGGTGGAGAATAGGGAATATAATGCTCTTCGTGACTGACAGACATGCTTTAAGGATGACAAATGCTCATTTTGCTTCCCCGATTGCTTTTCAACTACTTTTCATTCAGTGCATGTGTTGATCTCACTCACCTTGGGCACATGTTGTGAGGATGCATAGCCCTTGTTTGGCTATCGTTACTGCGCGGTTTTCCTCAGAAAACAAGGATGCTTCTTGTCATCGGGGCTATTTCGTGTTTAGCTTGCATCCATGGGTGCAGTTTCTTTGTCATTCACCTGTCGGAGTAACATCATCGCAATCGTTGACGTGATCTGCGATGATCTGTAACACCCACACGTGCTAACGGACTTACTACATGTTACAAATCGAGAAAACACATGTTTGATTCAATTCAAGGTAAAATCTAGTCAGTGCATCACGCCAAAAAAACGTCCAAACATTGGCAACGATGGCTGCAGAAGCACATGTTCAATTGATCATCAAATGAGTTTCCTGTTTAACACCTGCGATTGTGACCGCGATAGATCGCCGTGTCCTCTAATTGTTGTCATGTAAATGAATTATCGGTGTTTATTGACATGCCCAGAACAGAATTATGTGCCGATCGTCATCAAATCAACTATTGAAAGGCTGAATTTGATTTATGAATTTGTGATTTTGAGTCTGAGCTCCAGCCCTCCTCTACTAGTGATCCCCAAACATTGCACACATGGGTAGTGATGGCTAAACTATTGCACAAAAGGCTAGTGATCTTCAAACTATTGCACAAACGGTAAGTGATGCTTAAACTATTGCACAAACAAATAGTGATGCCCAAACTATTGCACAAATGGTTAGCGATCTTCAAACAATTGCACAAACATTTAGTGGTAGCCAAACAATTGCACAAAAGGCTAGTGATGATCAAATTATGGCACATACAGTGAGTTATGCCCAAGTCATTGCTCAAAAGTCTGCAGTGGGTGCAGATCTGCATTCATATTAATTAAGAAGTGAAGATGGTTATTTGAAAAGGTAGCAATAAATAGATTGCAAATCAGGCAAAAGAAACTTTTGACTTTGAGACTACAAAGATGGAGGACAGGATCTAGGCTATGTGTCCATGTGCTAAAGGGATTGATTATTATTTCAAGAAAAGTTTGCCTTTTTTTATTTCAGAATTTGTCAAAAACACATTTTGAGAGATGATGTGTTCAGGAATTTCATGATTTCATCTATTGGGAGATACCAATAGATAACTAATATGGAAAAAAATGATTTGACCTTGTGGTTAATGTGGAAAATGTCAAAATTGTCTTAAATCTTTTTAATACACCAATATATTAAAAACATGAAAAAAAAACATTCACTTTTTAACATGGATTAAATGAATAAAAAATAAATAAAAAAATACATTCACTTTTAACATGGATTAAATGAATATATATGCCTTTAGATAAGTCAAAGCACAAACTATTGGCTGCAAAATTGATTGTCATGTTATTTATTTATTTTTCCATATATTTACAGAGAGACTTCTCCGTATGGATCGTGAAGAAAGACGCAAAGACGGTTATCGTCGACAAGATTATATAACCCTGGACAAGATTCCATCATGGAGAGAAGAAACCTACTGTAAGAGAAGATATAACTTTGGTCAAATTATTTTATCAAATTGTGCATGATAATATAGTTAGATACTTTCCCTAGAACGAATCATAGACCATTTTCATGCAAATGACTATTGAAAGACCAGACTTCTTCATTATAGTCAACTATTGAACATACATTAAATCTTTATTACATTACATATCAACCATTTAACGACAAGATATGTCTCTATAAGAAGCTTGTAGCTTTCCATTGTGACAGTGGAAGGTGGTCCACCAGCTAACCTTTTCACAGAAGAGGTTCATTTGAGGTAACTTTGTCCCAGTGTCAGTTTTATAATCATTCATGTTGGCAACAATAATGCAACAGTGCATCATTTTACATTTCAAATTGCATCAATGAGTGTTTAATACAATGACACTCTATAAATCATCATTAAATATTGAAGTAATGTTTTTCTCCTGCATTTCAATTAGCTGACAGCAAGGAAGAAGGAAAGATTTTGAGAGGCAAAGGCGGTCTGAATGAGAAAGTCTCTCTCTACAAAGGAGACATCACCGTCTTGGAGTTGGATGCCATTGTCAATGCTGGTAAGTGTCCTTTGACCTAATAAGGTTTTAGTTATTGATGCATTGTTGCCTAAAATATGATAAAAATGAAAGTGTTGGTTCAGACAATATAAAGAGCTGAGCAGTGGGAAGTTGGGTAATGTTAGATCTTTTTCTTTTTTTGTGCACTGTACATGTTATGCAATCCCTCAATGTTTATGCTCACAACCTACAACCTGTGTCAGAGTTGACAAATGATGTTTTTTTCCCCCCCAAAGTAGCCTATTTTTTAATCACAGTTTAGCTTCTAGAATCAATGGGAGACAAAATCATCCCCATGGTCCTATGCAATATCTCTAATAGATTGATATGGTTTATTGAAGATTGAATTGTTATGGACATGGGTGAAGATAGTAATAATAATGATAGTAATAATAACAATAATAATCTTAACAGTGATACTGATAACAATAATCATAACAGTGATAATAATAACAATGGTAATAATAACAGTAGCAATAACCAACAATGATAATAACAACAACACAAAACGACATCTATTTTCCACTTGCAAAAAATACCTTTTTTTAAAGTGACATCAAACTGCCAATTAATTTAAAGAGCGTGTGCATTTAAATTTCAAGCAGTTCAATGATTTTCAAGTTTTTTTCTGTTTGCATTTTAAATTCCTGCACTCTCGCCAACGCACATCAAGCAGCAGCAGTGACTTAAATCAGTTCTTGCTCAATATCCCAGTAGGGGTCACTGTGGCCCTATCTATCAAATGCATGTTCCAGACATTGTCAAGGGTTGGCTGAGAGATTATTCTTGTTTTTTGCTGTAGTATATATATCCTCGTTTTCTGCTTTTCTTTCTACAAGAATTTTGGGTGATTTGAAATTCAAGGCTCAAATACCTCATTTTTATGATAAGCCTATGCATAAGAAGACAGTCATCCTTTGTTTTTGTGTGTGTGTTTGTGTGTGTGTTTAGTCTGAGACAAACAGCCAAAGAAGGTTCGCTATGCATAACAATATTTTTCTATGAGACATAGGGAAGCAATATTTGAAAGTAGTCAAGCAAGGGTTAAGAAAAATCCTCTATTATGGCTTCTTCATTCCCCTTAGTCACCTCAAGTTAATTTCTCCTTATCTGACTCCATCATATCAACCAATGTATGTGCAGTGTCTGAATTTATGAAATGCAAATTAGTGTTTTGGTGGACACAGATGCCTCCTTTAGATTACAGTGAATTATTATTGTTTTTTTTAATAATGCATTTTAAGACTAAGAACTTCACACATGCACTGGTGAAATATATTGATGTCAATTTATAGCATTTTCAGTTGACATTTTACATAGAGTTCAAATTGATGGAAATAAAAAAATATGGCATTTGATGACACATGATTACTAAATAAGTATTATGTTGTATGATGGTCTTTTATATATAGGGTTTTAAACAAATAGTGACCAAACCGTTAATCTTGACTTCCTTGTACAGTAGTTTTGTTAATCCCAGTTGGAATGATGTCAGATGATTACTAAGTGACCTTTTAATTGAACATGTCTGTCTATTCATGACAAACTCCACCACTAAATGTAGTGAAAGCCAATAATCACCATCTGTTCTCTGGGTTATATTGGCTGGACAGTTGTTGTCCTCATGGATGCTAAGCAGTGACTGGGCATCTTGATGAAATGGATTTTCATCTGTTGACACAACTGATTGTGTGGTTACTGTAGGGCTTAGGGAGTGTAGAGTCATTATAGATATAGTGCTTCGTTTTGTGGAATTAGAAACATGTCAAGGTTCTGCCGGCTGTGATTAACACCGATAAACGCCTGGGAAAAAGTCCAGGAGTTATGATTTAATTCAGCTCTGTCAGTATTTTATCTAACTGCCCCATTAATAATGGCTACAAAAGTATAACAATGAAGGATCTGAAATGGGATTTTTCTTTTTCCTTTTAAGCATGATTTGATTGCAGTCTCTTGAGTATCTGTGTTTTGGAGGATAGAGAAAAAAACAGATGTTTGGCATTGTGTACATTTTTTTTTAGATTTTGAGCATGTATATCGGAATGTTTGTTCTTTATTTTAAAAATGCAGTTTAAAAGGTCCAAATGAGATGCTCAGGAAAAGTGAGCACACATAGTAGATAGACAGAAAAATAATGGCATCTATATGCTACCAGACTATAAGTAGCCTTACACATAACCAACATTTGATTTTACGAATGTTACTAGGTAGGATAGACTAAATACCCAATATGAGTAAGACTGTAAGAAGAGTGCAAAGGCAAAAGTCCTTAGCACTAAGAATTTCTAAAGGCATAATTTGACTGAAAATGGTCTCTTTTAAGGTTATTTTTTGCCTTCCACGATAAGAATTAACAGATGTTGGTCAGTGTATATGTTGAACCAAATTCCTCAGACGACTAAGCCAATTTTAGATTGACAAGATGTTCTTTGCATAACACAACGCCCTCAGTAGTTTTCAATATAGATAGATGAGATTTTAAAATACAGTTACTAAGGCAGCAGAGTTCAAAGGTTTGCGTAGAGGCGCTTAATACAGGTTGACGATTTGCTGTCATTTACACGTGAAGCAGCAAGACTTGACTTGGAGGTTGTGCAACCTCTGACAAGATGCATTTGTTTAACCTTGCTCAGCTGTGGCACTATAATGGGATGATGGTTTCTGCCATTAGCATGATGAAACGCACAAATAAGTGACTTAAGAGAAATCCGTTCAACTCAGGGGTTGCAATTTGGTTGGCCTTTGATGTCACAGCTGGCCATGGAAACAATTTAATCTCTTTAATAGAATCTCAGTCCCCATCCATGTGCCAACAAAGCAGGTTATTTTTTTTCTCATAAGAAGAAAACTGCACAGGATTTTGCAATAGATCAGAATTTGTAAGATTCTAGATTTAATATGGGTCTCTTTCATTGAAAAAAAATACAACATCAAGAGATAAAACACATTTTACCTGTTTTGAAACCTCAATTTTCCAGTCTTTAGTTTCGGACATATTAGAAGGAGAACTGAGCCATATAAACATAAAATAAATCTGCTAGAAAATGATGTTAACTGATAATAACCTTAAATAGCAATGCTAAATTTTTTAGGTTAAATGTATTAAGTTTTGTTGTAAATAGTGGCCATTTTTTATGAGACTGAGATACCACCAGTTTTTGTAAGAGTATAATTTATGGAAGTTGACTAAAGATTGTTTGATTCCCATCTGTTTTTTTAATCATTAGTACAATACAATGCAAGGACTGTTTATTTTTAGTGACATTCTGTAAGCCGCCAGATGACGAAAGAAAGAGATTGAAGGAAGTTATGAAACGCAGTTGGCTTAGATGAGTATGTTGTTTCCACCAGATGTAGTTTCCTGACATAATCAGGCAGTACATGTGTACATTCGAGTCATGGTAGTTTGCCTAGTGCTTAAAAAAACGGACTGTAGTTTATATCTCATATTGGTTGGTTTCTTGTACAATTGAATGGCTGAATTTGACAATAATGGATCTCTCATTAGTTTGATCTGGGAGGGTTCAGAGTGAATAACATTTTGTGTCATTGACAGTGTGAAATCTGAAAAATTGACAGTACTACTATAAATATTCCACTCAGTCCTTTACCTTGAGGTGGCAGCAAGAGACCAACAAGTATAAAATGAACACCTGATAGAGGAACTCCCTTGATATTACTAAATGAGCAAACTGGCAGTTTACAGCTACCTCTCGGCGTAACCTGCATGTTTTATAGATGAGAAGAGTCTCACTGTGAAAGAACGAAAGCACCTTCAGGACGGCACACTAATTGGCTCTAAGTAAAATTAGATGGATGTTTATTGATGTTTATCGTTGCACATTTTTCCATCTTTTGTTAATAGCCTGAAAAGATTCTGCTATAGACATTTTGGAATGTGGCATGTGTGCCAGTGTTTTACAGTACATACTGCAAATCTAGCAGTATTTACAAGATCATGTTGATATTTGCTTATATATACAATATGTGGATAAAAATGCTGCACATTTGTTGCACAGTTGTCATGAATAGGAACACTAATGGCATTTATTTTCTTTGTTATACTAGGTTTTATATTATGGCTAATCACTATCTGTATCAATAGTTGAACAGGATGGAATTACTATATGTAGAATATCAATCTGTTACATTGACTGGCTTGAACAGGGAAGATGTATTATTGCTTTGGTTTGGAGTAACTTCTCAGTTTGAGAAGGACGAAAGACCTTAAATTGCCTTGAAAACGGCCTTAGGCAATTAAGCAAACACGTGGCCCAACCCTCTGCATTATAGTAATGCAATAGCTCTTTGACCATTATCCTTCATTTTCTCAACACCTGTGTACCAGTTATCTCCTCAGGATTTTGACCCAGTAGTGGAGGTCGACACTGAGACAAAGAGGGAGATTCTTATCAGTGCTGTTTTCCCCTCCTGAACCACCTCCAGCGCCAACCCTTCGAATGTTGATAGATGGCTTCTCTGAAACTCAATATCAGTGATATCATCTGGGTGCTTCTTCACTGCTCTCTTAGTCTTGAGAGGGGTGTTGAGAAAATACTAAGTGTTCAACACTTTGGCTAACGGATGGTTGCCTCCAGTGACTGTTCATCAGTTTAGAGCTATTAAGGATAGAATAAAACAGGAAGATATATACAGTTAGGCAAAGTGGGGCTGTGTGAGAGAGATTAAATTATTAGTGTTCTTGATTGAAAAGTTTTACCAGTTTCCGTAACTGCTTGAGATACACTTTGACCTCTTTTTCAGAACACTCAGGTGGATTTTAAGACATATGGCCTATGTGACGCAGGGACTATTGTTTGATGTGACTGATTTGTCTCCTGCTTGAATGCTCTTGTTTGGTTTTCTTCTTGTCGGTAAATATACCTAGACAGCGGGAGACAATCGGTAGCTAAGCTCTCCAAAACAGATGGTTGAAATCTGTTTAACTCCCGGACTTAAATTCTCCCTTCTTTTCTCAGGTACCCTAGTTGGTTGGTATTATGTTTACAAAAAAAAAAAAAAAAAAACATGTGACATTAGGCTCAAAGTTAAGATTGCTTTTGGTGTTTGCCAATCCTGTGCTCATTTGAGTTAAGCCGGACATTTGTTTCCACTCAGCCCTAGTGCTTTTTGACCACACATGGTGGTTTATAATTTAATTCCAAGATACATTGTTTACCTTTTCACTTGATTTAATTAAATGCACAATATTTAAAAAAAAGATTGCCATGGAATTTAGGAGAAATGTTAGAGTTTTTAAGTTCACAAGGGTCAGTGTGGAGACCAAAGAGAATGTCGCGGGGGTGGAGAAATACTTGCATTGCCTGGATTTAAAGAAAAGAAGCTGGTGGATTTCAAAGAAACTCTACCACAATGAGCGCTTCAGTGCTTCTTACTACACCTACTTGTCACTCACACAGACATTCAAGTCTGTGGACAGATGGTTTTCAGCTTTACCGTGAGAGCAGTTTTTGTAAGAATGTGACTTGTAAGCACAAGCCTGACGGTCCAAAAATTATGGTAAATTGAGAAAAAATCTGTAGACACCATTACATTGTTCAAAGCACTTCAGTTGCTCACTTCATAGTTGACAGTTCTGATGCTGTGCATGGTGCTGTTCATTAGGACCAATTTAGGGTTATACCATCTTGCCCGAAATAAAAGGAAGACATATATTTGACCAACTATCTTTGTTCCTCAGTGAGGGTGCTCATAGACTGGGAAAATCTCTAAAAAAAGTGGGAATCCAACAGCTAATAACTGATGGTAAAGGGTCATTGTTTGAGGACTGCCCACAAACTCTCACCTTGCAAAATACATTGGTGTTCTTCATAGTAAACATGCCTAAATATACCTTCCATGTTCAGAAAACGAATGAATAGATGTTTCAGAAAACCAAGAAATTTTGTGTTTTCATACAATGGTAATACACTGTTCAGTTCATATAATTCAATTTGCTTTATTCTAGTGTCTTTTGTTGTATCTATATATTGTTCTTTTTTTCGCCCTCCTTATTCTAGCAAAACTAGAAAATGATTCATTTCACCACCAACGTTTTGCTTCATATTGAATAAGCATGCTTGTGAAGAAAATCCATCCATACAGCTTTGGTTTCAGGGCTTTGCTTGCTGAGAAATGTAAATTAGCAGTAATGGATAAGGACCCATAAAAGCACCTGCACATGTAATGTTAATGCTCTGCTTCGCTTGGGCTTGCAACTGAAAGGGTGAGTCTAAAGGCCATGAATAAATCACATGCTTTTCAGCAAAGAAGGAAAAATCTTTCGCCTTTTACATTTGCTGGGCTTTTTGTTATAAGGAGAGCAAAGTTGTTTTGGTTGATGCAAAATCCTTCCTCCAGGTTAGCTGTAAAGTAGAGCCCCGTGACGTGTGGGTTGAGCTGAAACAGACGAGGTTCATTGGAGACTCATCATAAAAACATACAAGATCTGCCCTCGAGACGATGTTAGTTTGGTTGTCCTGCCAAACACCATTATGTAAAAACATATTGGTAGATACTCTATATTCTTGAGCACCAACTTAAACTTCCTTCTTCAAATCCAATGGGTTGCCAATGGATGCCAATCTGATCAGAAAATCTAAGATAAAAAGGCAATTACTTATCAGCTGTATTTCTTTCCTGGGATTCTGAAGACTTTTTTGGCATCTGCAATAATAACCAGAGGGCGCAAGTGGCTTCTGTTTTTTCCCCCCAGCAACCTACATTTTAACTCAATTTCTTCCTCCACTGCCCCTCAACTGCCTCATCAGAATTGGGTGTGGTAAACCCTCACATTTCTCCAATTGGCAGATTTGAATGGTCAAAAATCTACTGTCTCTGTGGCTCACTATGGCATTTTGCGTCCTTGCTTTCCTCCATTACATTAAGGTGACACCATTGCTCTATTTTTCTTGTGTGAGCCGCATCTGCATTAATGCTTGAGAAGCATGTGTTTTTCTCTGTGTGTGCCGTCATTCGTGTTCTTTTGTGTAAATCAAAATACATCCAATAATTAGTTTGCAATGTCCACTGTACGAGGAAGGATACTGACAAGCCAAAGCAAAACAGGATGTTAGACAATTGAAAACCACTTTTACAGGTGCTACTTTAGAGTTGAAATGCCTCACTGGCTCCAAACCAGGAAAGCCCTGATTAACAAATGTTTTCTTTTCCTTTCAACAGCTCAAGTTGAGTACATGTTGATGATTAATTATAATGTCTGGAATACTTTAGCAACACAAATGTCAAAAAACATGAACATTTTGAACCGGTATAATTTAAAATTGTATCAATATGAAGGTGAATGTACACACTACTATTTTTCCCGTTGGATACGAACATAAAGAAGGCATAGTAACTTGCGTATTTCCAACCCTCAATACTATTTCCGTTTCAAGGTCCTTGCCTTGTCGTATTCAGTATTAGTCGTGGCTTGTTAGTCCAACCACAGACTTTAATCCAACAGCATCTGGGTGCAAGTAGGGGAAAATGGGAATAAAACCAGAAGAGATTAAACTTAAATAGTTTATTTGATTGTTTCTCTTTTGCAGTTGATCTTTTACAATGGCTATGACCAGTTTAGTTTAGTCTGAATTATCTTTAGTAGAAGGGAGAGACCGACCGGGCAGTGAGAGGGGCCACAGCTAATCCCAGGATATTGAGTAGGCTTTCTAGGATGAGACTGTGCTCCTTTGCTTTCCCAAGTGTGACTGTGGGGATGGGGCACCAGTATGCGCAGGGGGAGTTTGGGGAATAGAGTGTATTTGATTTTTTTTTTCTTCTTTGGTCCCTATTGTAAAAAAGACTTTTCACAGTTTAGGGGCACAGCATCTGGGGTTCTCGACCCACTGAAGTGAGTCTTCATAAGGGGTGGGAGGGGTTGAGAAAAAAAAGCCAGTGTTGGCTTCTCAGGATTAGGCCTGTTGGGATAATCAGGATCAGTTTACCGTATCCTCAAAGGGGGTAGAGAAGAAGCAGGGGCATCACTACCCTGTAGAGAAGCTGGCTTTTCCACATTCCACTCTCACTCAAAGTGCACCTGCCTTTACCCTTCGTCAGCTTTAACATATGACACTGAGAGTCTTTCTAAAATTAAATTTCAAACGGTTATTTTACAATCAATGGTGTAGGCCAATCTGTCTCTTTGTTAATCAATATTAACTAGGTTATTCGTAATTTACATCTGTTTTTTTTTTTAAATTCAATCGTGAATCAATAATGTTTAGTCCCGTGTGAAAGACAACTTCGACTTGGGTGTCTTTGTTGTGTTATAGTCACATCTGCTTTTCCCATTAGTCAAACCCTTAGCTATATTTTCTAACTTTAGCCAAACAAAAACCCAGGAAATGGGTGTAACTCAAAGGCTGTCACTGTGCGTTAAAATAAAGGGGCTTTGACGCAAACGGATACCCAAGTGGGACTGGCCTTCTCCCTTAATCAAACTTGTATATTTTTTCTATTCACGCTTTATTCTGTATTACCATTATGTTCATATCAACGCTAAAACCTTCAAATGCTCCTATTTAAGTCTCTTATAATTATATTTAACATAACTACAGTAAAGTCAGATGAAGCAAGCCATTTTTTCCGGTTACTATGACACCATTCAAGCAACTGCAAGTATGTGTTTAGCTGGTGAGCAACTTCAGCACGTGCAGCGGCAGAATTAGTCGTTGCACAAAGGCCAACAAATAAGGGCTTTCATATTGTCGCTAAGCACTCTTTTTTTAGGACAGTTGAATAGAAAGCACTGTTTTCGAGAATTTGTTCGCTAGCCGAGTAACAAGAAAAGTAGTGTTGAGGGATTTGTGGGGATTTTTCTTACATTCTAGATGCATTTCTTAAATATATTAAACAATCTGATCAATGTTATTTGTATTTGTCGTATTGATTAATTTTTTTATCACCCCCAATTATAATTCCACTGAAAATATATTATGAAGTTCCATAAGATAAGCAAACTGCAATCAACTAATAACCACTGGACACCCCTTCAATTCTCTGCATAAGTAAACATGGTCACTTTTCTTATCTGTCGTTTTAATTATTTTTTCTGCCCATTTGTCACAATGGTGCTTACACAGCCTTTATTCATATTGGTAAATATAGCAACAAAGGCGAAAATGTAATAATTTTAACGAGCTAAACAAGAAATATGATCTTATACCATATCTGTAATCTAATTTTCCTGTTGAAATTCAACTCGTAGTACCTTTCATTACAGTACTCAATGAAAAATAATGTCATTATATTTTCTACTTTGTCATATCACCTTGCTGACCAGAAAACATGAATTCCTTTCTACAATGTAAAACAACATTCACCAAACATTTCCCAGTCTCCATATAATATTAAGAATTTGTGTTTGAATGGAATGTGACTCTTAACAGCATTCTCGCGACTGTTTGCACTTTAACTTTATTAACTGAATTCATTATCTCAGTTCAAAACTCTTGAAATTTACCAACAGTGTGAGCTTTTTCCAATTCCTCACTTATCTGACCCTGTAATTGATCTCCAATACAATTTTGTAACCATTAATTAAATTTTCAGCCTTAACATTGTTCGTTTACCACAATGCTGATGAGATAGCCATGCGGATTTTTAATGATGGGTATCTCAGATGGTTTCGAAGACAGTTTGTGAATCTGATTATCTCCAGACAGCTGTGGAGACGGAGAGTCGACAGACTCTTTCTTGGAAGTACTTAATGAAAATCCTACTTGAGACTTAATTGGAAAATGTTTGTCTGGGTGCATGTGTCTACTTACTGTATGCACCCTTTTAAACACTTCTTCACTGAGTATTTTTTTTATTTTTTATACCCATACACCCCATCATAGTATTCCTAGCAGGACAGTACACATTTAAATGTTGCTTTTACACAGCTTTTATATCTTCCTTTAAAGTCGGACTCTTAAAAGACTGGTAATAACCTGAGCATTTTCAACTTATTTAATTTTCCAAAAATTGGACTGTGCCATTTGCTGAACTTCTTGTGGCCCCGTTTTTTTTTTTTCTTTGCTTCTTCTGTCTTTTTTTTCTCCTACTGTGTCGTGGTCCTTCTGAATTTGTTCATCGTGTCCATTAAAATGGCTTCGCCCTATAAAGTCCGTGAACAACGCATGTTAATTAATATTAGGGGTTTATGGTGTGTGGCGCTGGTCTCGGCATGGGTTTTAGCACTTGATAGTCCTTTGGCAATGCCCTGAAAGTGCTATTTTGGAGGATAAGACCAATGAAGCTTGCCAACTACAATGAGGACCAATAGTGAAATTACAGCATCAAGTACATTATACTAATGTAATCAGGGTATTCTCACCTTCATTTTGCACATTTACTCGAGGAAATGAATACTATGGACACGTAAGGCTGAAAATATAATGACTTTCTCATAAAATGAGCATGTTTTACCATTTAACACATTGAACAACATTTATAGTGGTTTGGGTGAGCAAATACTTAAATTAAGATCTTTCTGCCGTTTTGTTCATTTCTCTTTTGTCCTTCATCCCTTATGTTGTTAATCATATTTTGTATGAGAAATTATGCTGCACTTTTGACACCATTTCCCTATGAACAGGTCAACAATACGGCCTTGATAATAATACTTACCATGTCGAGAATGAAAGAACTACCTGACATGGAAGCACATCGGCTTTATTTCGTTTCATGGTGGTGGATCGAAGTATATTGCTATTTTTCACCCACTGTAATCTGCTGCAGTACCTGCTAATTGCAGCTGCTTAAATGAACAACCTTAAATGAAGCCTTTTGTTTTGCTTGTATTATCCAGCCAATACTACTTATCCATTAGTCATAACGAAGAGCAGTTGCTCTCATTACCACGTTTTGTGAAATATTAATGGCTTTTAGTGAGTCGAGTTGGTGCCATTCATCATTCAAGCACGGACAACCTTTATGTGCACCTAATCTGTCTGCCAATGTGTTGATGTTATTAAAATAATATTACTATAATATTCTTAATTGATTCAGGCTTAGGTTTGTGCTATGTCCAAACACACATAAAAAAAAAGCCCCCGGCTCTTTGGCCTTGCTCTTAATCGCATTGCATTATTTTTTTTTTTAATTGTATATCCAAACAGCCAGTTTGTAAGAGTCTACCTTTAAATCTAGTTTATACATTCTCTGCCAGGCTTAGTAATTTTTCTGGGGGAAACACTACTTTGACTTTTCTCATTTGGATTTTTTTGGTGCAATTCCATTATAGGGAGTTCATGACACCGTTCACCGTCATGGTGTTTAATATTCTATCTGGCCTTGGTTAAGCACTGATAGGCAATCCTGCAATTAACGTCACTGCCAGGGTGTGTAACCACCCACCATGGCCGACTTGAGGCATTAAACAATAGTTACCACAAAGGTTTCCATTAATCATCCTCAGAGAAAAATTTGCATCTGTCAAGAATTTCTTCAGAAGGGTCAAGGTTATGACTCAACTTTGTATCAAAATGTCCAATTCTTCACAGCAAAAAAAATAAATAAATCTGTATTGAAAATATAACATGCTGGGAAACCCAAATTAAAGCAGATAATTTAAAATTCAGATCAAGTTTTGAGACTGGAAATTAGGACAGACATTTTCAAGGCCCAAAGTTATTATGTACTTGCATTGTACTCACTTATAAATCCACCTAAGCCATAATGTTTTCTTTCTGGCCTTTCTGGACTCAAAATGTGATGATTGACAGTGTATTTTTGTGGTGAAGGATTTAGTGACTAAATGACCTCAAAAGGAGCACCTGTCCAAGTATGGACCTGCTGCTCACTGCATTGCACTGCCGGGTGCGTTTGACATTATCCTCACTGCCATGTCCCTCAATCCTCACTAGCCCCTCACCCCCAGCCGTAAGACATACATAGCCTGCCAGATCCAATCTGTCATCAAGGGATTATTTAAAAGGCTGCACAGCAAAAGTCCAGGATCCGTTTGGGGCTGTGGTGCACATACATAAATGACATGGTAAATTTCAAAAAACCCATATAAATGTCTCCAAATGCAATAGTGTGAGGTTGTCACTACAGGGGCCACAAATATACAAATCTCTCAATCAATTTTTTTGATTCAATTATTTGACATATTTTAGTTGACATTCACCTTGGGTAGTTTTAAACCTTGGTCAAATGGAATATACAAATGATTTACATTTGGGTAGTTGCTATTGCCGAGATAACCCTGTCATCAGAGGTTCAAATCATCAGTCTCATTGTTAAATTAAATCAATTTCTGTCTAGAATGGCATGCCTACATTTGAAAGAACTCAAATAAATTAAGAGACAGGGTTATTCATTGAGCTAAGACCCTGTGGTGCCCTGGCAAAGAGACAATAGATGGGAGCAAAGGATGCTAAATGAATTCTCTTGTCCTGTGTGCTGTCCCTGATATGACCATAATTTGATTAGTGACCTAGTAACATGAAAGTGGAAGACCCTTCTCCATTCAAGTCCAATGGGTCTCCAGGGGTGAGAGTCCATGTTACTGGGCACAAAACCCTTCCATTGCAACCCTGCCCTTATGTCATGTATACACCCAATGAGACGAATGTGTGATTAATGACTGAGCTTGGAGTGTCATTGACAACTTCTGGTGACTTTACACAAAAGGCACCAACGGTGTCACATCAGTACTATTTTGGGACCAGGTGGCCATTTGCTGCCAGCCTACAACCTGTAGGGGAATGTGCCTTTGTAGTTTCTCAGCTTTATCATTGTAAACAAACCATTAGATGAGTTCTATGGAAACTGTAGTTTAATATAATAGTCGCGTGACATGCTTACTGTGCCTTTCCTGGCTCCTTCTGATTGAGTTGTAGTGACAGAAAGGGCGTGCGGTGTAGAAATGTGTATGCCAAGTTTGTCATAAGAATTTACTGTCGCTTTGGCAATACCCTAGTTGGATGGAATACTTAGAGCCAAATTGTTGTGCTTTGTGATACCAATAGTTTAATGCATTTGCTTTGTAACTGGACTGTAAATCTGGCCATTGAAATTAATCATGGATCACTACCATTCTTGATTTGTGCTTTATCATTCGGCTATACATTGACAATTGGTTTTATTAGATATTCAATGAGAAAAATATCCCTCGGATTGGGCTGTCAACATTTGAAATACTTTGTGGTGCTGATCTTCTCCATCGTTAAATGAAGAGAGTAGAGAATGGATTGAAGAGGTGGCATGGCCTGCCACTGCTGACATGTAGATCTACTACCAGGAGTGGTTGAGAGGTTGTACCGCTCAAACCTTTAGCAATGAAACAAATGTTCCACTCCATCAGAAATGGAAGCAGAATGAGACGCAGGGTCGATTAAGTTGTGAGGAGGATGTGGCTGTGATCTCATAAAGGGCAGTGGGTGATGTATGGCCTTTTACAGGATCATTTAAACCACTTAATGGGGGACAGGAATTAATGGCTTCCATTGAGTACAGTCAATTATATGGATAGTTTCAAATATTGTGTGTACCTTTTTTACAGTCTAATGGAATGCCACCCACCCCCTTGCTTCTGTTTTTGACAGTTTGCTTTCCATGAGAATGGCGGATGTTGTATTTCACAATATGTCAGTTCTAATACATTGCCATTACTATGTGGGGGCTGCCTTCCTTTAGGGAGCCCGAGTCTTGATATTGACAGCTCTTGTTAATTAGTATTAATGTCAAATAATTTACAGTTGCAATGGATGTATGTGCAAGGCTTGTGCTCTCAAGCATAAAATTGAATTCATTACGATGGAGGGGTTTCTGCTGAGGTTTTTTTGGCCCTGTGGTTTCAGGTCACTGCTTAAAGTGATGGAGAGCCTTCTGGCTTTCAGGAAGGGGTGGGGCAAGCTGTTAGGAGCTAGGGAAGAGAGGACAAGTCCTCAACACAGTAACACCTCAACCATTGGCATCTCTTAATGGCCACTCTGTTCTTTTACAGATAAATCTTGTACGTGAGACTGACAAAGCCCATTTTTAGTCTGCATACGTAGGAGTGAGATTTTATTCAACATACGAAATCATTTTCTTTAACACTTCCCAGAGCAAGGAGGGTTGGAAAAAAAATATAGATCCAATTTTTGGTTAAAAGAGAAAGTCAGGGATTTTCTGTTGAGTCTATTTTGCCAAGCTGTAAATTGTAGGCTCCACAAAACTATGACTATTGGATTCAAATGTCTAGTTTAAAAATGCTGCGTGATCTGACTTCTAACTGGACCTGTAGATATATTCGATTCGTACTGTTGCAGAAATAACTCTGTTGTTGGTCAGGAAGGGGTCATGGCGTAATACCAGATTCCATACTAGGATCTATAGAAATGCAAATGTATCCATCCTCCTTACCAGCACCTTCCTAAATGAATAGTAGGACCCTGCAGCAGCACTGCAGCTGCACCGTAGTGGTAATCGCTCACTATATAAAAGAGAAACAGTTGCCTGCACTATGTCACACAAGGAGAAAAATGCATGCCACATTTTGTCTTTTGCTCAACCTTGGTTGACCTCCGGCGAGCTTGTGGGAGTAATTAAGGAATTGTTTAAAGTGACTGATCAGATCAGGTCAGGAGTCACTCATGATAAGTGAGGTCACAAAGGGGCATCGTTAGTCGGGTTCATCAATTTTGCACTATGCATTTGTGCAAAGGTGCTCTGTGTTTTCATAGAATGCCACAACGATTGACTGCTCCTTTGACCATTTGCCTTGTTTGTTGTTTAGCACAAAAACCTGAGTGTTTGTCAATGGGTTGATCTTTTTCAGTGCATTAGTTCATTCGGTTCATTTTGTTTTACAATGACTCAAAAGACAATTTCATATTATTGTCAATGCAACATTTTCAATGTGATGTTTCCCGCCCCTAAAAAGCTACAACGACAAACATACAATTTTTTTAATAATCTGAGACTAATTAGTCAACAGTATATCTTAATGTACTATTGAAACAAAGCAGAATATATCAGACCAAAATTAAGATAAAAATGAATGACTTGATAATTCAAACTATTATTCTCCAATATTAGCTGATGTGAAGTAATATGGAATCAGTGTTGTTTTTATTCATATTTTTTTATTCTGTAATATGACCAATACTTTTCATATTCAAGTGTGTATTTAAAAAAAAAAGTCACTGGTTCCTTAAAAAGCTAAATACAATAAGCATTGGATCAAGGCACATACAAGACTGGCCAAAGGGCATACAATGCACTTTGGTTTGTTTTTTTTCTTGTTTTTTTTTTCTTTTTTACATGAATAACAGGTAATTTCAAATTGTGGCAACAAAAACGTGTTCACTTTGAAAATACAAAAGAGTAGTGATCTTAAGCGGCCATTATACCAATCATGTATTTTTGGCCTTCTGACGCAGATGACAAAGGTTACACAGTACATAAGAATGCCACCATTGTCATTTGGCTATTGTTGACACGTACTAATAGAGATTGTGTGGGGTTCTGTGTCAGGCTGTCCAGTTTTCTGGTTTTGAGGAGCCAAGAGTCCAGTTTAGTCGATGTGCTTTATCTGCCCTGTGCTATGGACAATAAACCCCCAAAAATAAGTAAAATTAAAAAAATGTAAAAAATTAATAATAAAAAAACAATAACAAAAAAATTAAAGGAGTCCTTTAATGGCTACTCTGCAGTGTTTCAAACTTGCAAACAAACGTGCATAAAGTATACACCCAAAAATGTTGAGAAATAAATCATGGCACATCATCTGGAGCTGTTTGTATCACATGAAAACTTTTAAAAATATTATTGATCAGTAGTAAATGAGACACCTCACTGTTTATTTTTCGTAACAGGGCAACATGTCTGATTGTAATATATATAGAGATTTTTTTAAACAATTTATATAACTATACTTTAGTTTATGACAATTTTTGTCTTTGCTTTTCAGACAGCCACAAAGTGAAAATAATGACCTGTGCTTGTACTACAATGTTTTCTAAAATCTGATTGTTCAACACAGCAATGAAAACCCACTTTCACAGTTGACAAGTCATAATATTTCAGAACATAGTTTCTTTATAATTGGTCGATCATTTTAAGCCAAGGAAATACAGTACAAATTACTACAAATCCCTAAAATATAATTGCAGTATTATACCCGCTGGTTCAGTGAGGGCCTGCAGATGGAACCTTTTCAGTCTTCATAAAATGTCCTTAAATATAAATTATGTGTCAAATGTACATAACATTGATCCCTTAGTCCTATAGATCCAGTGTTTTGTAAAAGTCTTACCACTCTGTCTACAACACGCATGTGCAATATCATGAATGCGAATAGTCCGAATCTGGTATTCCACTGTCTCTGTAACTTCTGTTGTTAATACTGTTCTCGTTGTGTGGGCTCTTGTATAAACTCAGCCCATTAGGTGGAAAAATGGTGTGTATCACAAACTCCTCCTTAGACGCAGGAAGCTGGTTGATAGGTATCATTTGAAAAGAAGTCTCTCTTATTTCTAGAATCGAGTTGTCCTTCTTGGTGCCCGCTTCGGCATAGTCATCCTTTCTTCGGCGGCCTTTGTTGTACGTGCAGTTTCTGGAAAAAATGGATCCGTTTCTGTGAACGTACCAGCACACCAATGCCAACATGATTATTGCCAAAAGTGCGACAGCGCCTCCGATAATGGCAGCCAAAGGCAGGCTGGAATTTTTGTAAGGCTCTTTCTCCTGCTCTCTGTTTAAAGTTGTGGTTGGGTTGTAAGATTTACGAGAGCCGGTCTCCGTCTCTATGCAAACGGGGGTCTCGTCTGAAAGGTAGATATTGCTGGTCTCCATGGGAACCATACATATCCTGTAGGATGACTCTGGATCCAGCGCAGTGAGCAAGTACTCTGTCCTTTCTCCTTGTACAATCGTCTCTGTGATGGAACCAAATGCAGGGCTGTGTCCCAGCTTTAGCCAGCTGAGCCGGAGGGCCGTCATGGGTTGTGATACCCTCCATGAGATGTGTACTGTATCTGCAGTACTTGACTTCACACTGATAGTGATGATTTTTCTGCCAGATGAAATTGTGGTGTCATGATAATTCCGGCCCATATTTGGTCCCTTCACTCCAGGCCTTTTGGTTACAAACAACGGCCACTGAGGCTGTGAGGGGCGCCAAGTGTTGGAGACTGTGCTAGTCTCGTATGTAGGAATGAAGTCTGAGTCTGAGCAGTCAAACATGTCTGTGGTTAAGTCTTTGAGAGCCATGCCTTTTACCTTATCAGGGCCCTGGCACATAAATCCTCGTACATTTACTTTTGACGGCAATGTCCGGAGCCAGTCGCGCACCCATTTCATCCTGCAATTGCATTGCCAGGGGTTGTTGCGAAGTAGAAGCTGTGTGAGATTGTCCAGATCTTCAAATACTCCTTGCGGCAAACTACTCAGGTTGTTGCCAGATAGATCCAAACGATACAGTTGTCGAAGAAAGGCAAAAGCCCCAGGTGGTACCCGATTAATGTGATTCTCTTGTAACTGCAACTTCTCCAAACTTGTTCCTGGCAAGTTGGCTGGCGGGGATGTCAGGGAGTTCCTCACGAGTGAGAGCTCAGTAAGGTTAATCAGATTGATAAGAGCCATCTCTCCAATTCCACGGTTGTTGAGCAGGTTTCCATCCAATATCAACCTCTTCAGGTTGATGAGATCTTGTAGTGATTGTTCTGAGATTGACGAGATGCGGTTGTCTTCAAAGCGCAACTCTTCAATACTCATTGGTAGACCTGACGGGATAGTACTTAGGTGGTTCCTAGAGAGGAAAAGCAACCTAAGGTGAATGCTGTCTCTAAAGGCCCCCTCTTCGATGCTAACCGCAGATACAGAGTTGTCGTCCAGGTGAAGTTCTTCAATGTAAGGTATCTGGGCTAAAGTTGCGTGTGTAATCATTCGAATGTTGTTCTCTTGAAGATGGAGCTCTTTCAGACCGAGAGGAAGGTTAGTGGGGAATTCATCCAGATTGTTGCAGTACAGGTAGATCTTCTCCACATTAATGAGCCTGCTTAGGTCTGAGGGAATTCCCGAGCTCTTTATGCGATTGTTTTGCAGGAAGAGCACTGTTGCATCTAGGGGTAAACCAGTAGGGATGGAAGTCAGGCCACGGTCATTACAGTAGATGAAGGTCCCATCACAACGACAGGAAGAGGGACATGAAGCAGAGGTCACTAGTGGGTTAGCAAGGCCCAGCAGCAGTCCAACCCTGATGAGGGAGAGGATAAAGGCCTTGCATTGACGTACCATCTTGAAGTCGAGCTGCCAGGCAGTCTAATCACTCAAGAGCCCCTGGGGAGGAGACACAAGAGTACATTTAATGCACAAGGCCTTTAAGAGAAGGCCACATTCCTGTTCTTAGATGTGTTGGGTTCGAAATCCTGCTTAGAGCACTTTATATATTAAGTACAATAGCTCTTTAAATTGTTTATGAATGATAACTGATGCACCCATGCTTAAAATACTTGTATAATATCAGTAGCATACTATTATCGCACCTCCTTTTTAGCAGTATATGCGGATGATGAAATAAATAGTTTTTAAAGTAAATTTAGCTCATAGGATTGTATTGAACTGAACCTCTGTCCCATGGATTTAATGCAAACAAGGCATGTAGAATTTAATGGCATTGATTGTCTCACTTTTTTTCTGTAGCAATGAAGGCTCCCTTTCATTGCGACATAGTGAAACAGAAAACAAAGTCCTGCTTTGTTGGGTCACTGTCCAACGGTTGGCATAATCCTTTTAGTATTTGGTCATTTGCATTATTTTTTTCCCCCAAACTTTTTAAGATGTATAAAGTTCTACTCTATTTTTTTCCTGGTTACTACATGAAATTAATTGTAGTGTGACACATACAAATCATTGCATTTCCTTGTGTATATTTACTTTGTGTTTTAAATCCATATATTTTACATACATATATTTTCAAAGAATTGGAAAGGCACACACATTCCCATACCTGATTTCTGAAAGGTGGTAAATCCTTGCCGATTGCTGAAAAATCCAATCAAGATTTTCTTTTCTTATCCTTTGTGAAAAGAAATGTTTTTGTGAGGGATTTGGGATGATATCCTGACTGGTCAGTGTTTGTAGAGTTGATCCTTTTTTGGACGTTGACCTCTTCTGTTGTCAGAGGTTCATGCCTTCACTGCCTTTACCATGGCAGATAAGCCCCTCGAATAAGCATCCCCTCTCACTGACAAAGCCTGTGCTCTCTAGAGTAATATTAAAAATCCTAATGGGTGTTGAATTTGTCAAGATCAGTAGCCATGACTGTAGACTATGTTTTATCTGTAGTTAAAACAATCCTGCTGGCTTTAGCATACAGTCCTTTCTGCAATCAGGCCCAGCATGCATGATGAGTTGACACAAAGCTGGTCTGAGCCACGCCGATCCCCCGTGCCATAGGCTCAATCAAGACCTGCTCGCTGGTGTACTCCAGTTCGTAGAGGTAACCAGAATCCTCTTGTCCCTTGTCAGGCTTGTATGTACATTAATCCGAGACTCTGGTTCCGGCTTTGGATGAGCGCTGTTTCCTCTCCTAAGGAGAAAACCGGTGAAAGGTGCTTATCGTTTTGGGCCAAGCCCCCCCTTCTTCCTCACAAATGTTGAGCTCGATTCATGTTGGGCTCTTATCACACTTCAAAAGTTGTCCTGAAGAAGAAAATGAGAGAGAAAGCCACTTAGTAACATAGTAGTTTTAACACAGTTGTTTTTACCTTTTGATTTTGTTGATCTAAACTCATTTCTATTTGCAAACTAAATTATTTTTGCATAGAAATATTGTTGACAAAATGCAGTTTACATTCGACTGACTCATTTTTGCAGTTTTTTTTCACCGTGGTTGGGCAATCACACTGCTTACAAAATATATAGAAATATTCAAGTATTGTTGAGTATCTGCATATTTTAGTCAAAATCTTGCTGATTTAAAAAAGGAAAAGAAGTGCAGGACTCTTTTTTTTTTTCCTGATTTGATAAAGGGATTATCCAGTCAGTGCTCACATTGTTAGCCAGTCCATTTGAATTTCATATGAGGAGGAAAAAGACTCTTGCATCCATCCCTGTGGTCGACTGTGCCCACCCTTCTTCACAAACTATGAACAATACGTTTGTAAAAAAATAATAATAATAATAATAATTTCCTTTCATTTTTAAGCGATAACAATATTTTTGTCAAAAGTATGTTGTTGAGTACAAACTTTTAGATTGTATAAATCAGTGAGAAGGGCCACAGCCAATTTAGAGTGTTGTTTTAGGCATTGGTGAGAAATTGTGAGTATTGTCACCTAATAGTGACTGATAAAATAATGTACAATACAAATTATACCAATTCCATTATGGAAGTTGAATAGGGATTGTCATATAGATATGACATTGGATTAAGCATGTTGTAGATGGCAAGGGTGACCTACACTCTTTTAGAATGAATTACTCCGAAATCCCACTTTTTTATTATTATTTTTACAGGGTGTTTATTTTATTTTGGCTGCTGGGTAACTGTTATTCCACATTTTATTTTCCGGCAGTCATCGGGTTCCAGGAAAAAGCCCCTCCTCCATTGTTTGCTACCACAGGCAAGTAGGCCTGAGGCAGCTTGCTTGCTACAAAAGCACTTCAAGTAATTCAACAAACATACTAATGTATAAATACACAATTAATTGTTTTGAGGGCCAGGAAGTTGAATATCTCTTGAGACAGACATCTTTGCAAATTATTTGAATACAAACTTCAGGCCAGACAAGAGGTTTTGACATGTTAAATGCCAAAGTTAATTTAACTTGTGTTTGGAATAACTTTATCGTGAAAACTTGGCATGTGCACAAAAGGCTGGACATTGAAAGTTATTGTGAGTTTACACACATAAACATTATTTGGCAATAACAGCATGATAGACTTTTAGATGCCCTGCACGTACTTTATGTCACACAAAGGAGACATTTGAAAATTCTAATAGAAAAAAAAAAAATCTTTCTTTTAGGAGTGGAAAGACTGTCGAAGTTGTAAAGGGTAGCTAAATTATTCATGAGACCGCAAATTAATTTTGCTCTACAGTACGGATCCTCTGGGAAATAAGTGGTGTTTGTAGTGTTTGTTGATTATTCATTTTGAACCAATACGCTAGTTGTGTGATGGATTGGCCACAACAGACTATATTCCAAGTTTATTTTCTATGCTTAGCTCCGATTCAGTGTAAAATATGGGTCCTATAAAATAGACTTTTTGTTTCTAGTCATTCCGAATGTTTCATAATTGTAAATGCCTGCATTGCCAATTGCTGGTCATTGGTTATATTTAAATGGAAGTGTTTTATTCAGTTATTTCAACCAATGTTGATATATAAAGAATTTCTGGCTTCCCGAAGGGATGGGCCGAACAGATGATACTTTTGGTGGCCCAGTGAACTGAGAAAGGCCTGGGACAGGCAGGGGGCTCTCTTTTCTTCCATACTGAAAGGAGAGATCTGTAGCAGCTGCAATGATTTTCCCCACATGGGGGTGGTAGGCACCACAAGATGTGTGTGAAAATATACAAGAATGTGTGTGACAAGCTAAGCTGCAATGGAGGAGCACATCTTAGCCTAGAGGCCAGGCACCCACTTACAATAAAGGGATTTGTCAACGTCCCTCTTAGCCTCACTACTTTGTTCAGGCAAATTGGTTCTAAAGGTTATTTTGCTGTTTTATTGCAGTCTTTCAATGGTTATCTTTGTCTGAGACTTGGTTTTCAGAATAGATGGTAACACAATTTAGTGGCAGAACAAATGACGAAGCTGAGGATTGATCATCTGATGCTGAATTGGAGTTACTTTTAAAAGTAAGGGTTTGGCCTTGTCGTTTGGAGATACTTTGATGCTGTGTGTTATGCAGTCTGGTGTGTTTCTCGTGACCTGGTTAGCAGTTAATCTAAAATGAAAGCAATTGGCGAGGAAATGTAGCCTGAGGCAGTCATCAGTGAAGACAATTCATCTGCTCTACTGTCTATATTGAACTGAATTTATTTTTGTCAAATGTGTTGATACGAGACGTAATTAGATAATATCTCAAATTCAACTTGATATGTGCACATTTCAGTCACAAATAGGCAATTGTCTATTTTGTAATTAGAGTTGTCTGATGCACTTTACTATATCTGTTATTGGTTTAAGACCGGATGACCTTATTGTCTCATGAAGATAAAGGCTGTGTGAAATTGGATTAACAGCTGCCTCTGCAATGCTGTTTCCAGTAAGACGTACATGCTCGAAAGGAATTGACTCATTTGCACATACGCGGAATATTTATAATGTTATGTCAAAGGCACTGGCTGCCATTGACGCCACTAGACGTCCAATCCATCAATAACATTGATCATTCACTGTCACTCGTCCCAGTTTAAATGCATTCAAGGTTTATTGTTCTCACAGGCAGGCAATTTCAATCACCTAGCGGCTATGTGCTTTTCCAGATCAGCGCAATATTTTTATGTCCGGGAGGTCCATAGCAGGAGAGAATCAGTTTAACATATAATGCACCATGGAATGATTCCTGAGTGCGATTTTTTTTTTTTTCTTTATCCCCCCCCCTTACATGTCAATGTAGAGGGATGTCAGGACGTGGGTGGGAGCCGCACAAAAGCCGTCCCGACAGAGACGCATTTAGCGGAGTTTGTCCAGCTGGCTCTCCGTGCGTATCGCTGCGGGATGTGCGCTGCAACTCAACATGCACATCGCGGTGTCTAGAGGAGCTGTGGCGCCGGTAGGCTCTCAAAACCACAATAAGACCCCCCTCCCAATTCTTTGAGCTTTGTGTATTCGTTGATCAAAGGATCAGACGCCTGCATAACATATCTCCACCACGTCAGCCCCTTTCGATTTGACACTTGCTGTGATGAAAGGCACAAATGGGGTTCGTCACTATTTCTACTGGGTGAAAAGAGCATATTCGATCCTATGTCATTGAAACAAGGGAAATCCAAATCAGATTTATTTAGTCGTGTTCCAACCTAATAAGAAAGACTGCTCAGTATAACTATTTTATATCATCTGAGCTCCTCTCCCCGCAGCTTGCCTGCCATACAACCAAACTCAGTACCGCATCATTCCTAATCGGGCATGTAGATGTAAATTTTAATAAAAAAGCCTGGTTAATTTTTCTGATTTTTATTTTCACATCATTCAATCATCAAGGACACTATGAAAAAAAAAAATCCAATCCATTTGGACAGCAAAATTTGACTCACCTCAAAATGCAACAGCAAAAAAATAAAATCAAAAACAAAAAAAACCCAAAACAAAACAAAACCCCCCTCTGAAAGTTACAGGTATCCTCTGGGTGGGTGTTCAAGGCAGCTGGTTGAAAGTAATCCAGTCCGAGTTGTGCGGATTCAATACAAATCCCAAATCGGTTCCTCTTCACTCACGAGGCCAAAGCGAGTTGGATTTATCTGTAGCACCACTATGATGTTTACTGGTGCCCTCTGTGGAAGTTGTGCTAGGACATGCGCGCACGTATTGGTCCCAATAACAAATGTGGACTTATGTTTGCCTGTAGCTTTGCTCCAATGGAGCGCTGATGTCATTTGGAGGCGGAGTCTTTGCCTTGCATGTCTTTCTCTCTCTCTCGCTCTCTCTCTTTCTCTCACCCCATCCTCTGCATTTGCCTTCTGGAAAATACATAGAACCATGCAGTACTTAGTAACTAACACCAGGTGGAGTGGAGGAAAGGAGAAAACAACAGTTGGCAGATGTGAAGATGAGAGGGAAGCTTCAAGGGACTGGTCGAGTAATCACGCTCTTGAGCTGAAGAAGAGGCAGATGATTAAAAAATGCAGAATTGCATGTTAGTGACCTTTAACACTGTTTTTTTTATCTGCTCTAGTAGCGAGATCATAGATTATGTTGATGGGGAATTTTCTTGTTGCCAGGCATTTATTGTTTACACAAATTCCATTCATTTTCCGTACCACCAAGATTGCAAGGGTGTGGTCCCTATTATATATAAAGTGAACCGAGACCACCCCTCTGGCAAGGTCTTGGGCAGGCTGTTTGGTCAGAACCAGATTTGGCTGGTTTGCATTCACACTACAAACTTTTTTTAGGTTTGGTCCGGACTAGACAGAGCAGGTGTGAATAAGCCTTCAGCTTCATTTGTCTAGCGAGTTTAATTAAGTTGTCATTTTGACCCAGGTGTTTCACGCCAGAAAAAGAAATAGGTGAGAAAAGGTCAATCTCTGACATCCTGATTTGATCCTTTTCAAGGGAGTGACAAGGGAGGGAAACCTGTGACTGACCTCAGCTCAGCTTCCTCTCTAAAATCGACTGCAGACAAATCTGTCAGCAACTGTTGATTGACCTGCACTCAGACATACAAAGAGCCCCATTGGAGGACGTGGGTGTTAGATTTCAGTTATCTTCAGACAAGGGGAAATCTATTGCCCTGTTTACCTTTTGTTCAAGGGGACTGGTGCCTTATTTTACCAAGGGTGCAGTTTTAATCTTGGTGCAATTTCGTTAATTTTGGATGTCAGATTATTTACTAATTTAGTAATATCGGTCTATTTAGCTATGTTCTTGCAACAGTGCCCATTGCTTTGCAGTAATTGTCTGCAAAACGGCTTATGGATGTTTGTTTTATGTACTTTTTTTTGTAGATATTCCATGGTTTGTTCTGGCTGTGGTTAGTAGAAGGCATGCCCCACTTGTTAAATTGTCTAGCTAATTTGCTTACACAGTACTGGCTCGCCAAAGCGAAATATTCCTAGCACTAAAACCTTTTTGAACAATAACTCGTAAGTTATTTCATATATATTCTATTTAATACCGTATATGTACGGTTTTGTAGGGGGAAAAAAAGGAAAATGGTCTAGTGGTTAAGCAAATTTGTGTGTTTAGATAAGTTAAATGCAATACTCCAACCATGTTATGTTGGGTGTTATCCTTTCCCAATGCATTTTCCAGATGTTGAGGAACAGGCTGACCCCTTCATCTCCTGGGAGTGGAAGCAACCACGCACGCATGCACTCACATGCATGCACATGCACACACACACACAATAGCAACAAGCTGAAGGGGCCGGCATCCTGCTGCTTTGAAAAGCCAAGGGACCTTGGTCAGCAGTCAATTTAGGCTGTTTGTGAAAGGATGACAAGTCATGCAAATTGCACAGTCTGCTGTTTTTACTTTTCTTTTGTTTTCTTTGTTTGTTTTTGTGGTTGCAATTGTCTTGTCTGCAGAGACAGATCAACATCGGAATGAGTGACTTCTGTAAAAAAGGTAGAAGGGGGTTGGCGCTTACTCGTCAGCTTTAGGACCTCCCATAGGGTAATAACCCCAAACACAATGCTGTGTGATGGGACTGGACAAAGCACTCTCCCCCATTGCACTCATCAGCACAATAGGAAGATGTATCAAACATTTACAAATCCAAACATAGATTGTTACTGTGCTGCACTAATGTAGTTGCATAGTATTCCAGTACTTAAACTGTAATGATCTACGGAGCTTTAGTGTCGCAGTGAGTTCAGCAAATTGATTTATATTCAACAATGTATTTGTTTAAAACCAACCACATTTTTAAGACCCCTTTAAACCCATCTCTCCTGGTAACAATAACGACTTGTGTGTTATGAGTCGTTATTGTTTTAAGGTTCTTGAGTATTGAGAAAAGGTCATTGAGCGTTTATTGCTTTTTTTTAACAGGAAACTATGGCTAAAGTTATCTCATGCGACAAACAAAGTCTATGCCGCACTTGATAAGATAAAATAGATTACACAAAGGCTCAAGGCTTGTTGATTGGAGCAAATACAGGAAGTAAACATGTTTGACAACGGTTTTTGAGTAAAGAAGGGGAGGTGGGGTGTGTGAGAGGCCCCGTCACACAGAGGTGCTACAATTATGATCAAAGTGTTCACTTATCTCCGCCAAATTTTAACTAAATGTTAACCTTAAAGTGGCTCGTTTTCAATGATATCTTGGCTTGAGTGCTTTTATTTCTCAAAATAATGAACACAGATTTTAAAGCACGATATTTGTAGACAATTTCCTCTAAATGTAGCATAGGAGTAATTACTACAACACTTCAATCACAAAGAATGTTGTTGCTTTGTCTTATCCGTCACAACACTGTCGTAAGTTGTTGACGTTTTGTCACTGCAGCGCTAAGTAGTGCATCTGGTTATTGTTGCCAACTACAAAACCCGTGAAGCAAAATTAGCACATCCTATTGTCTTGTTAGTCAACTCCAAAACTTCAATGCCAAGATGTTTTCACCTTAGTGTCTAGCAACCGTGCTTTGACACTGTCTTAGGCCTCAGTATATGGGTGTGAACAACCTCCAAATTGCAGTTAGAATTTAAGCGTAACCTCCATTCAGAGTGATACCAAACGTAATATTCATGCCAGCCTGTAGTTGGCATTGCACCTTTTACAAATTACAGTTGCGTTGCAAATTTCCACTTTACTCAATGTCTATGGAAAAAGTTCCTTAAATTATATGATTACCTTAAAAGTAGTAATGGCAGGGGAATAAATGGGCAAATTAAAATCAGGTGGCATTATAAGCTCACCATATGTTGCCGTCTTATGTTTAACAAACGTAATGTGTTTGTGGTAGAGTTGAAATAAATGAACTGAAATAAATCCCCTATTATTCTACTTTTACCGCAACCTCTGCACTCTACTTTATTTACACTTGTC
Source organism: Stigmatopora nigra (assembly GCF_051989575.1). NCBI lineage: Eukaryota > Metazoa > Chordata > Actinopteri > Syngnathiformes > Syngnathidae > Stigmatopora > Stigmatopora nigra. The sequence goes on along the minus strand of NC_135519.1, from coordinate 5,074,344 downwards.
AATGTCTATCATACTGTAATTCGCCTACACTGTTGTTAATATAGTCACCGGTTCTACCATTTGAAGCAGCTGTGACAGTCTACAGTTGCATGGCGTGTTAACCAGTAATCGGCTTGTTAACTAGCTCGGCACATTGCTGCTTGGTTTCCTGTTTTAGCAGCATGTGACTTCATCATTTGACCTTGGGGTTTGAGGATAATGTCCATTGTACATTTAATAATAACCCTCAAAAGTATTTGAGGTCCTTGTAAGATGATATGATTGCCGAAGGATATGCCGACTTGCAAGCTGAACTTTGAGGTCCCACCGTGCTTACGGTGTGTAATGTGTTAAATGTGTTCTTTATTGTCCATCAAAGGTGAGACGAGGGTTCACTGATGGAGTTATTTTGTGCAGTCTTTGTGTACTTTGTAAAATGTGGTTGTCCAATGATATTGGACACCTTGAATTTGAACAGAAACCTAGTATGGAAACAAAACATGAACAAGAAACTGCTTCCATGTTTCTCCTCCAAAGTTTTCAAGAGTTGAGCCAAGATTCTGACAAGTACAATCAACTTCTATGTGCACTGCAGCGGCAGCCACCCCCAACTCTCTCAGGATAGAGGAAGCCCTGAAGAGGCTCTATTTAACCCCTAAGGATTAGTGCTCATGCCTGCTTTAGCACTGGTAAAAGGAAAATGTCTCAGCATATTGAGTCAATAGGGATTTGAGCTCTACTGGATTCCCACATAAAAAAATGAACAAAGAGAAAACAGTCAAGCTTAACGTTAGAGTTGAGCAGAGTTCAATATTTGCCCAGCCCAGGTTACTCTTTGACCTTTTGGTCAGTGCATAGTATAGTGCCAGAAAAATAAATACTGTATACTTTACAGCTTTAATGTCAACCTTATACTTAAAGACAAGACTAAGACAGTTTTGACTATACATTTTCTCCATACAATCACTCCAAAGACAATTACACTCTTAGTGGATATTGATGTTACTTACCACCATAATTTCAAATAAAATGTATTCACACAAGGACACAGACTAAACTGACCAACTCGTGAATAGACGTCTTTATGTAAACTACTGTGTCACTATTGTAGAATGTAGATGAAAAAAGTTCAACTTATTGAGGATGTTTTTTGTCAAGAAAGAACAAACTGCAAACACACAACTCTTAGGAACTTTTGTACTGACAAAACATATCTTATGCCAAAGACTTGACACTTCTGCGAATGTGCAACAGGACAACTTTAGTCGCGGTGTGCTTTTCGGAGGGCGTGGCCTCTGTCAGGGTTGCCTGACAGGCAAGGTTCTGTCTGTTGACTTTACTCCTCAGTTTACATTCCCTTGTGTTTGTCTAGGCTTTCATCACGGCTCCGTTCAAACAAGCGCCGGCAACTGATAAAACACATGCTACATCTAAATCTCTCCCTCACACATGCATTCATACAGCCACATATTTTATGCAAGTGGCATGTGGACGGACTTTGATTTAGAAAAAAAAAATTGGGGGCTTTTGCAGCAGGTGATCATTGGCTTTAATGTCGTGTGGTAAATCACACTGCAGTCTGTTGTTTGGTTGAAATAACAGTTGCGTGAAACATTGAAGTATTCACTTGCTGAAATACTGAAGTGTTCCTGTTCACTGGCATGAAATGCATTACTGACTGTGTCTTAAATTCTAAATGAGGGAAAAAGTTGTGTTTTGACGTTCAGCTCAGCAACTCTGGTGTTTACATTTTTAGGCTGAGTCTCTCGAGCCCCCTCACAGGAAATAATCTGCCAGTCTAGGTTGAAGGATTTGCTTACCTTGTGTGTCTGTCCAATGTTGGCCCTCACAACTATCTAAATTCCTCACCTGCTGTGGGGCCTGGGGGGATGGAGTAGGAGGAGCAGAATGTTACGAGGTTGTTAGGACAGTCTGCAGTGTTGGGTGAACATAATCTCATTGAGATAGCAACAAGGAGCTGTGAATGGTTGAGGTGCAAAGCAGGTGCAATCCACACCTGCATGCCTTTTGTTCCACTGTGCTTGATTAGAGTTCACCATCCTACTAATGTTTATTGTCACTCTTTCCTCACTACTTTTCTCAGTGTGTGTGGTTAGGGCACAAAGGCTCAATTGGGAATTATGCAGACTTCCCTTGAGAAAACACCTCTCACTACTTAGTCTTTAATCACAAGTGCATACAGTCCTCTAGTTCAAATAAGATGTACAGACTCAATACCCTGTCTCATTTTATATATACCTAAATTGGGGTTGTGCCAGGATAGACACGTTTAGTATTAGTGGGCCTACTTTCTTTTTTACTTTTGGATTTGACACCAAATCTTATTTTATAGATACTGGGTGCTATTAAATATATCAATTACTATAACATGTTACTTTCAGTTCATTCTACAATATGATGCCGATGACCCTATTATTTTCCAATTTAGTTTTAGTCCAGTACTATATAACACAATAATTTTTAAACCAAGCGGCAATGATTGTGTGTAATACATCAGAGTTAGGAAAACGATGTGTTATGGCACTTGTTATTTTCCTAAATCAAGATTTTGACTCTAAATGTCATTCACAACAGCATAGTGGTTTGTTACAGATTTGAAATTTAACACATCCAATGTAAAACATACTATTGTTCTTAATAGTGCATATCCGGAAAATTAATGGTGAATACAGTGAAAGATCACTGCTCTGGATTCTTGGTTTTACACTCAATAATTCCTTGTGGGAATCCATCGGCCTGGCGGATGAGTGTTTAGCGTGTCGGCCTCACAGTTCTGGGGTCGAGGATTTGATCCTGGGTCAGTCCTCACTGTGTAGCTACAGTGAGGATACTGTCATCCCGCAATTTGTTCTTAACCACTGAAAGGATGTTTTCATACAGATTCTCCTGGTTCACATTTGGGATCATATCAGAGTGTACATTGGAGCCTCTTATAACCCGCTGCCCTGCACTATATCTCATGGCCAGCTGACCTGAACCCTCAGTGCTTAACAAACTCTCCGTCTTTGTTCATTCAACCATGTTTCCATGGTGACGGCGCTTAGTCACCACAAACAGCATGGGCATACAACCTCAGATGGCCCAGTTTAAAGAGCAGAAGAACAAAGATCCACATAATTTTTGGCAATGGATTTATTACATTGAAGACAAAACCTTATAGTGTCATCTAAAAATGCAGACCGCACTTTGGGATTCTGGTTTTGATTGCTGTGGGGATGTGCTCATGTGCGCTGTAGCCAAAAAGGGGAAAAAATGGGGGCCCATTTGTGTTTACGGTTCATGGAGAGAGCAATTTTCAAGCTGTTAGCTTGTGCCTTCCAAGTCGGCTTTCTTTGGCCATTTCAATGATGCCCTTTGGAATATGACACATGTTGCACTTGTGAATTTCCCTCCCCACAGGTGCAACCATTTACCTATTACCAGTGGGTTGCTTCAGTTATAATAGAACCCTCAAAAGTCTCGGTTTTTCCTGCGGGGGTGGTCACGGTCCCAAATGAGGTGTTAGCGAAGACAAGTAAGTCCTGTCTGGGGAGCATGCTGTCACTGGAAAACCCTGATTATGCACCAGACAAAACCGGCAGTGGATGTGCATTTGCTTCACTCTGTGCTACTTTGGGAGTATTTATTGGTGGATTTTTAAAAACAATCCACCTTTATATTGTGTCTGGCTCTTCATAGCTGCTCTCATTGGAGATTCACATCACTTTCAGTTATTTACGTCACAGTATGAAAATAAGGTATCTATAGAGCCTATGGCTGTGTCATGTTTAAACAGAATTTTTCACATGCAATGGGAAAACAGCCTTCAAATTTACACTTCTCATAAACCAGTTGGGTTTATTTTCTATTTTGTACTGCAAATTTTATATTTGAGTGCAAATTGTCTTCTGTGTAATTGTGTTTTGGGTTTAATTCCACTATATTTCACAGGAAAATTGCAAAGCAAAGTTTTTTTCCACCCCCTTGTTAGTGCTTTAGAGTTCTAAATGATGCCTTTGTTTGGCACGCTTATCCAGGTGTGTTTTTGATTTTGTGTTGGCCATGGCTAGATTGGTTGTGTGAGTATAATTACTAATTTAACTAAAGTGTTTGGGAAAATAAACTGAAAAACGAGTCTGATTTGGGGATCACGCTTTCCAGCTGCCTCCAAGTCTAATCTTCCCAGGTAATTCTCCTCAATCCCATTGATTCTATACAAATGATTGAATTTCAATGCATCACTCATGAGATGGGGTTTGTGTTTGTGTGTGTTGGGCGTCACTCAAATGGATTGGAAAGCAGATGTTCAGTCACAGTTGACAGGTGATAAATGATTTTGCTAGCTTTAAGTGGAATATTTATGGTTGTCTTGTTGTGTGTATATATATAACGTTTTTTTTTTCTGCAAATGTGTAACATGGTCTTTTATTGCAGTGCTCCAATATGTTGTTGCATGTAGTAATGTAAGATTTAGACGGAATTGATTCCTGAATTGTTTCACTGCCATTAATGATCATAGACGTCCAAACATGGGTCTCTTGCCATTCTTCTATTTTAATTAGTTTGGCACTAATAGATGGTAGCAAATAAATGTCTTGTTAATGTCCCTAGTTTTATAGCCAGGTTTGGAATTATAAATATGCTGCAACATGCATAGCTTTGACTCCAATTTGAACCTTTGCATTTCTAATGTGACAGGCTGAAATGAAGATTCCAGGCTGAAGCTAAAATTCGACTAAGTTGTAACCAAGGCTAAAACTTTTAGCACTTGTATTAAGTTGCTGAACTGTTTTAGTGTCTTTTATTAGTTAAGACAATACAACTTTCACATCTATTCAACAATGCTATCCATGCATACTGTGGACCATTTTCTTTTCCCTGCCCTTTATTCAAACTAATTGCACTGAAGTGTTTAGAATAACACTGCATTCAGAGAGAGTTTGGTCCTACTTAATCACCTTTCCTAATGAATTGCCTGTCACACCAGTCAACAATGCATAGCAGCTCCAGATGCGTTGGTCCATATTAAGTCTATTGTATATAAAATGAAGCCTCCCCTAAATTGGAGTCCTGAGGAGACTCGCTGGGGTTCTTTAAGTACACCTCTACATTGTTTGCAGGTCACAGATCATCAAATGTTGCATATGAATCCATGCAAGGAGAAATATTGAAGTTAAGTGTTCAATTCAGTGTCCCAAATGCAGTTGGAATTCAGCACAATATATATTTCTTTTCTCCCCACGTATTGGCTTCAGCCACCTTAATTTATCTCTCCCCGCACTTCGTCTCAGTGCACATGTTTTTCATTTGCGTGGATCAGGAGCATTCTGTGCTTTCATCTGGAGACCTCCCACACCAATCATATCATAACAACTTTGTGAAAGATGGGCAACTCTCGGCTCAATCTCTACATCTGCAATGTATGGCAATCAGTAAATTGCTCTCTAAAGTGCAATGAAAATGCATTAGGAAAGGGCTGTGATCAGGGCCAGAACACCGTGGATCAGAGCCGCTAAGCCTATTGTCTCTCTGGAGAAAGAAGGACTTGAGTAGACATGGTTGACTATTCTGACTTTCTTTGCAACTAATTGCAAAGTTGAAATGTCCTGATCCACAGTTTAATCTTCATTCTCCTGCTCTGGCTGTCACTCACTGAGCCATCGGGTCTTATTTCCTGTGGTCATGTGTGCTTGTATGGCATCATTAGCTGAGGTTCAGCCCTTTCCTGTATTAAGCCACTTATAGATTCCCTGTTGCTCTTTTTAGGAAGGGTCAACAACACCCTGACAGGTCTTAGTGTGTGTTGGTGTGTAAAACTCAAATACCAAAATCCTAGTGGCTTTTTTTATCCTCTTGAACAAGAACTTAAACTGTGGCGATGAGACAACATACTACACCTGTAACATGCTGTCAAAATAGCAAAGTAACAGCATAGATCAGCGACTAAAGAGCAGCAACAAACTCCAGGAGGCACTTTAATTTGTGGCTCGAGTTGAACTGAAGTTTGGATCTTTGGTCAGTTACTACCTTGTACAAAAAGGTACAATTATACCTGGATCATGTGGTGTCAAGCAGCAAGGAACATTGACTCTGTGCAGTGGCATAAAGTTCAGCTTGTTTTTTTTAACATGTGAGTTTTGGATTTGGGTTGCTCAGACCAAAAAGTTAAATTGAGTGCTGGTTGTTAGCACGCAAGTCTGTAACGGGCCATTTTCTGTTGATTCGGTTGTCGTGTCTCTGTGTAAACATTCCCTGAGAACTTTGTGTCACCAAAGGAGATGTAGCTTTTGAAGACGTGAACTGTAGGTAGTGTCATCCTGTGTGGCCATTCTTTACAGCTTTTTCGGAGGCTGTTTGCTCTTTTAATTAGACTGTGAGCGATCATAGATTACAGTAGTCAAGTAGGAGGTACTCTGTCCCAGCTGTGAGAAACTCTCCTTTCACTTTTGCCCCCCCTATGCAGCTGGCCTCCTGTTCTACAACTCACACGTGGAGGGTGGGCCCTCAGTCATGCCAACACTGACTAGACGAGACAATTTTTTTATCCCAGTGACACTGTACAGTTGTTATAAAATATGCATGACACATTGAAATACAAAAACAGCAACTGATTGTTGTTTGGCAGGGAAAATGTATTGTTGGAATGCCTTTTAAGCCCAGAATGTCCCCCCTCGTTTGAGTTCAGTTTGCACTTCCCAACACTTTAACATATCTCATTGCAAGGCTGCATGTGTGTGGTCTCTGTGTGGTGTGGAACAAAAATATACACAAGATTCTTAACGGAATTTCCCCTTAAGGGATTAAAATTAGATGGGTGAATCTATAAACAAAACAGTCCACTTGTTTTACAGTCTTGGAAAACCATGTAAAAGGCCTGGAAAAGTATTCTGCATTCCTGTTGAAAGAAAATATTTCAACTGTCTTCTATAGTCATTAGGATAGCATTCCAACTAGACTGTCACTGAAAATATATACTAGTATAACCATGCATTGTAATTTGGCTCATAAATACTGAGGCTAATCGTAATCTCTCTCTGGTTTCCTTCTAAGTGAGAAAGTACACTTCTTCCACACATCTAGCATTACCTGACACAGTTAACCACAAATAAATATTCTTTAATCTGTGTTCATAGTTTGTGAATTTGCATTCACCACTTTATTTCAGTATTGTAGTGCTTCATGAAGGTTTGCAATTTGGAAAATATATGATGGAATCCTTGTTCATCTTGCTTTATTTCTCATTAAAGAACACCAAGGCGACAACTAAAGCCTTGTTTTCTTTGCCATGTCATTGTAAACAACACTTTATTGGCAACTTATCATTTATTCACTTGATCAAAGCAGTCTTCAGTAAAATGCTTTGATCAAACCAACATAATAGGCCACATACTGGCTGGTCCGCTTCCCCTTGAGGTGATTGTGTGCCTTTTTTAAAGTTGTCAGTATTGAATTCTTTGCTTGTCTAATGCTTTGAGCGTAATCTTCACCCAAATCCATTCTGCCTTACTGTAAACCATGTGTATAAACCAATAAAGTAGCTGATCTAAGAATGTGTCACATCTTGGAAACTGTTTTGTTAGACAGTAGTGCTCTGAATGGGTCTGAAGCTGTTGATTTTATTCTTCATGGGTAGGAGGGGGAAGAAAAAAAAGCTAATCCAATTTAACACTTTGCAGAGTTGAAGGTGCACTCCAGTGTCTTTAATAGTAAGCTGAGCTGGAACTTTACTGATGGCTTCTCATAATTATAGAACTTCCATTAATGAATACAAAGTTCTCTTTGGTTTAAGGGGTTGCCCTAATCCGCACAGTGTCATTCTGCCAACACTTTCAAAAGGCAGCCCAGTACGTGAATTTAGCAATGTCATGGTAATTATGTCATGAAAAGATGCTTCCCTCTTGGCATCTTCAAAAAGCCTTGATGGGATTATTGAAAAGCTCAGCCAAATTATTTCCGAGTTGATTAATATTTTGTGGATATTATTGGTAAAAAGACTTAATTCACATTTTGAAATTCATGCATGGCAATCTCCCCCTTTATTCTCTTGTCGTTATTGAGATTGTTTTATTTTATTATTATTTTATTACAGCAACTGTTGATTGGAGAGACTTGCTGATGCAATGTAGCCCAACCTTTTGGTCCAGCTGAAAATCTACTCATTTAAAGCTATAGCACTTATATTAACTCATTTTCATCAAATTTTATCCCCAGGAATCAAACCCCAGAAATTATTTCAACATCTAATTTTTCGCATCGACCTAATGTCATCAAAAGTTAATGTCTGCGGACCATAAACACAGTGCCAATGTATTTTAGTTTTGTGTGAACCAGTCTATCTGTATAACTGCTAGTTTCATTTTCTATATCCCAGCATCTTCCCTGAATGGTCTTTTAATCATCTCTATTATACACTATGCTCATGTCACTAATTAAACTCTTTTATCTGCAAAGGTTAAGCTATCCTTGAACTGTAGATCGATACCATGGATAGAGGTCTCAATGATCCAAAATAGTTTTTCCTGTTCCCAAGCCAATACATATTTTCTTTCTTTTTACAATGTTTAACAGTTAGATTGAATTTGACAAACACATGACTTTCTGACCTTTTTGCTCAAGCAATCTGTCATGTTTGCCCTTTTGGTTTACAAGAAAGCAAAAAAAGAAAAATAAAATAAACAAAAAAAACTGCAATTGTAAACGTGCTCTGCATACAGTACAACAGATCTCCCACTGTTAGTCTTAGACTGTAACATCTTATCCAGGAGGTGTGAAACCTTGTAAGGTATTGTTCGTCAGATGTAGCCAATAAAACTCTAAAACATGGATGCAGGTTTTAGAAAATGAAAACAACGAAAATATTCCACAAATTGCTTTTGATTTGACTGCTATGATTAGCCTAAAAAGGTAATAGTTGTCACATGATGGACAAAAATGGACTGTCATTGTGTGTTTTTGTCAGAATGTGGAATTGGTTTATTTGTTCAGGTATTATTGTCTGTCTTACACTAAAATGTCTAATTTAACTACAATGAGATTATGACATTAGAAACCATCTCAGAATTGGTAGGCGATATAGCCTCAACCTTATTCCAAGCAAATTTGCAATTAAAATATTGATAAACATGGCAACAAACTGCTGCTTCTTCAGATTAACAGCATTTCTATTGCACGCAATACAAAAGCCGAACTTGTTTTACACCGCAATGTAAATAAATCTAGTATAATATTTAACCAACATAGCTTGAAGGCAAGACGGAGTGGCCAGCTTGTGTTAACAATTTAACAATAACAGTATATATTTGCAATTAAAAAAACTAATAACAAAAAACACCAAATCATCAAAGAAAGCTTCATCCAGTGATGCAATAAACTTAAAGCATTCATCAAGTGCACAGTGCACCATTAACTGCACTGACGGCTCACCTAAAGTGTGAAACACATCACAGTGTAACTGGTTTGTTTGTGTGATTTTTGTTTGCTGTTTTTTTTTTTTTTTTTTTATTTTTTTTATAGAGTTGACAAAGTGAAGTAGGCCTATGTTCACTGACCCACCCCCATAGTTCGAGGGGTATGACACAGGAACACAAAACCTCACAACCTCATGTAAAACCGGTCTGTTTGGCCAAAAGAGCCTCCGGGAACTGCTTCAAGATTTTACCCACATTTACTTGCTCTTCTTCTAATAGTCAATGTGAACTTTAGAGTAAGTGCCGCTTGACAAAGACACATTGGAGTCACTTAATATGCCTTCCAGGCAAAGCCCTTGTCACCCTCATTTCAAACTCCCTACGCCTCTCGAGGATTTTTATAAATCTGTAGAAACTTAAAAGTCAGGCTCAGGCTAAGTTTAGTCATCGTCATGTAATAGTTCATGCATACTATATATTTGTTAGCTAATCAAATTTTGAATATAAAGTAGTATTAGAATGGTTACAACAGCTCCATTGTAGGGTGTAGCAAAAAAAAAAGCCTTTGAGGCATGTCGATTAATTTTTGCAATTATTCAGCTCTGTAAAGTTCAGTATGAGGGTGGCAATATCACAGAGAGAATCAACTATTGTGAATCTATTTTTCTAGTTAAGTTCCCCCAAGGTGATTGTTTCACCTCGTAAGCCTGCAATGTCATTTATTTCTTCTGATGCAGATGATTCTCTTTCTTTCTTGTCGGTGTGTGGGAGGATCATTTTTTAAATGTCTTTTCCCCTAAAATAAAGCACTCAATATAGGCTTACTTCCCATTTTTAGGAAAATAGGTCCCCCCTCTGTTAGAAGTTTCAGTGCAGGCTCCGATATGGAGTGGGTGTTGTTGTTTTTTAGTATATATCAGTCTCCTCTAATTTGAATCTTACAAAGCTCTTTTTTTTGCATTGTTTAGTCGTTGTGAACACACAGTTAGCCAAGACTGTAAATTAACCTACATATTATTTGGTGTTTGTGTATATAGTGGAAAAATGACACATTGCAACTTAAAAATGTGTCACCTGTGATGCACTCTGAACAGTAAAACAATACAAAACTCTTTCACCAGAGCAAATGTTAAATAATTTCTTCTAAACCTCAACCTTGATTATACTGTAACTAAAGAGAGCATTTCTTGCAATGTTGAGTATACGCTATATAATTCAAAGAGCGGAATAAAAAATATGAACAAAGATTGGCAGTTAAAAAAAACCCAAAGGTAATTATGTTCTTCATAACTTCTTACAACTAGGAATGTGGCTGTCTTAAAAGTGGGCTTTTTAACAAATTCCCTGCACTTTAATAAAAAAAGAAAGATGTTATTCCGAAGGCTGTGTTTGGAGGCCTGCTCAAATTACCAATGACATTTGCATACAGTACATAGTGTAAATCCGTCCATTAAAACACTTTAGTACTAATCTACTGTACATATCCATTATTTTAATGTCCTGATTTGAATCTTAACCTTTCAGGATCTCAATGCGCTTCAGTAAACCCTGTTTGTCTTAATTTAGATTTACACATTAGATAAATTATTCTATGCCGCAATCTTCAGCAATCCCTTATACTAATAGTAATGGATATATTTGGTTTCATCCCATCTGGATTTAGACAAGCCCCCCTACAAAGAGTGCTTTCTTTAAGATGTTTTTTTTTACCGTTTTCTGTCTGGGAAGTCTGGGATTTAAATGGGATCTGTCTGGCGCTGGAACTCACTTCACACTTAACCTCTATTGTAACAGTGCTATAAACAAATTGACACCAGCAAAAATTAAAAGTGAGTGCTAGTGCTGGTTAAATGCGTTTTGCTGAGTAATTCCAATTGACATTTATTGTATGGAAAGGACCACCATACAACCTTGCCCCTAACTCCTGCTCTTCCAAAATATGGACTACATCGTCCTGACGTTAACAGCTGGTCAGCCTAAGGATAGCCACAGTAGCCTCTTTTTTTCAGTTAGCTGTTTCAGTCATTCAGTTGTTTTTTTCCCCTTCTATACATTGTGTAAATTGCACTGGGAAGAAGAATTATGGCAATTAACTGTCAAAGAGGTAGTAACACTTTTGTGTTGTTTTACCTAGGATTGTGTGAAGGGAGGTTGTCTGTTTACCTTGTTTATTCAGGGTTGTGAGTTTTGAATAGTGAAAGGCACATGGAGCCTTGCTTTTTTAGCCCCCTTAGTAGTACCGGCGTGATTATGCCAAATGAATGGTATGCCATTAGGTAATACAAGGCCATGTGAAATATACTGTCCCTATAAATTGTGTTTTGAATAGTAAATTTGAAAAAAAAATCCAAATATTTTACCGGATTGACCAGCAAAGGTCACTGTGGTGTATAACCACAGTGACTGTGCTCTCATATAAAACTTTTTTTTATTTATTTTTTTTACCCTATTTCATTTAAATACAGTATTTAAAGGTATGGTCTAAAATAATGCATTCCCCTGTGTTGAAGTCATCACCTAAAGCTTCCCTTTCTTTCCATCTTCTAAGGAAATGGGGGGCTGGATAGTTGCAGGTAGATGTATATTTATGAGGAGGATGTGTATTTCCGGGGGAAAAAAACAATGTTGTGAAAGGTGACCTTGTTAGATAAAAGGAGGGGTTGGAAGCCAAATGATGAAAGAGAATGGGATCATCACGGACTCATTAATGTTGATTTGAAGGTCAGGTAATTATAACAATAGACATGGTCCGTTTTTTGGCATCTGTTATTGTTGGTTTATCATAAAGGTGACAAGCATGCAAAAGAAAGGAATTAATCACGGTGACACCAAACTGTTGTCACTTTGATACATTCAGACATCATTACAGTCTTGCTTTCTGCTTGATGCTGAAAAAAAAAACATCTCAGCAGCAAGTGACGAACATGAACACTCTGGTTTTAGGAGTGTTGGTTTTCAGGTAGACCCCACACAGCTCTATTTAAGGAGGCTCTAATTAAAAAAAAAAAGGCCCAAACTCCAAACAGATGGCAAAGTATTGTGTTTCTATTGAATTGTCAAATTTAAACATTAGTGTTCCTTGCCTGCAAATATCATGTCAAGTGTATTTACATAGCCTTTAATCATAAAGGAGACTTGGAGGGCTTCAAAACGGATTACAGTAAGCCTCTTAAAACCTGACAATTCTAAATGATAACCAAATATAACAGTTTATAAGTGAAGGAATTGCATTTTTGGGGAGGTGGGGAACAGCACTACATTATTCAAAGGTGACACATTGAGTAATAGGTGTGGGGGATTAAAAAAGTAAAACTTAAAAAGGTAGACACTATATTTATCTCCAGAAAAATAAAGTGTACATCTATTCAACCAAGGCACAGTTTACCATTATCAAATATGAATGCAATCATAATCCTTGTGAATTGCCAAGCATGTCAATGTGTTCCTTCTGTATATATTATGCCATCATTTTAGCTTTTTTACATTAATTATTCAAGTGGTGTCTGGATAATGCTTTGAAAATCATGCACAGTTATGCCACAGTTGCATCATTTTTACAAACTTGTCTTTGTCAGTGTTAGAGCGTGTGCGGCTAAAATAGTGCCACCCCCGAATTTGTCTGAGTCTGTTGGGCTTCACTGGGATTACTTGAAGTTGTAAAGAACAAAAAAAGCCACTATAATCAGGAAAGACAGCATGCTTGGTGTGGTGCGGCATGCATTTTTAATACACCACAAATAAGAAATACCACCGCTGCCTCTTCTCCTTCATTCCACAACTGGTGCATTTGTAAGTCTCATTTGGAATTTGCAATTTTAACGAGGAATAAAAGCATCATTGAAGAACACTCCAGTTTAAAATCACACAATTCAAAAGAAAGACATGTGATGGGCTGCTGTAGAAATCAAATCCATACTCGAATATTTCCAGTGGAGCTGCTTCAAACTTCCGTGCATCTGCGTTAATGCTGGTATGGCATGTGATTGCATGTGTGCATAGGCCTAGTGGCAGTGCTTGTTAGGAAGCTTGTTCAAGTGGAAACAAGTGTGTGTCTATGTATTCCTCACACAAATACAGTTCACCAAAAGCTTGACTAACTCTTGGAACATCAATTTTTTGGGCTGACATTTTGGGCATCAAATCACAACAAGGGGAACAGCTCAAATATTCTCGGGGGTCAGTTTATTCCAACCAGATTGGTCACTGTGTCCATGCTTCTTCTGTATACACAGTTTATTGTGTAGTTGTAATGAAGACCTAACTAATATTAAAGGGTGTAAAGGTACATTGATAGTAGCTGTCCTCCACTTTTATCAGCCTTTCTGATATTATTTACATCTTTCTCTTTAAGTTCTGTGTTTTTCACTTTCTTATATTTCCTTTCTGCTGGGATGGACGGGATGTTGGCTTTCCCAGACTTTCCCTTTAAGGGAACTCATGAGAGCCTGGTTAAGTATGATGACATGTGCAGCAGTATTCAATTAAGTCAAGGTTCAGCTAATGTGGCTAGAAGCAGAGGCCAGACAGTAGATCTGTTTACTACCTTGAGGTTTTGTGGTTGTGCACCACTACTTTCCATTTAGCTGCATGATCGAGAACTGTGCCGATAATGCTAAGCAAGGAAGCCAAAACATCCTTTTTTTCTTACACATTGTAATACAATGCAGTGCGTAGATGCTTTACAAGGATACACACAGACTGAGAGTAGAGACAGTGGAGGGCGAGAATCTTGATGCAGTGTCACAATTCATAAACTGGGGCTGTCATACCTTCCGGCTCTGTAATCAATATTTTCATCACTATGGAAATTATGGGCAGTTTTACTCTATTTGCGACCATTGGCTTTGGGGTGTGTGAGAATGTTGTGGCCATTGGGAGTTCAAAAGACGAACAGGAAGTGGGTGTTTCCACAGTGACCTGGAAGGCATGTGGTAGATGAGTTAGACCAATGTTGTAGACAAGAAGTTACTAATGACCTGTCAACTCCAGGGAGCCAATCCATTGAGATTTATGGCACACACGATGATTACCATTGGGTCATGTCACCACACATCTTTGTGTGTATACATATTTGAATGAATAAAGCAAAGAGTTACCATATGGTCTAATTTTGTCGAATGACACCTATCTTTAAGGATCAGAAACAAATATTAAACATTAACTCATTGACTGTGATACTAGATTGACTGTGCAAAATTAATTTGCTGGAGTTCAAGACACAATAATTTTAATGTCCGATACTAATAAATAATGGAAGCTATTCCACCATTACTTCATTGGCTGCCATTTTTGGTAATAGACAGTTACACTGAGAGGGGCTGGCAGCAATCAAATTTATTGACAAATGGTTCAGTGCCAGCCATCCTTGTTCAATTGGATTTAATGTCTATTGCTGTCAGTGGGAGGGAATCTATAAAACTAATTTTATTAGTGGGGCTTTGTAATATAGATATAGAGATAAACTAATTATTAGCTTTCTTTTAGTACTTCCCAAAATAGAGAAATGCGTTGATTCTATGCTTGGTAGAGTATCTAAACTCATATGATGTATCAATTCCATTGAGAGCTATGTATTAATACTCGATTCTCCATAAAATACACTTCATGCGGTTATCATGGCCAAATATGGATTTCTGATTTAATTTTCACTCGGGGTAATTGAAGTATCTCGGTGCAAGGTCTTAGTGAATAAGGCACAAAACCTATAGTGCACAAAATGTTAAGGACCTGATTTAATAAAGTACAAAGAACTGGACAAACACACTGACAGATTGGACAAAATTTTGCAACAAATATTGTGTGGGATCTGCTAAGATATTTCTTCTCTGTGCTGAGAGATGGTGTGTGACCATCATTTTCCAATAAGGTTTTTTTGTCTTTATGTAACTTTCATTTACACAAGTGAAAATTTAGTAGAGCCATTAGCGTGAAATGATGGTTGAAGGAATGGAATTGGAAGTGCTTGTAAAAGAGGTTAACCCTTAAATGACATGACTATAGAAAATATAAACGTCACTGTCTTTTAAAGATCTAGCAAACAGCATAAAAGCCACATTTTTGTTGATTTAACTGGCACAGAGTGTCCCTTAATATAATATGGTGTTAAAAACCTGGGACAGTACACTCAAAGAAAAGGAATGCTTTTGAAAAGCCCCAGTACCAATGTCACAGTGTGCTGAAGTACCCAGATGCAAGAAAAGGCAGAGTTGACAGGATTGTTTTTTATAGACAAAAAGGCATGACTGCTTCTTTTGACCATCTGCCCAATGCTCATTCAAAAGATGCAAAATTGCTTTGTTTAGTAGACAATATATTAGGACAATTTTAGTTTCTCGCCTTTCAAGATCGTTTACACAAGTGAAAACGCTATTTTATCCCTGTCACTTCTCATTTCGCCTGTCCAACCTCTTCAGTACCATAACACAGTCGTCAATACACACATTTTACTAAAGTTTTTCAGACCTGATATTCAAAAGTGTCAATATTAGCCCCAACATCAATCACCGTCAATGTTTAAATTAAACAATTTTATCCACTTCTCCAGAATGTTCAGCAGAAATGAACAGCACATCAATTTTACGGAAGCCCAGCTATTAAATTTTCTTCCACATCTGTTTGCCAGAATAACCAAGTTGGCCCCTGGGTTCCTCTCACCCAGCTGCCCCCCCACCCCCCACCTTTTTCCTATTCCCTATTTGTTCTTTTGAGAATGTTATTTTAGAAGTGTTATTCAGGCTCCAGATATTTTGTAGTCATACATGGCAGGGCTAGCTTACAGATAAACAACCAAAATGTATTTCATGATATTCTGACAATAAAAAGGGAGGAAATGGAGGAGACAGGAAATGAAAAGGCACATTTTTACCTTGCTACCTTGCTGCTTTCATATTTATTCCACCAATAAGAGATGGGATGGTTGCCAAACAGTATCTACAATGCAAAGTCACGTTACATGGATAAAAAAAATAATATAAAAAACACTGCTATTGTTATCTCACGTCCTGAAAACTATGAATGAGCCTGTCTCAAACACTAATTTTCAAGATTTGTCAGACTGATTATAAATCACATATTCACTCCCTGATTAGGTATGGGGTAAATGAAGCAGCTCCCTCTGGTATGCATTTCCATAATGTCAAGTAATTAAACCACAGTGTTGTAAAAGATCAGGCAAAAAAAGCCTCTGCAGGTGACTTGATCGACTTAAAATAAATAAAAATCAATAAAAATAGTTATCAACTTGTTTTTAGATGAGCACTGATACAGTATCAATAGCAAATAACATTTAACCCTAAATTTCCATTTTGGTTTTTAATACAAAACATAAATAAACCTTTTAAATATGAAATTGCAGAGTTTTCTATTTTATTTGAATATCTAAATAGGAAATATTTACTTGTGAAAAATATCTACTGTGTACTCATTGCTTTGCCATGACTACAATAGTGTCCAATTCATTTAAAATGAGTGAATTGGCCGTAAATGCTCATGTTTCAGTGCTATCAACGGTCCTACACATCTAGTCCATTTTGACAGGGAAGGCTAATAGTAGTATTCACTTTCTGCCTATCCCAGTCAAAATGGCTTGGATGTCTTGAGCTGTCAATGACACACTTTTTTGATATGGCCTTGACAATCAAAAGGTATACATCAACCTCCACTGAAAAATACCATTGTAAACATGACAGCAAATTATTTGAATATCTTCTCTGGATTGGTCTAGTACGTTGTGCACCTACAATATATGCACACAGGAGAAAAAAAAAAAAACTACAACAGCCCTTTGATGAACCAAATTCTGCAGCGGGGGAGCTTCTCTTTGTCCCTCTTCCCACGCACGCGAGCTGCTCAGTGACAACAATGCAAAGCCATGATGGTGCCACGGAAAGTTGTGGAAGCGCCATAAGTCCTCGTGTCTGTGCTGCAATTGTACTACTTTCCCTGACATTACATGTTCATTATCTGTTGCTTTCCCTCTGATTTTCTTTTTCTTTCAAAATAATAAGCATTAACTGGACTACTTTTGACTGCTAATGACCTAGCTGGAGCAGAAGATCATTAGATGAATTTTTTTTTTTTTGTATGAATGTTCCATTACCCGTTGTCTGAACTGAACTTCAAACACTAACTTCCTACTTTCTTTAAAACCCAAATTAACTGATGTATTCTCAACAACTCCTCCTTATAATCTTTCTCCTTTTTATGTGGAACGGATCTCTCTGACGGGGTAAAACTAAAATAGGTTAATTGATGGATGATACAATCATCACTTAAATTACTGCCATTATTTGTCTTTAATTTGAACCAACACACTTTAATCATGTTCAGGAATGGACTTTACTTTTGTATCCAACTGGTTGCTTTTTCATAAATCACATCATCAAGAGAGGTTATGTTTATTCACCATCATATTTGTGTCTATCCATTTTAATGACTTGTTTCCATAACAACTCAAAATTTCAGATGTATATTGTATATTTTACAGAGATGGACATAACATTTCCGCACCGCCAGGCACTTTTCATTGATTTAACTGCACTGTTATAATATAACCTTGCCCTAAGGATTATATCTGAAAATGAGTGTACTTTGTTGTTGGATTATGCAATTTGATTGTTTTTCACAGGGTTTCCACATAAAAAAATGTACAAACAAAGCCTGGTGGTAGAAAAGCCCCTGTTGGCGCGCCATTTTCTTCCACCAGGCTTATAAAACACGAGTGGAAGAAAGACAGTTCCATTAGAAAATGAAACATTTTTGCATGGCAAAAATACAGCTATTAAATCATCTATATGTGTAGTACTTACTTTCCATTATATCTGACATTTTGTTTCTCTCTTTTCAGCAAATTCAAGTCTACTCGGAGGAGGGGGTGGTAAGTGAAAATCTTTATATTTTGCCCATTGTTTTTTGTGACTTTTAGGTGTAAAGGCATAAATGTACCTCCTAAAGTGAAAATTACAATCTCTTCTAAATTTGACACGAGCATGAAAAATGTTCTCAGGAATGCCAATTCAGAATACTTACAACATTTCACTATTTAATTCCCATTAATAGTCTTTATCCGTTCTCAAACTAAACAAGTCAGGGATTTCAATTCAAAGGCCCTTGTCTGTTCAATGTATGTTCATCAAGTGTCCGGGTTGAACGTGACTGAATCTAACATTGAAAACATGAGCGTGAAGTACAGCACAACCTTGCATTGTGCCACACTGAGAGATGGTCATTACTTTACTAGCCTGCCGAAGCACATTATCATCAAAGCAGCCAAGGAAATCTTGAGCAGCCAACCGTGGTGTTGGAATAATGGGGCGAAAGCTGGAATGCTGCTGCCCAAACCTCTTTCTTTTCCTGAAATTTAACTTTGTCAGTGACATGATTGGAATAATCATTTCCCACCCACAGCGTGATGAAAGTGTCTAGTTAGATTTTAAGTGGTACTTTTTGTATCTGAAAATGAACATTTCCATAGTAGTAGTAGTAATCCATTGTACCTCAATGAATGAGTGGTTACCATGTCTGTCTTTCTGTTTGGAGATTGTGGGTTCCAAACATATTGTGTGGGTTTTCTCTGGGTGCTCTTGTTTCCTCTTACACCCCAAAAAAACTGCCTGGCTGGTTGAACACTCAATTGCCCTTTGTTATGAGTGTGAGCAGGAATGGTTGCCTGTCACCTTGTGCCCTGCGATTGGCTGACAACTCTATTGGCACAACACCTGCTGCACATAGTTGGCTGAGTATAATAATCCATGTTTTTTTGTCCATGGTTGTTTTTCTGGATTAATTTCTGGAATGCACTATGTGCCCACGTTCTCAAGCAATCTGCAATAAAAATGTATCATTAAGAAGGAAGGGACAGTTACCTGTAGAGCAGCGCAGTGTCGTTTTGAGTGCACACTGTGCTGATGAAATCTCATTGGCATCTAATCACTCTACCTGGAGTGGCTCTTATGATCTGGTGGGTAAGACTGTATTCTTACAGCTGAAGCTTCTTAGCAGAACACCCTCCTACTCTGTATCAATGTGTAAGTGCTCTTAGCCAAGAGGTTCAGTGATTGAGATCAGAGGTTATGCTGCATCTTCATAATCTAGCCAAGTTCTCCAAGTGTGATATGCACTTCACCAGATTGTCTGTTTTCGGCCCAACTTGCTATTGATTTAATACACCCTAAATTGAAACAATATGAGTTGCTTTAAAGTTCAATCTCAGGACATGCCACAATATAGTAGAATTTATATCTTCTATTGCTTTGCCCAAGATATGGAATTACACCTCAGCCCATGATCACAAACCCCTAGTTCCCACTAAAGTGTCTTTAAATAAATAAAAGCCCTGACTTTGATTTTTATCCTCAATATTCTAAGGAGATGTTTTTGACATTCAGAGTGCATACTCGACAACAGTGATGGCAAGACACTTACCCTCATCTATGCTTATTAATTCTAATTGCCTTGAGTGGCTCTTTGTTTAAAACATCTTTCCAATCATTTTAATGTGTCCTTATTTAAAAAAAAAAATAGCAAAAACAAGGCCAATAAACTAAAGGATAGATTATTTTTTTTTCCATTTAAGCATGGGATTTTTACTTTTGTGAAAGCAAACAAAATGGATGCTTCCAATCAAGGACAGTTTTCCGACTTTAAAAAGAACGATGACCGTGATTAAGCAAACACGCTCTCGTGTCTTTATCACCCCGAGGTGGCTGCTGAAGCTGCAAACCCTTCTCACCCGGGCCCTCCCTATACCTTTATCTGTGGCTTGGCGTGAGAATACCTTCTCCCTAGGTGGTTGGTAGAAAGGATCGATGTGCAGAGGGGATATGCTCTCATACCTCTCTTATCACCCAGCTGTCCTCTCAGGGCTTTGCAGAGGAGAAGTTTCACAACAGGATGATTCATCATGTTTGGACTCATGCAGCAGAGCCTTATTTAGTTCCCACAGATTAGGATCCTGGCCTCCCACTAACACTACTTTACCAAAACTAACAACAAACCTTACTCCATGTGAAGAAATTTTGACTTTTATAGGACAATTTGCTATTTTTTATCATTTTAAAACAATTTTATAGAGATTACTTATGTCATTGAGTATAATTTATTATAAGTAAGTGAGACTTTAGGTGGAAACATTTTTTTGTCGTGGGCGTAATAATTGTTTTAAGTTATCAAGACAGAATAACAAGAAATACAGTATGATCTGTTATGCTCCAGTGCTTGGTTTAATCTTATGAAACCACTAATGGGAATTCTCTGTGGGCTGCATAGTTTCACTTTTATGTATACAATGGAGTTAACGAAAATAGCCCTGTTATCTGCATTAGACATATTGGTCTCACTGGGATTTTGTGCATACATGGAGGGGAAATAACAATGATCTCTGATAATAGCACACTAAATGAGGCCTCTGTGAATAGATGATAATTATGAATGCTACTTAGTTGATCTTGTAATGTCTGGCTGAATGCTGGTTGCGGAGGTACACATCCTGTTGTCCATCACACTGCCACTGCAGTGTGTCAAAAGGAACATAACTTTGTATTGGGAGCCTTGTAATGATGCCATGTGTAAGCGGGAGCTTTCCCTCTTTTTTAGATGTCTTCGTTTAGAAAATGGGGGCTGCCTCTTTATCATTCTCAGCACTATTGTTATCCATTTAGTAATAAGCTTTGACTAGACCATACAAACAAATTGCATTTCTAGGGGCTCCTTGCTCACCTTCACTCAAGCAATGTAACAATTCTGTGTTTTTTCGTAGTTCCTATTTCTGGCCAAAGTTCACTGAATTAACCAGCCTTATCTAATGCTTGCGTAACACCGACTGTAGCACTGCATGCCCTTAGGTTGTCTTCGTTGGTGTGAGTATGCAAACACATCACTGGATTAATTATTGTTGATGTTTCTCGGTTTGTAGATGGCTTTGCTGCCTTTACTGTGGTTATCTTCTTTCGATACATCAAAATTCTAACGCCCCTGCCTTGTAGAGATATTTGCACAGCCAGTTGTTTGGAGAAAAATAATGAGTATTAATGTTCAGATCTGTTTCTTTTAAATTTTTATTTAAATGTATGTTTACTGCAGACATTCAGTCACGAAAATAAGGAGCCCAAACAAGACTATTGTTAGAAATTATGCAACCAATATTACATATATCCTATTTTTTCCTATTTCTAAATCTGATATTCCAAAAATGACCATATCTAGCTGTGGTACTGTACCTAAGTATCAGATCGGGACAACACCAATGTGTATTGATGAATAATTTAATTTCAATACCTTCTCTTCTGTGTAGTGGGTCCTTGAAAGAATTATTTATAGGGGAGAATCAGGGAAGCATCAATGCATTTTTAGGTCTTGAATTCCTACTAGCTTTGCAATTTTGACACTTCTCACTTATAGCTGCAGGAGTATATCCGGCAACTATGTGTAAGATTTTGCTTAAAACATAAATTGTTTCCAATTTTGGCCACATTCAGATAATCCTTTATACATGTGCTCCATTTGCTTTGTTGTGCATATCTGTCTCCATGCACTATGCAAAGAGGTCTGTTTTCTTTTGACGTCACCTCCAGGTGAACCATTATCCTCGCTCAAGTGTCGCCAGAAACCTGTTTACTGTGGAGATTGGCAGAGACCAGGCCACAGTGTTTGTTGTTAGGTTGGGTCGGGCGGGTCGAGATTAGAGATGATGTTGACCATTTGGCCGGGCTGGCCTGTACCCCAACAACACCCCACTAGCTTTCTGGGAGCTCAGGACCTCCCTCAATGATTAATCACTCAGAGATGACATTATTCTGGTTCCTCATCGATTGCACACTATGCTTGACTGATGGGCCTTAGTTCACAGATGGTAGTAACAGCCATTAGCATAGCTCATGACAAAGATTGTGTGTTTTCCCCATGGAGTAGCCCATAATGTAACATGATAAATGATATGTTAAGATTCCTCACTCAGCGTAATGCTTTGGGGACATGCTTATCTCCTCCTATTAGGTAAGCCCTTAGTTAGACCCTGATCAGCATAAAACTTTATATCCCAAAACGTTTCTGTACTAATATTTTGTTATTTTTTATTAAGTCAGGCAGCTATTCAGGGAGAATTAATCAATCATTATGGGATGCGATAAATGCACCACATTAAGTGTTGGTTAAAGTAATGTTGCTCAGTCAAATGATCAAGTTTAAGATTTTATCTAAGGGTGCATTTTGTTGTTGTTGGGCTAACAAGATTGCATTTTCATTTATTTTTTTGCTTTGGAAAATTGATTAGTCGAAGGAAATCATTTTTCATACCCAAATTTTAGCCCACATTTCTTGGGGTGACATAATGAAAGGGCTAGGATATCATTTTCACCGTATAGTGTATTTGTTGAGGAGGAAACACATACTATGTTTGCTCAACTCAGCCCCATACCAGCACCCTAAAGTTTGCTCAATCGTTAATTTAATTTGAAAAAGGTTACCCCTTTAATGACATGTAGTTGTGAGCAATCCCATTATCTGAAGTGTACTTTTAGGTACCCGAGTAGAGTTGCAAATTCCATTTTGTGGACTGTTCTTTCCCGCCCACCTGCTTCTTTGTTTCCACTACCCCCTCCTCCTACCTGCAGTGATGAACAGATTAATTGATGTGGAACGATTGGACCATTCATTTTAATCAAAAGAAATATACATTCCATATTTTAAATCATTATTTGATAGTAGAAAAATAAGAAGCAAGCCAGAGAACACTAGATTAAAAACAACAAAAGACCACAGTTGATGCTTGTAATCATGAATGAAGGTTACAAAAATAAATAAAAAGACCAGTTTTGGAAAAGTAAGCTTCTGAGACTGTTCTACTGGATTTATGAGAAGGTGTGTATCAGCAAACAACAGGAAAACACATCTGCCATGTGTCTTGGTAGCGCTCTCACTGCCTATGAATCATTCATCTCTGTCCCCATGTATAAATCACGCTGCTGGCCGACGCCTCTGGCAGTCATGTCTTAAGCTGGTTGACGACAATGCTTGATCTCTGGCACTGTACTGCACGTGAGGAAAAGGAACAAACTTAAATGGCAAATATATCAGAATTTTATACCACATGGAGCCTGGGTTGCTGCTGTTGTAACCAGATTTGTGCCACTTGCAAAGTCTGCACGGACAGGCTTTTTAATATTCAGTCACGAGGCAGAGACAGTCAGCTGCATAGTGACTGTCAAAGGTTCAACTACCAGTTAGGGTCGACAGATGTAACGGGAAAGAGATTTCAGTTATTCAACAGTAGAGCTTTTTTTTCTCTTTACTGTATGTAGATTTATGTTGTTTTTGTACCTGTACAATTGTGGCAACCAGGCCTGCCAGTGTTTTTCAAGCTTGAAACAGCACACAAATAAAACTAGCAGGTAACTAGTTGGATACCATTTTAATATGCATGCCATTTTAAATTCTTAATAATGATTTTATTATAGTTTTTATATGTATAGAGGAGCAATAATTCATCATACATACATCATAGTTGCATGTAACCTTTTGTTTTTCTAGTACATTAACTAAATTGACCCACACGAGCTCAGCGAACAGCTACCGAAATAAAGAAATCAGATTTAATTAGCACAGTTCGTCTCTTCCAGGCAAAATCAATTGGATGTCTAGTACTGTCAATGGCACCCAATGAGTCAAGTTATTTTCCTATAAAAGGTTAACTGTGGGAATGCCACAAGAACAGAGCAAGCCATTGTTAGACTTTTCTCCAAAATTTAGTGAATAATGTGTGATATTACACTCGGTGTTCCACTCCCCGCAGGGTCTTCACGATATAAATGTATTGCAGCTGCTTGTTTTCCTTAGAGTTTGACCTCTACAGCCTCTCTCTACTCTCTTTCGGTCCCCAAATGGAAACAAAGATGGCCTTTGGCTTCAATCGGGAGACATAGGAGATTGATATTGTGCAATCCAATATTGTATTGCTGTTTATTTAAATCAGCTATTCATCCTCAAGACTACACTGAAAGACTACAATTTCAGTGTCCTCGTTATTCTGTCACTGCACATTGTGCGCACAGTGTGTATACTGCCACAGGGCTTGTGAACAAGGCAAGAAAATATCAATTTAGTTCTTATCTTCTACGCATTGCACTCCACTGCCCCTGGACCCCAGACCTCATCGGTGCATCACTATTTCTGGGTCAGTTGTTAAGATTTTAGACAACTCAAAGCATTACCAGCCCCAGTGTCAAAGCACATTTGTCTCCTGTGTTGGATTTTTTTTTTGTGGCCTGTTTTGGGGGCTGATCCTTCGCTCGCTTTGGCTTTCTTTTACATGCATGGGTATGTGTGTTTTAACTCTAATTGTCTTTTTGACTGTGTCTTCAAACGATTGTGTGTGCGCGTGTGTGAGGGCAAACTTGATCGTCTACACATTTGCTTGCATGATGGCCTGTCAGTGTCTGTGTGTGAGTGGACTTCAACTGTATGGGTTTTATTCTCGGATATCTGGATGCTGAGTTGCCTTGTCAGTTGACTCAGTGGTCAGTTTAGGTCCCACTGCCCCGAGCAATGCCGGCTGGAGTGATGAGATCTGACAGATGGGGACAGTTCTTAGCAGGGCTCTAGCCTACACCACATTATTACCAGACAGTGCAAGACCAAAACAACAACCTAATATGAAGCTTTGACAACTCGGCCACATGGTCACCACTCATTCAAAAATGGTTGATGTCATAGTTGAATCTTTATTCAGTTTGACTTCATTATTTATATATGGGTTACTTACACTATTGTATCAGTTAATTGAAATCTTAACTTTCGAGTTTATTGCAGAAATACAAAGCTTCCTGCATATGATAATTCAGATTTGTATTCCCGGAATTTGCACTAGTAAATTATCAGAATTTTGGATATGATACATATGCAATGTTCTTAGAGAGACATTTTGCTTGCTTAGCCACATTGATCTTATATGAAACATCTTGCAGAGATGGACCTAAAATGCTAGGCTTTTTGCCAGTGTGTAACTCACTGTCGAGCTTCAGAGTCTCATGGGGCAATAGAGTCAGGTCTGTCTGACAGGCCGCTTGCCTACAAGTGTGGTTTCGGCCAAGGGCGAGCAGAGCATGCTCCAGTGGAATGCTGTCATTTTTTTGTCAGACCATGGGGAATAGCATACTCCACTCAATCCTTCCTGTTAATCCTTTACTGTATCAGTCAGTTCCCCTGGTGAAAATCTTCACTTTCCTACTGTCTGCTCTTCTTAGACTGACTGTGCAACATAAACAGGCAGGCGTGGAACAGGGAGGGAAAAATGGAGCATTCCCAAGAAGCAGATAAGTCACTGTTGGAACTCCGTTGCTGCTTCCTTACAGAAAAAAAATAAGGCCAGCTGCAATCCAGGTTTACTGAGCTTAGACTAAGGAAGAAGATGCTCCCAACATTCCTTCCTGTGAATGCGATGAGTGTTTATACCTTTGGGATGATGCCCAGCACTCCACTTCTACCCTGCTTCCCAGACACTTCATTATCACCAGTACGGTGCTCTTGCAGTGTGTGCTCTCTCGACCGATCTCTAAGGACAGTCTCAGAATCCCATGGAGCAATGAAAACTGGAGGTGAATGTCAGAAAAATGATTGTGGGGAAAGGGGGTGCGAAAAATGGCAGAGAGATAAATAGACTAAACGAGAAGAGAACAGATGTCTGCCCCAGTGGGTGGCATGAAAGCTAAACTGTTTATGTTATGTATTCTCATTTGCCTCTGCAAATTACAGTATTTTCACATGAGTGAGATGCAGGTCATCAACATATGAAACACCTCATACAAAATGTTTGTTGCTTGAGAACAATTGTTGATGTCTTTTGTAGTAACTGAAAATAAAGCAATTTGGTTTTGTGAAAGTGTTATATCATAAAGATATCTGTTGATAGAATAGAATTAAGGGAAAATATGTTGCTCTGCTAAATTCATTCTTTCACATTTAAACAACATTCTCAAACGCTCTGAATAATTTCATTTTTTGCAGTCTTAATAACAAGGGCATGTAGCATTTAGGTTTTTTTGGTTTTTTTTTGTAAGAATGCCCCCCCACTGGCCGCACACACCATGGTCACCCCGACCCCTGTCAACTCTTTAAATTGTGTTTCACAGCTTGAAGGTTGCAGAAAAAGGTTGATCTTTGCCGAGAAGGTGAAATTAGCACTCATCACAAGTGATGTTTGAGATCCTCCATTGACCCCCAAGGGCAAGGAGCCAAACAGCTTTCACACTCCACTCCACGGGCACCCAACGAGGCCTATTGTCACCAGTCACCCAGAAGAACAGGCAACAAATTGCCAGGAACTTCATCCGTCACACTAAAACAATGCACGGCTTTTGCACCACATCTAGTGGATGACAGAAGTATGATATACCATTTAGAAGTAAACAATACGGAACAACAGCAACTACAATACTATAACATGTTTTAATGTGGGTGTTTCTTGGAGCCGTAATGTTATTGTGATCAAGAAAACTGGTAAAACAATGCTCATAAATGCTTATTTTGCCAATTGATCTTATTTTTTACCTTAAATTATAGCATTTTCTGCAATGAATATAATCACTAGTGCATTTTGGCTATGCTCCAAATAACACTACAGGAGGCCAATTGCGTTTGACTCCATGTCTGCCAAACTGGGAGAGCTCGCTGTAAGTAATCATCTTTTGACCATTAACTGTCCATCTCTCCCCATCGAAATGGTTCAGGCGTCTACCGTGTTCAAAGGGTTAACAGATGTCAGACTACATTTAATGGCCTAATCCATAACTTTATATTGCGAAAAATATAATAATGTATTGAATGAGGTAGTAAACTGAATAAGTATCTTTAATTAGGGTTTTGGAGGCAAAATGCCTTTGCATGATTCTAATATGTGCAGAAGCCATGGTAAATGGTAGCAGTAAATGCGCACAGATCTTGCAGGGCTGTAAAAGGCTCCAGTAAAATAAAACGCATGATTTAATGGCCATCTGTTTGGTGCCTATGCAGACCTTACTGCAACATGGTTTGTGAGTGATCAAAAGCAATGTCCACATCAAGAGCAATTCACCTAAGTAGGCACACGAGGAAATTAACAAATCATGTTTTCCAACCCGTTTGGAGAATAAACTACAAAATGACAGAACTTATTTATTTATTTTTTTGGTAGGAAGGATTTTCTTCATATTTTTGTCCTGAGTCTGTATGGGTTATGAGCTTCTGTTGTGAAACGGATTGCACTCATATCATCAGGGTCCGCTAAATTCTATCAGGAGTGTTTTTGAGTGCTCCATCAGTCCTGAATGTTCAAGGGAAGGGACAATGTCTTATTTGAAATTTCACAGGTGGTCCTGGTGTGTAGTGGTCTTGGCCCAGCTAGTCTTAAAAGTTGATTCTCTTGTAGCTCCCAGTACTTTTTTCAACCCACGAAGCATACACACAATAGCTCCCCGTTATACTGAGCTGATTGTGGTTTCATCAAGGCTAATAACAGTCATGAGAGACCTGTTCAGTCTCTCTCACAGTTTGATGAACTGGGTCATTTTCTCCACATATTGTAAAAAAGATCTGCTCAAACTGATTGCCAAACTCATCAGGGTTTTAGAAGGCCACTTCATAATGACACTATACAGTCAATACTAGCAAAATGAAACTGCAACTACCGACAAAGCCTCACCCCACTATTGTGTACCCATATGTGACAATAGCGTCAAATTGCTTTTCAAAATGCATCCACTAAGTACTCATTTTTCTTATACTGTACTCTCAAAGACTCTTTGAAAACATGATGACATGGTCGACTTTTTTCCCAATTGGGGGTGTTAAACTCGCATTAGATTTTCTTAAAAAAAGAAAAAGGATGAAAATATCGAGATTTCATTTTGTAGTGGTGACCGATAATTGTTGTAATGGAAGTAGTTGGGGCAACCACATCTTTTTACATTTCTAAATGTGTATGCACTGACCCTCGCATGGTAAAAATATTGGCATATTTTAGTTCTATGATTTGACAGGTGTACATGTTTTATAGTCATATACTAAGTCTTGGTCCAGGCAGTCGTTGTGTGGTCACTCCGATCAGCAGGTCCCAATATGTCAATGGCAATTGAATGGTAGATGTCGGGAGATGGTGTCAGTTGAACAGATTCCTGTTTGTCAGCCGGTGCATCCTTCCTTGCTATTGGAATTTTCTTTGGATCAACAAACATGCAAACCAGTTGTGATTTAGCAGTGTTACCAATGTCAGAGCCCCGCAAGTCTATCAGCCTTGCTGCTTGGTGTGTGATTGATGTACTTAACATGACATCATGTCATGCATACAAGTTGTGGTAGGCAGTTCCTGGGGAGCAAAGGGGGTTTCGAAGGCATGACGAATGTTATCCGCAACATTCTATCTAAAAATATATTTTAGATGGGGTAATCATTTTTACAGCCTTTTACGCTGCCCCACTAATTTAAGATTGGGAATTGTTGTTGCTGTATAATTTATTACTTCATCTTTTTTATTTTTATCGCTTTAAATATTTTACTTTACAGGTTCAACTAAATAATTCTGTTGGTTTGGTCCTTGGACTACATTAATTGATGGCATATATTTGGTAACTAAATCTTAATTGTTTGTGACTATTTCCCTTTTTAACAAATGTATCAAGACTTCGGTCTTCATGAAAAAAAACAAATGTAAACTAAGGATACTATAGTAATTGTCATAACGCTAATACCAAGGTTGATTAAAAAATTTAAATGGTCACTTTAACCCTTAACACCGGCAAGCCCTTCCTCTGTGATAATACCATTTACTTTGCAGTAATTCTTACAGGCGGCAGTTCAAATTGATCCCTTCTCAGCTCTCAGGAAGTTTTAGTGCTGCTATGTGTGTGCTCAAAGCCCAGTTTAATAAAGCTAGCCAGTCACGAGCCATTAAAGTAGAAGTGAACAATAAATATACGCAGCAGCTCTTCCCAATTTACTCTGTCTTCTACCTCTGCTATATGTACAGCCCAATGATGGTCAAGCTTTTTAATCAGAATTCATCTGTTCCCATGAGCAACTAAATATTACTACCGATGAATATTTTAGTAATTTGACATCAGCATGCTTTTTTTTTTTTGTGTTGGTGAGTTTGGATGAATCCCTGTTGAGAAAGATTCCATAAAGGCAGCCTGATCTTAAGAGGTCTGGCCAATGGAGATACAGTTTATCTTCAACCAGTTGGGATATGAAATCTAATCATATGAGTGCCGGCTGAGAAAGTGCAGCCCCAGATGAGCCGCTAAAGCACACCATCACACTTATATTCAACAAATAGCAAGGGATCGTTCGCAGCTGGATTGAGACTGCTGATAAGAGCACATGCGACTAGAACTCTGTCATTTTGTTCAGAGAGCACAAATCGAAATTTGAAAGGACAAAAAAAAGCTAGAAGCAAAAAAAGGGAATCTATAGAAGATACTGAAAAATGGCCAGCATAGAAACAGACACACACACCTAGTATGTTCAACCCCTATGATGAACAATGACTCTCTGAAGAATGAATAACACACTGAAGTTAAACTGTTAAAAATGTAGTGCGACAAAACATGTGATCCAATTTTAGAAGTAACTAGCTTGGAGCCTTTGTTGCAAACTAAATCCTACTGTCATCCAAGGTTTACTGTGGTGCATGGAGACTCATTAAAATGTCACTACAATAGATTCCCTCCTTTAGACAAGGGTTTGACCACATTCTTGTTTCCTTCACAAAGATGGAAGACCCACTCATGCTCAATAATTGCACAAAAAGCTTTTCTTTGTATGTCTAGGCTAGATTCTGCACTGTTTCAATAATTCTCTAGCACAAGACATGACAGAACCACAAACCTTTCCTGTGTGCATCGTCCTGTAAAGTTAAAACATTTTAATCGGAATGTATTTTCTTTACGGTTTTTGTTCTGCGTGTCATACTGTGAAGGATTTTAATAACATGCAATAAGACGGCGTGGCTGAGAATAGTGTTTCATAACTTTGTAGTTGTTCAAAAGTTGGTAGCTAGACTGCAGAGATGTTACATAATGAAGTCTACTCATTCTATGAAAGGGTAATCATTCTGACAAAGCTTTTAGATGGATCAGGGAGACCATGGAGAAACTAAATTTGGGAGAAATATTCTATAAGAGGTGTACTGATATTTAAAAGGTATAATTGCTTTTGACACAATGGTGTATTTTAAGTCTGGTAAACACAACCATTTTCAACATTGTATACCTTTTGAGTGCATGTGTGGTTAGGGTAAAACCTCTATCCATATTTGTTTGTACTCAGATTGACTCCGTAATAATTTGACAAATGTCCACTAACGCTAGTTTCTTCCCTCAAAAGAGATCTCTTCGGTTGGTAAAAGTCCTGACCTTTAGTATACAATGGCTACCTAAATATATACGTGGATAGACTCCATTGGCTTATTTGTTTGTGTGTGTGTTTTGTGTACTTTCTGAACTGATTTACCTGAACATTGTCATAAATGTGGGACAGAATGTTTGAAATATATGTACTAGATGAAACTTGATTTTTAAAAAAATGCAAAACTCCAGCAAAAGGTAGTTTTACCTCCCCCACTTAATGCTGAGACACTACAATAAAGACCACATGTATTACATTACCGTTAATAGCATGTACACAGCTTGTGGGTGTTAGAGGTCACACATATGACGGTGACCTGCCCCCCACCAGGTCATGAGATGGGGCCAATATCTCTAGGAAAGGTCTGATACATGTCCATCTCTTCAACATTCCAACACTTGACCACACTTCTACAAATCCTCCGGGCTTCTCGTGAACTAATGACCCATGAGTTATGGTGCGATGCCATCCATTTGCCAACAGGGAGATTGTTTTTCAGCCCTTGAAATTTTAGCCTGCAAGATCAATGTTGCAGCTGGCCAGAGATTTCAGCTCAGGGCTTGGGGAGCCAGAAGGGGCTGAGGTCAGGGTCTTCTCCAAGCTCCCTGTGGTGTGTTTAGGAAAAGATAAAATCTCTTGGATCACTTTTTCTGCTGACAGCTGAGGGTGAGAAGAGATGTAGGATGAATTTTCCTGCTTTAATTACTTCTCGGGTATGTCACGTGGATTACTTTGGAGTTGGGGGGAAAAATTCATTTCTCAAAGTTTCTCTTGACTTGCATGTTATAGTTTGAAGTTCAGCGCTGGAAAAACTTGACTTTTAATAACCTTTAAAAAAAAACCTCATACTACAGTCCCTGTTCGAATATAACTTTGGTAGGCTTCAGTTTTGCACCTTCAGTCCCATACTGTTACATACTTTAACACTTTCAAAGTTTTTAATTTGGCACTTTTATTACTTGAGCTGGATATTATTTCAAGTATCCAAGACACATCTTTGATTTGGAGAATGTAAAGGATTATAGCACAGGCTTAAAAGCATTATGAATAACTGGATTTGACAATAGCACAAAACACTTTGTGGTAAACTTTTTTTTGATGATAGTTTTCTGCAAATGTCTATTAGTTACAAGTTTTCTTGAAGTCAGCACAATGGATGAGAAGCAGTCAATATGTAGACCAAATTTTTAATCCTTGGCGGTAAAAGCAGGAAATCTATAAAAATGTACCTCTTCTGAAAAATGGAGGCAATACTCAAACTTTTACACTATTTTGTAAGCTTTGTGAGCTAAAGTGGTGGCTGTCAAATGGTTGTCATACCTTGGAAGTATGGGATTAATTTTAATTGAGCAGCAGTTACTAAGCGCTGTTTTTCAGCAACATGTTTAGTATCTCATCAGTTCATCAGTTTAAGCAACAGGCTTCCTCGGTAAATAATTAACATCACCTTTTCTCTTTGGCGATGTTGGATGCATATTGATACAGGCAATTTGTCTTCTCGTCTAAGCACTTAAGCGCCTCCTGTTAGAGGAGCATGTGTTGCATCCTCAATACATAATGGCCACAGCCATGGCTTGTTAAAGGGAGCCTGTTCCTCTCATCATGCCATATTTTTGCACAATGTGAGCATCAATTGTACATACTGTATGTTGCGCCTTTCTTATTTTCATTATTACGAGAAGTTTTGTCCTCTTAAAATGGTTTGAAGGCCATTGATACTTTGCAAACTAAAGTAGATCTACGCTCATCATTACCTTGACATAGCCTTTCAATTCACTCTTACAGTTGGTTTTATCTGAATTTTTATGTCTTTTTATCTTCTTTGCTGGCACACTTTGTTAGCGGTTGGGTTTGCACAATGCCCTTGTGTGCAAGGAAACAAATCTACTTGTCATGCCAGTTAGTTTAGCAGTTCAAATCCAATTGATAAAATGCGAGCCATATGCTAGCAGCCTTTCAACATACAACCTCAAATGATGGTAAATGGCCTTGTGGGCCAGAGTGTCCAGGGGTTAAGCTGAGGTTGTCCGGATCAACCTCTGACACCTAGGTCATTCCTGAGGTTGTGCTCCAGGCACGGCTTCATTGATAAGGGTCATCGAAAGGGTCATTCTTTCTCTTCTATGGTTGTATCCAATTAATGTATCTGTAGTCAAATCTGTCTGCCTTTCTTTGGGACTTGAGTTGTTCTCACTGGTTGGTGTGAAGCTTAGCCAGGTGTTGTCCAAGCATAGTTGATCAACATGGTTAACGCTAGGTAAAGCAGTGTGAGGTATGTTAACAGCTGAAAATGACTCGGCCTAAAATAGCTTTACACGATGGTGAGGTGAAACGAGCCTGTCTGCAAAATAGATGCCCGTTGTATCGCATAGCTCATCAAGCCTGATTTTGCCTCAAACTTCTGCAGCTTATTAAAATGTACAATTACCATGTAATTTAGTCACCCAAGCTTTTAAATGAAACTTCACAAAGGCTGTTCTCGTTGAGAACTGGGACAACACCCCCACCCCTTTGAAAATCTAATTAAACTAAACTAGTTTTTATCTGTTCTAAATGACTTCAGAGAACACATTCATTATGCCTGCCCTCCAGTCCTGTCACAAATATATTCCAATATTGCATTTATTTGATAAATAGGTTATACAATGCTGTTGTTCCCATGTCGTCCTAAACTTGCTGTGTTTGCTTTATTATGTCAGGTATATATCTCAGCTCTTTCAAACACATCACAGTCTTCTTTGACATATTCAGCATTTTCAAGTTATTGTTATCTACCAAGATGAAACCTCTGTTGTTAGTAAACAAGTCCCCAGAAGTGTTTTGAAAACAGTATTGCAGGCAATATAGATTTTTTTTATTTCTGTGAAGTGTCAATTGGTTCTTGAAAACTGTGAATGAGGAGGGTTTTTTTCAGAATATATTGCATTTAATATATGTATGTGTAATGTAATATAATATATAATTTAAATTTATTTCATCATTTGAATAATTGCACACTAATAGTACACATGGTTGATTGATTAACATCACCAGCTAAATAGAACTAGAGCGAACCTGGCTAGCTTTCCATTCTGCTGCTGTCTTAAACAGGGCACAATCCTTGGCTCCAAGCCCGGTATTTGCACTCACTTTCATTAATTTTGAAGAGCAGTTTCGTATGAATGTCAGACAAACGGCTTTAATGGAAGAGAATAAGTCATGCCACATTAACTAGTAAATAGCCTTTTCTCTTTTTTGCACTTTTTGTCTATACAATAACCAACATGCTGACCTCACTTGCTACTTGTTACAGGAAATCTTGATCATATTTGGCAGCTTAGTTCCAAGACAATTCGATGAAGACATCACTGTCATTAAAATTTTCTATTGTTCGGTTTATCTGGTAGGAATTGTGTGTGTGAGCAAGGGTTGGCTTTGATATGCAAAACAGTCGTATGACCATATTTTTGTTTTTTTTAAATGTCTTCTGTGCGGCATTGCAGACAATGCCATACATGAATTTAATATATGCTGTCTTGGTGTGAAGTTGGAGAAGTTGATCACAACTTGCTTAAGGGGGCTCTTCAAAAGCCATTAGACTAAGAATAAGAATAGGTGTAGCTTGTTATTCATTCAACATTTATCACTGCTGCAGCGAGACCTCTTCAGTGACATAATGCTGACCTGAAACATTTGAAGTAAAAAGGTACGATAAATATTCCCATAGGTGATAGTTCACTATATTTGTAAGTCCACTTATCATTCCAGAAAGGTCAGGTGGTTCCCACCGAGTGCCCATAAGTGATAATCAACTCTACCTGCAATGAGTCCTGACGAGAATTTATTATAGACTAATATAAATGATAATAACACAATAAAATCTGAATCCTGGCACTGTGCTATTTGCCGATTTGCTCTTATACATGGATGGAAAGACATACGCATACCGAAGAAATGACAATCAAAAGTTGGTAAGCAATAGTATGACTTCATAGCCACAAGAAGGAATTTGACCATTACCACTCACTTCCCTTAAAAGTGATGTTGTGAAAGTTTACCTTTCTCATAATAGTGTCCTGTAATTATGGACTTCACCTCGAGGCATGCACATATGCACATTGAATGCTATTTACAGTTTGATGATGAACAATATGTTGGCATTGCTACATTAACAGTTTCAGATTTTGCTAAGGAAGCTGAGTAAATATAATCTACATACAGGAACAGTTATTTATATATGTGCCTTGTGATTGGATGGCGACTAGTTCAAAGTACACCCAGCTTTTTTTCTCCCAAAAAAATATGTGGTGATAGTGTCAATTTTAATTAATCGGTTATCATTTATCTCACCTTTGACTAAGCTTTTAAATCAACAAAAGCACATACTCCAAGCTATATTCTTTCTCAGAAAACAAAATGTGCTGGCTCACATGCATTTGTTGCTGAACCCAATGCACAATAAATTCTATTTAGAACCTGATGTTATCATTGCGCTCACACCATCTAACCCAATATTACATTCAGGTTGTGCGAGGGTGCTGCATTGGGTGCATTGCGGTTATATTACAAGGAGTGAAATGGGTGAGTTATTGGAAGTCTGCATCATTATTGGACTTTTTCCATTCACATAGATGAGAGATATTCAATAAAATATTCACCCTAAGATTCACCTTCTGTTGCCATGTTAGGATACTTTTTACAGTCAATCAAAGAAAACATTGAAAAATTTAGGAAATATATTTCTACTATCACATTCTGTCCTTTTCAACACCAGACAATGACTTGATTTAACTAAAATGGTCTTTACTGCTATATAAAAGAGGGGCAAAAGTCTGCTTTTGAAATAGCCGGTAAGTATGTTAAAGCTGGTGTCCTCTGGAGAAAAATTATCTACTTAATTAAAAGGACCAGCAGGAAATGCCTGGAATCATCTCTGTATAATTATAAAAGCCCCATTTTTTTGTTAGTCACTGTTTCCGCAGTAAGGTTTCTCAAATAGTAGAGTGGAACTATAGCCTAGAATAAAAGACCTAGACCACACAGGCTAACATAAGGGAAGGTGGTGGGAGGACAACAAAATATGTGTGGACTAGGGTGGCGAGCCAAGAGCTGTTTCATGTTGCTGCTAAGGAACACAGAGTGACAAGGCTAAGCTTATGGACCGTCCTTCTTTCAAATGAGGTCTTTGAGTTATAAGGCAAGATATTCTGCTCTGCATTGGTTGAACCAGAAAAGAGGATGGCTTTAGTACTTTGTGGATGTTTCCATTTTTTTTGTGACCAAGTTGTGCATATGAGTTTATTACCCCAGTTTACATGGTAAAATTGAAATAAATTGAATACTTGTTGTCGTATAATGAGCTTTAAGGCAAATTTGTGAGGATGGAAGTTTGGGACATTATTTCAAGAATATCATGATTTGTTGAGAACCATACTGAAATTTGACACCTTGAGTGTTAGTTTTCAGCAATTACCTTCACCAATGTGGTATTGAGAATGTATTTCGAAATCAACTTTACAAGACTAAATGCTTCAACAAAACAATTTATCATTGGGAGTGTTTGTAAAATGCATTTTTACTCAAAGATGAATAGCAGGTTGTTAAGGGTTTTGTTGTTTGCATTTATGTAAAGGTGAGCTGTGATGTGCCGTTTGGCTTCAGTGTCGGAGTCTTTGATTTGTGTGTCACAGCTGGGCCTGAGGAAAACGTTTCAATGGGCAGCTGTGGACGCTTTATCTACCACGCGCTGACACAGGCTCATTTAATAGATAGCATACTTGGGGATTTGCCTCCAAAGTTGTCAAGACACAGTCAGATAAATCACTTGACAAGATTCTACACTGGCAATCCACTTGTAGCTTTGTCTCCAAACCGTGAAAGACATGAATGTATTGTTCTATTCAAAGCTTTGCTTTTGTTTGGCTTCTTCAAAGCCTAACAATTGTGTAATTTTAAAGGACGCTGCCTACTGACTTTTCCAAGTTTGAGGAAATAAATATTGGTGATTAAGTGTCAGAATATATTGACCCAATGTTTTTCTAATTTATATTTTTCTATTACTAAATATGGCCTGCTCTTTGGCAACTAAGGATTTCTATTTTTACATGAGTGAATTTGCCAAGATTGGAGTGTTTTTGGTATTTACTTTTTCATGCAACACTTTTTCTTGATTACTCACTTGAATGAACCAGATTAAAGCGAACAAACACTCATGTTTGTGAGGGAAAAAAAACAACTTTCTTAATCAGTGTTTACTTATTCATTTCATTAGTTTGTGTGCATATTGTACTAACTAATTAACTCTTGAAGCCAGTCGGTTAACTTAGTTCATTTCTGTAATGAAGCAGCCAAATGCAGCTTCCCTTTAAAAAAAACTATTACATAATGTATTTTGTGCCAAAAAACTGGTCACTACTGGGGCAAAAGGTAAAAAGGCATTAAGGCAAACATGAAGTAGAGACATTCACAGAGAACTGTGCATCATAAACCTGCAAGTTTAAAACACATTTTCCGTTGCAGCCTCCTTGAGAAATTGCTACCAATAGAGCAATAGTTCACTGCAACTCCTCATAAATGTTTACTGCCTGAGGCCTTTCAAACATGCACAGT
The DNA here is from genome assembly GCF_051989575.1 of Stigmatopora nigra. NCBI lineage: Eukaryota > Metazoa > Chordata > Actinopteri > Syngnathiformes > Syngnathidae > Stigmatopora > Stigmatopora nigra. The sequence goes on along the minus strand of NC_135519.1, from coordinate 5,037,001 downwards.
TCAGCAAGAAGCAAAATGAATATTACCCCGTCCACTCACAGTCATAAGTTGAGCCCCTCATATCCTTTCCACCATATCCAATTATCATCACTGAACAATCATAGGTGTTATGGTAAAAATTACCATGTCTGTATTCTGATTGTTGTATTAAGTTTTGTTTCAGTCACATTTCAACCATCTGCATTTGCACAAGAATTAGTGGAATGTAAAACAACTACCTTCTGTCTTTCCTCTTTTGTCTTTAGAACAGTACAAGTAGTCCTAACTTCTGAAGTATTGCATGTGTTTGCTGATACAGGTTACTATTTCTAAGGCGTTTCACTCGGAACAATATGACATCCAATATTTATGCATCATTTCTTAAACTATATTTCTTCTCCCTGAAAGACTGCACCATTCTGCTATCCAGTTAGCTAAACACTTTCACACAAAGAGTGCAAGGATAACAAGAATTGACTGATTATCATGTCTCGTAGCAGTTACAGTAGTTTGTCAAGTCACAGGTCATAAAACTGCAAAGACTGGAGTCGATGCAAATCTAAGTCGAAAAGACTCAAGTTCTTGACTCTGATATTTTACGAGGCTGTGGGATTTTAATGCAAAATTGCCTTGCAAGTGCTAGCTCCAGAAATCATTCGTAATAGCAACAGCTGTTCATGCATTTTAATCAAAAGCAGGGGTTTTTCATGGAAGTGCTTCATTCCTCTTCATTTTCTGCAATTGCAAACTGCCCACCAAGCTTTTGGCCCCAAGTTCCAAGAACGTGTGGAAGCAGCCACGCTTACCTTCTCTCAAATGCCTTAAAGCTTGCTGCTCACTTGGCTCAATAATTACTTTCATTTGTCTCATCTTGTCTGCTGCGGATTCCTTGCACACTGTTATAGCATGTTTGTAACAAACCGATTTTGCCCAACCTTCTCCGACATCCAGCTTTTCTCAATCCTTTAAAACGGCACAGAAAAAGGTCTCATAGGTGGCACAAAAAATCAACTTTTGCATTGGACACTTTCATGATTGAGCTTGGATCCACACTGATGTATTCTACAGCCATGTTTTCTTAGCATTTGTTTTTTTTTTATTAGCCTTGAATCCCATATAGTGTTTTTTCTTTATTAATGTAACATGTAATTCTTGGTTCATGGAATTGTATTCTGATTATTGAACATTGTCACCAATGCTTACCCACCATTGTTTATTTTTTTTTTATATAAGCGAGTAATACAGCCTTTTGTAGTTTATTGGAAACATGTTCATGATTCTGACACATTTAGTGCTAGTATTGTTACAATTTTTGTAATGATGTCAATTTTAAAAGCTAGTTATGCGATTATTTTTCACGTTTACAAAAGGCTCACACAGATGGACACAAAAACCTGAACACACACTCTGATTGGACATGAAGAATAGTGCCAATCCTATTGAGACACTTTTTCAGTTGCAATAATAGTAAAGCAGGGGTGCCAAAGTTAATCTAAGATATGAGACTAGGTGATAATGGCTACATTGGCACAGTTGTTGTCAGTAATAAAAGACTGGGCAACAAGTTAAGAGTAAAAAATGAGTGTGATATTGAGGGAAGGTGAGGAAATTGTATGAGTGAAGGTGTGTGTTTATCTCTGATAATTATGGAGCCTTACACACTGAAATGGACAAACGTGGAGTAACAGAAGACAAATGGATTTCTATCAGGCAGCTGTGATCACAGTCTGCGATAAGGTGATACTGAATTGGATTCTGACCGGATTTTGTGACATTTTGGAACTTTACGTAGTAGGAAATGCTTCAAAAAGCATCCTGAATGCCACTGGACATTGATTAGTTAAATCAGACTGTAGTATTGCCTGATTTAATGCAGAAAATACAGTGGAACATATGTGCTAAAAATATATCTGTGTTTTTGCTTAATTTTAAGTTTCTGGGGGTGAAGGACCTTTACTTGTGGAATAATCACGGGTCACGGACCACCAAGTATCTTTTGTTAATGTGAGATAAACTTGCTAATAAGTTTGAATGTGGTCTGTGTTTGATGACCTCTGGCTCGTGTTGATGTGGTTCACTTTTCCCTGGCTGTCTGCTCTTTGCTTCTGCTGCTGCTGTTTTGCAGATTTTTATGCCACAGGAACACTATATATTTAGGAGAGTAGTTTGGGTAATAGTAGCGTTCTTATCTTTAGATAGAATTGGGGCCTAAGTAATGGTGGAGGGATTATGACCTGCTAGAAATACCAGGCCATTGTAGTGCAAAATCCTCAGGCTTGGAATAGAAAAAAGGGTGGGGGGTAATTTAAGGTAAAAAGTAAGAGGAAAAAACGGCTCTAAGAAAGTAAAATAACAAAAGTAAATAAAGATTAATGCAAGAATGCAATTGAGTTTATTTGCAGATCTTTGAATGTCACATCCCCGAATATATTAGATCTGTGTGACATATAACTGATGAGTTATATTTTCCCCAAAAAAACTTTTATTGTGCATAAAAAAGAAATTATCTGTGCAATAAGCACTACTCTGAACGGACAAAATAGAGTACACCAATCAGCAATATTTTTAAATGTAAACAATCATAGGTTGTAACATTTTAGTCTTTTTAGAGAAGCCTAATTTAAATCAACTGGAATTAATCAAGCAACTATATAAGCAGAGTGCAGTAAACCATTCTGCAATGCAGTTTAAAAGGCAAACTCACAATGTGTTTTTTCAGAGACGGGTACCTCTCTCCAACATAGAATGTTTCAAATATCACCGATCAGTTAAAAAAAAAAAAAAAAAAAACCTTTGACGACCTTTGACGATTGCCACAAAAAGTGCAGCACCGTTGGGGTTCGGCACCAAGTTGTCCGCAGCTGTCAGACTCCTCGCTTCCAAAAACAATGTCACATGAGCTGCAGTACCCAAACCAAGCTTTGTTTTACGATTCTGGGAACAGCATGAACAGTCTAGTTTACTTGTCACATGCCAGGGTCTGTTGCAGTCATCAGGTTGCTGTCATTGTTCTACTAGTTTCCACAAATGTACACACACACACACACACAAATATTAATGTACTCTATAGTGATTGCTTTAAGGTGATTTATTTTCGATGAGACAGTGACATATATCCTTTGTGGTTATCTCTACTTACACACATTATCTGAGGAATAATGTCACATTCACCTTGGCTATTTACAGAGTGACATCTGTGACTATCTATCTCACTTACAGTTTTTTTCCAAATCCCATGTAATACTGGTTAAAAGGTGATGATTATCCCATAGCTCCAAATGGTTACAGTAAAGGGCAAGCTCTTGTTCTGGTTGTACTTGAAATGGTTGCAATTATTACTCAGATCCAGTATCACAAGGGAGTCACTACAATGGCTTGAGCGTATTTCATCTGACATTTCGCTCAGGCGGTCCAATGATTGGCACTTGATTAGGAACTGATCCAGGTCATTATCTCCTTCGGTAAAATTAGTTGAGTAGAAAACGGTGTAGTAAATCAGAGGCGGAAGTGCACCGACCGGCTTTCACTGCTGAAAGAAGTGACGGAGAAGGGACATAGGCTGTTACCATGGTTACTACAAAAAAGGTGAATATAAATGATCTACCATAGAGTGACTTTAAATGATCTTAGTCCCCCAATTTAGCAATATTCCTCACACACAGTTAGCTAGTATATTTACTTTGTCAGGCACCCCTTTTAATGGTTAGTATTGGACTATTTTTATTCTTTCAAATTAACTTTGGGGTTCTTAGTGCTAAGTTGTATATAATAAAACCTCTTCAGAATTATTTACATGCAAATATGTATTGTCACCTATTGAAGAATGCACTGAATGTGACCCTACTGTCCATTTATGCAAATGTTTCTAAATGAGATCACTAAAGTCAAGTGTGTATTTATAAATTGGCCTATTTTGAAACTTTTTTAAATATTTTTTTTCAGATTCATGAAAACTGTGTGGAGCCAATTATGTAATCATAAACTGTGCACTTTTATCGAACATCATTTTTCCCAAATGAAAGTGCACTACTATTTTTTTGTTATGTTTTAACTGTTTTCTACCTACCTGCTGTTTTGGGGCCCTTCAGCAGGTAACAACCACAAAGTAACCACAAAAATGTGGCTGTGTTGGTTCCCTTTTTATGAATGCCAGTCTATTCCTTGTTCTTAGATTAATAGATGAAACGCAGACTTCCGTAAATCCTGCTGAGCAGAATCTAGCTCAAGCATACCTAAACTCGTTCCCCACCCGCCCGGTCCTGCCTCCTCTGGCTCCAGTCCTGAGTCTAACCCTTAGAGGCGCAAGAAATAATTAGGAGGGAAAACTGCCGCTGACACTATTTCTGAAAGAAGGGTATTGTAATGAGAGCAGACCAGGTATTCATTGTGTCTGATGGAGCGATTGAAAGCAGCTTGGTTTTCAGGCAGCTTGGGAGAAGCCTAAGAGAGATTTGCAGGACCCTCATTATAGAAGGGAACAGAGCATTGGGCATTCAAACAACACTAAAGTTACACACCATTCACCGTCCATTTCTGTAACAGCTAAATTGTTCCTCCATTGTAACTAGCTAAAACCAATGACTATGTATATTTGAAAAATAAACCTTTTACATACTCCAATATATACAAGATTTCACAAAAAAAGTAGTCATGAATACTGTTCATATGTAGTACTGGTTGGTTATTAAATATATTTAAGCAATTGTACCTAAAAGTATATGGATAAAAACATAATTTGGATGGAATGATGTATATTCATCAAGTTAGATCATCCTGTATTACAATGTAATTTAAGAATTAAATGATCCTTTTGCAAGTAAACTAAAAATACTCTGAACTAAATTAGTCCATAAAATTGCACCATATATGTGATAAATGCAAATCTTGTACCCTGTTGTTTCTAGTCATACATTTAAAAAATGATAGAAACTGCATTCCACTGCATGATGTAGAAAAATTGAAGTTCCTCCCTCCCAAAATGAAATATCATTCTTTTATAATGAGATTCTGAAGCTGCACTTTTAATGTGTCTGGCATACACAATTTATGAATATGCTGAGATAGCGGTGAAATTCGTCTTAAATTAGGAATTACATTGACGTCCAAACGGAGACATTTTAATTAAACAGTTCCTGTGGAAAACCTCAGACAGAATTAACTGGTTGCTGCCACATTATTTTGTGGGTGTGTTCATGTTTGTGCATGGATAGATTATCTATCAATACCTATTTTTTCAATTACAATTGTCTCTGGCTTTCAATCCCAATGCACTTGTGGTGCTCCACCCATTCCTCTAAATGTATAAATTCAATTTGCTCTTCCACTATGTCAATCATTTCACTATCTTTTGTTATATTTATGGACACTGAGGGCTCATTCCCAGACTCATTAGACGTACATGGTACATCAGGGAGCCAAAGGAAAAAAAAAAAAAGGAGGAGCTCCCAGATAGAAATTGAAGCTATCACTTTGAATAATTTTCTCCAGCTACATAGATGGAGCACACTGTCTGATGCCGTTGCTTGTTGGGTTCCCAAGGTGCTCGTAGGCTAGAGATCAGAATTGTTTGGTTGTGATGAGAAATGCCTCAGGGGCATAAACTCCTGAGGGAACACTCTAAACTAGAACAGGCATTATTACATTTCCCTAACCTGAATCACTTGTTTTGCATAGGTGAAAAGGGAAAGAAAGTAGTTTTCCTTGCAGTACAACTCATCAGTCTTATCTTGGGCCTCTGCCCCGCATTTGATCCACCAGTAGCAAAGTGTATGTTTTTAAAATAAAACTGTCATTGTTATATTGGGTGCACTTGCGTTATAGACATGCTAAAATAAAATACATTGCTTTCGATTGTTTAGGCCCATGGCAAGTTGAAAAATGTAATCAAACAATTAGTTGCTATTATGATGCAAATCATATTATGATTTTTATGGAATTCCATGACCACAGCGCCCACTACATTAGCTTTTTACTGGGTTTTAAGTAGCTCCCACTGTCAGTAGAACAAAATACTTCCCCATATCCACACCACTGTCAGAAGCTTGTTACTTTTTCAAAAAGCCACCAGACTTCGTCTCTGTCAACCGGTTGTCCCTCACTCCATTTAAGATGATTGATAGAGCTTGAAAACCTTTCTCCCAGCTGTTGACTCATCCTTGAGAAACTAGAAGGAACTTAGATAAAAGACCCCCACCACCACCACCACCACCACCACCACCAGCACCACTACTGATTACTTCATCTCTTGTCTAATCACTGTGGACAAGCACAAGTTTGCAAATACTGTATTGTGATTTCTTAGATGGTTTGAAGCCTCAGTGTGCTTCCAAGTTATGTTTAGTTGTTTTAGTGACCTTTTTTCCCCTATTTTTATTTTCTTAAGATAAATTTAGGGTAAATGCACTCTTCTACTTGGGTCAAATGGAAACAAACAGGGAAATAGACACTTTTCTTTGCCCATCTGTTGTTGTTCTTCCTCTTGGCATTGTTATCCTCTAATGGCTTGTGAGGATTTCTTCAGGACAACTTGAGACAGATTTTATGATGTTTCACTGTGATTGATAACATGCTCTTGGAGGGATGTCAGCCTTTCAGAGTAGGATAATGTGGATTTCTATCTCTCTGCCTTCTTGTGTAAGACGTGCCATCAATCAGTAGCGATGGCGGCCTTAACCCGGTAAAATTAAAAGCTTGCAGGGGGTGGGGTCTGAGTTTCCCGGGGAATCAGGACACACATCAGAAGGGAGCAAGACAGAATCGGAACGCTGATCCACATCACACCAGGCCCGCTGCTACAAAGTAGAGGACAGATATACCCTTCCCAGCATGGGGCAGAAAATACAGTTAATGATCTGATTGTGGATGGCTGTTGACAGGGGAGAGAGAGATTACAGGAAGAACAGTCTCATTCTCACTGTGTGTGGAGATGTTATTAGATACTAGCTCAGCTAATTTAATTTCAAAGCCCGTCAATACTTACCAGAAACAAGGGCACTGGACTCTTGCAGACTCTCTTTCTTGTTGGAGAAAGGCCATGTGATTTGATGTGGAGATGAAAATAATCACCATTTCTCTTGTGCCCTTCTCAATATAAAAGCTCAATTGTCTTGGACATGTTACAGGGGCATGTTTTAAAAAATGGTCTCAACTGCATGCTCTTATGTCTTTCTTTTTCAGTCGATGGTTGCATACACAAAGCTGCAGGTTCCTGTCTCTATGATGAGTGTCAAACGCTAAATGGCTGTGAAACTGGCAAAGCCAAGATCACCTGCGGCTATGATCTCCCTGCAAGATGTGAGTACCAGTAATTAATGCCATTTCTAGCGCAGCGTGTGTGCTCGTGTGAGTGTCGCCAAAGAAACCTGCTGTTTCTCCATACTACATTCTCACATAAATGTAATGAAATGGAGTGTAATAGTACACACAAATTAGTGCAATCATAATAATCCCATACTTTGACTACTATGCTGAAAAATATATCTGCTGTCGTTCTAACATGTAATGGAGTAGAGGCTCCATCCTACTTTGTTGACCCTCATTTAGCGCACCAATGTAACACAGATCGCAAAAAATGCCTATATAGTTAAATCAATATATTGTAGGCAAAACAATGACAAAAACTAAGAAAAATTAAATAGACTTTCACATTAGTCATACAAGCATACTGTACCCACACCTGCACATGTTTGAGTATCCCTTAATTACAATATATATGATTATAATGTACATACATAGCCAAATGAAAAAAATCTATACACAACTAGGCCTTTTGTTGTTTCATTTGATTGACTACTCTGTCATCTCTCATTAATTCTGAAACATGCAACTTTATGTGTACACTTTATTTCGGAAGATTACCATTGTCGGTTAATTCCTAATCTGCAGTAATATGCTTAGCCATTACTAAAGTATGTATAACAAATAATCAGATATATTTATAATTGTGCTTGTCCATGTTTAAAGAAGTTTAGGAAGGCTCTTGGGGGGAGGGTCTAATTTTCATGTGTACTTTTTCACAACCTGACGACTACTAGGCTTTGATTTGAACCTAATGGTGTGTCTAGAAATTGAAGCACCACAAATGAATGTTGAAAAAGATGGGGTATTTGTTATTCATATACTTTAGTTCCATGTCAAATATTTTACCCAGTTCTGATAAACCCCCAGAGGAGATGTAGACTGACACTTCAAAACGTGTTTGCTGTTTATTGTTTTGAAGCTATTTTTTCTTCTTCCCATTGAGCCCAATGCGTGCATTAAATAATGGATAGTATTTGGATTGAAGGCAGGATTATTCAGTTTTCCTCGTTTTTATATCCGTTATTTAAGTGTTTTCCAATTGATAGTCTTTAAGATTGTTCTTTGAGTTGTACTTACATTTTGTAAATATAGTTTTTACCTTTTACATTTTAAGCTTTCTGCAGCAATCTCCTTTTAAATGCACTAGAATTCAATGTTGCCAGCATGTTCCTCTGAGATAAATGTCAGCTTTCTCTCCATAAAATCCTTGGTTGTAAAGTTAGGAATTTAATCCTTTTGTTCTGTGTGTTTTCTGCTAGTATTGTTTTTTTTTTTCTTCTCCCCCATTCCTGCTCACTTGATAAGTGAGGATGAAGAACCTTACCCACATAGTAGCACCATCTTTGATTGGTCACTGGGTACTCTGTAATACATACACACTTGTCCAGCTCTGTCCCCACCGTGGCCCAGCACGTCTTTACACTCCCCCAACACTCTTTTCAGACTACAGCACAACAACAAACAACATTTGGAGCCGCAATTTATTCATATTTTATATGCTGCCGCACAAGCTTGTTTGTCTCATGCATTCGTTGAAATCATCTGTGGTCTGAGTTTCAACCCCTTTAAAAAAAAGACAAAAAAACCTTGTTAATACATTTTTTTTACCTATGGGTATATGCACAGGACTTTAATTAGTACCCTAGTTGCTGACTTTACTAATGAGTGATAATAGTGTCAACTTTATCAGACATTCATTTCCCTCTAAGTCCCTAAATGAGCAACACATATTAGCCACATAGGCGAAATACTACGCTTGTTGCTGTTTCCTTTCTTCTTTTCTTCTCACAGTTAATATTATTTACTTCTTAATCAAGTGTAACATTTAGGAATGCAGACAAAACTCCCTTGGGAGTCACACCTTGGCTTAGTTCACATCTTTTTTTATCTCCAGCTCCCTCTCAGTTCAAACTGCAACTCTCTGATGTTTACAGTAAGTTGCACCTGTGCTAATAACAGTCTACTGGTGATAAATTTTGCTTCCTGATAGTGAGAGGAATGTTTCCCATTTACTTTGGGAAACGAAAAACTAGTCTGTCTCCTTCCACTCGGCAAATACAGACAATTAAGGCAAATATTTTTACAATTAATGAGTTTTCTGCACTCTACTACAAATGTTTTCAGTTAGAGATGTCAGTGAAAGGATGTGGTACTATTTTGCTTCAGCCTTGATAATTATAAATGGCTGGATATGTGACATTATACAGTCCATTATTGCTAGCACATTTCCTTCATCAGTTGTGATGTCCGAATATTGTCGATTTTCTTCAGTTTTTACCTTTTGCCTCATTCACTCAGTTTCAGAATTATGCTGATTGTTTGAACTGACCTTATTACTGAAATTAGTTGTTTGTGCCGCACAATAATAGTCAATTTACAACATTTTAGTTGTCTTGTTTTTTTGCTTTATTGATTCTCTGTTAAATGTCATGGATTTGGTACTGTCTCACATTGAGGGTGTAGATTGCCTATGTTGAACACCCACAATAAATATTTGTTTACTGTTTGGCACAGGAACTGATTTGTCAGTAGGGGTGCCTGATCACTTAAGGCAAGCCTTGCCAATCACATTTTTTGGGGAAACCCAGATTTGTTTCCCCCTTTTTATTTTCACATGACAGTTTTGGCAGTTACCTCACTTTGTGTAACACATTTTGACGCATGATGCTTTGTGACTGCAATGTAGTTTACTTTGGCATAATGGCTGCCCCAAGTGAAAGACATCCTTTGTTTTACTCAACCATGGTGGCCTTCATGGAAAAACCACACACACAGTAAAGCCAAGCTACTGCTCAGTGTCAGCACCCGCCTCATAAATGTCACTTTATCACTTCATGGACAAGCAACATCACCCTTGGCTGCGTGAAAATTTAGATAGTCTTGGTTTCTGTATCTGTTGGAAATATAAACACTTGAGGTATTAACTACTACTGAACTGGACTTCTAATGTTTTAGTTGACTGATATTTCAACCCAATCTTAAATATCACATTTCCATGTCATCCAATAGTTTATTAATACAATGAGAACGCCCTCCCCCCCAACACCACACACAAAGACACAAATTATGCCAAATGCTTGTACTACTCATTACTATACTTGAATTGAGGCATACATTAACTCTTGACTAAATTAAGCATGGAACGGAAGATCGGATATCAAGGAAAGGCCAGATGTTTTTAAAGTATTATTTATGAGGGAGAAAAAGTCTCTTCTCTGCCAGACTAATCCACTCTCCCTCTGGCGCCTGATCGGTTGAAATGGGTCCTCTCTTAAGGAACACAGAAAACTTAATTTCGCTATTCATATGCATAGGCAGTGTCGTCTTTTCAGATTGGTGTTTCTTTTGTTGGTAGGCCTGTCAGTCCTTCAAGGCTCTTGAGGACTGGAGTAATTTGGTAATTTTGCCTAAACGGTGATACTGTAATTGTGTAGCGTCAGCTGCCGAGCTGTCAGTGAGACAGCCAATGGTCATTCATCACCAGGGAACGAGATGGGTGGGGGGGGGGGTCATTCTAACTGATAGGGTAAACATTAGCAGAAAGAAAGTAGTGAGGCCCAAAAATGATGGAAGTAGTAGTAGTTTTTTTTTTTTTTTCATAATTGGGTCGAGGGGGGAACAACAGTCTGTGTGGTAGTCTGGTCATTAGGCTGAAATTGGGCTGAAAGGTGGCGGTGTTTCAGTGGGGGTCAGGAAGAGGTGCCTGGGCCCCACAATGATGGTGATGCATTAGAATGGAAGCTTGGGGGTGGCGGATGAAAGCCGTCCCCTGAAAGGTCAGGTTTGAATTGGAAAATGGCACTAGCTCTCATGCAGTTATATCTTACCATCACACAATCCATGCATCTCTCCATTTATATTTTGTTGTTTCTTTGTATCCAGCATGAACAAATTCACAACCTTGAACACACTACCAGCTATCTCTACCGGACATTTTGAAAATTGACCCGTTTACAATATAATGAGGAATTATATTCTAAAAATTAAAACCAAATATATACCAATTGATTCATATAATTATGAATTATGAATATTTATTTTATGATAGCAATGGCATTTCTCTCTCTCTCTCTCTTATATGGAACCTAATTCCAGACAATTGCATGTCCAAGTGTGGGAATGTGCCTGTGTTATTATTCTAAACAGCGGTCAGCAACCTTGTTACTATACCTAATTCCCCGAGTAATTAAACTAATACTAAAAATAAAATAAAAGTGAAATGACTAGTGACTACTGTAGAAAATAGTTTCCTCCTTGCGACCCTGACTCTCTCCCACCTGCAGTCAGGATGGGTCCTATTCATCCCCCCTGCCTCCAGACAACAAATAAATCTTATTTGTGGGAAGCACTCCTTTGGATACCACGGAACACAAAGCTGTTAAAAGAGGAAGACTTGAATGAACACAATTTTTATTAAAAATATAGATAAAAACAACTCCCACACATAAACAAACAGAACTAAATCAAAGTTGAATTTAATATATCTTGTTTGGAATCCATCATTGTTTTTGAACATTGGATCAGGTCATCTAAAAGTTTCTCACCTGAACTGACTTAGGACATAATTTACTTAAAACACATAAAACGAATACACACACAGCCTCAGGGTTCTTGATAATGGCTCTAAGACCCAGGAAGAATACTTCCATTTATTTCCCAGGGACAACAGCGCACAGTCTGTTCTTGCACAATTGTCAGTGTTGTTGTCTCAAAAAAAGCTAAATTTTAATCTTGTGGCTTTGTTTACCCCTCATCCAAGACTCAAGATAAAAAACAATTAACAACACAGAATAACAGACTCCTGTAGTGCCTTTTTTCAAAGCTTATTATGACTGACTACCGTCCGACAAAATTGTTGTTGCCTTGTTGTCTTTGATGTTTTTTCCTGCTAAATTGTTATGCTTCTTCGGCTCATTACTAAGCTATTAGGATTGTAAATTAGTAAATTGAGTTTTATCTTTTTCTAAAAAAAAATAAGGAGAAAAGAAAATCCCTGAAGAAGAAACAACTGGTCCGGCCACCCAAAAAAAGAAAACAGTTTTTACTCCTCCAATATTTAACAGAGACATGCAACATATGTTTGTGTTGGTGGTTGCAATTGCTGGTTTTCACACTGTGGATTTGGGCTCAAGCTGTGGTCCGTTAAAAAAAAAAAAAATGCATTAACTTTCCCATAAAATGGCATATGGTTTGCCATAAACCTTAATGGAGAAGCAGAGCAATGCAAAAGAGCCTGTGTGTTTCCAGGAATAGCATCGGAATGCGGAGATGTAAACATTTGCTTTTTATACACTTAATGTCTTCGCTTGGTCCTCAGTTGCGTCTTTCCTTAAGTCATCCCATGATAGATATATCCATTAATTGTTTAAATATGTGACTATGTGTCACATGACACAAATATTTCCCAGTGTATCTGCATTACAGTTGCAACCATTTAAATCACTTGTATTCAAACTCCTACCTTTTTAATGAGTTTCGGCTGTCAACAATTCGTCACTCAATGTCCTGGAATTGTGGTTATTTTTACCAACTAGTGAGAGCGTCTTGAAATTACAATTGGACTTTTTTTTTTGTTACATAACACTGCTTGAATGTTCCTCTGCATGAGCATTTTTGGGGCAAATCCATTGGGGATTTTAATGGTAGTTTTTGCTGAGCAAAGGAAATTAGAAACTAATACCAGCAACTTCTGCTTAGCAAGATTTACACCAATTACTAAAACCTTGTTCACATATATTTATGTGTATGTGATTATGGCAAAAATGAATGGGGTGAATTTACTCCAATTTTGTATGACACACGTTATCTTGAGATTTTTTTATGTTTTATATTTGTACAGCATCATGGTGCCTCAATTTCTTCAGGTTACTTTAAAGCTAATGCCAGTGGAGAAATGCCTTTGTGACTCACAGTTTTATGGTGATGTTCTTGAGCCATTGCGGTGGCCAGTACCCAAGAAATGTAATGGATCTGCTGGGAGCCATCACTATGGATTTATGAAAGCGCAATGCCCGAGGGCCAGAACAGTCACCTGGCGCTATCTTTTTTTTGTGTAGGTTTGTAGATATCAGTTCTAATTTTAGAGCTGTAATCTATGTAAAAACAATTTGATGATACATAGACTTGTTTTGGGAGTTTTTGCTTGCTTGGTTTAAGGGTATATTTAGAGTTTTAAACAGTTTAATTACCATTTTTTAAATGTGTTCTTATTTTTTATTATTGAAACAAACATGTTGCTGCCTCGAGAAGTTATCTTCCCTGAATATGGTTGGAAGATGTTTCCGGATAAAACCACACACACTTTCAAACATCACCACACAATTTGACATGTCATGCAGCACTTAGCTGTGCACTGTAGGGAATTGAGACGTGTCGGTAAAGGTCCCCTCCATGTGCAGGGCGTTTGGGTTGGCAGGGCAGGCGGGGGAGCGTCCGGATAAAGTTTCCTCCTCCTGCTGTCTAATTATTGACCCATCTGGTATTGTCTTTTCAATTGTTTCAATTATGATGGCACTAGTGTTGCACTGCACCATGGCGTCAAAGCATGCATAATTCATGTGAAACACCCTGGACTCCACTCAGAGCTGTGGTTTGAGCTGAATGTCAATACCACCTCATGCCCCCAGTGGAGACCAGGATTGTCTGTATTGACAGCAATGTAGATAAGGAGAGAGCCAAAGCAAGTGCTACCGAAGACAGTGGATTGCGATGCTATCATTAAGTGTAGAGGGGAACAGAATGTCCTGTTGTGTGATTGTCTGCAATGAACAGCACCTTAAATTTGCCAAGAACTGGTACCCGAGTTATTCGTTGTTATCATTGATCGTATCGCCTTATTTAAATGATTGACTGTGGTTTTTAGCCTGGGGAAAAATACTTGCAAATGTAAAATTTGACATGTTTGACAGAGAAAGCAAAATAGGATCATGTGAATGTGTCTAGAAAAATGTACTTCATCTTAGCCTCATTCAGCATAATTCCAAATACTACAATATAGCTGAAATAGGAACCCCTCATTCTGTTATTTCAACGCAATCCATGTGTATAAGCTATTCATCATCAAGAGCTGAGAAACAAATGGAAGAAGCAAAATGGCAATAAAATAACCTTTTCTTGAAACCATACACAAAGCTCTCAGATTAAGACAGGGCTGCCTCCGGTAGCATAAAATCCTCAAAACTGCCACAAAAACATGACAGAGGAGACATCCCAAAGGGAACCTATTCAATTTGTAAGCACTGTGACACATAACGTGGCATTGTGCATATGCATATGATGTCACACATGCATTCTTTTAATCGACAAAGTCACATATATTTTTGCAATGTGTACAGCTACAAAAAATAAATACACATAAATTCAGTTCAGCACAAATCTGAATTCCTAACCTGGTTGGATAAATGGCAATGGAAAAAAATAAGGCTCAAAAACAAGCAAGCAAGCAAGCACAAGACAGATTAGCAGAACATCAGAGCAAACTAGTTTTACACTTCCTCAGGAGATGAATGGCTTCAGTGCTCACGCCATTGCCTCAATCATACAACTGTACACAAGCAAGGAAAGACTGAAGGTCAATCAAAAAGAAATGGTTCAAGAAGTGTGAGCTCTCACTCAGTTGTGTGCAGATCAAACATAGTAAGAAAGGTGGTATTTCGGACACCAAGTTGTAATGAGGAAATGGTGGATGACAGCTCAAAAATGTGTTATTGTTTGATGTTGTTGCCAATTATCGAAATTGAAAAAAATGTCTTGTGTCATTTCCACTACAATTCTTCCTAAACCTCTCATCATAGTGGTCATGGTGGAGTTCATTCCGCTTCTACCTCATGCAGTATTCATTTTATTGACCCCTCATTAAAACTCACCTAGCATTGTATGTGCTTTCACATTGGCATACTGCTCTTTCACAGCAAAAGTGTGCAAAATAAGCTGTCAGCATGTAACAAGCCAAGATGAGGTTTTACTCTGCTAAACGTGTCTCAGAAGACCTCAACCTGTGCAGGCTAAATGATGCCTTTGCCTTAAGGGGACATTTCCACATTGGGAATATTAACCTCCTGCTCTTCATTCAAGGACATGAGGTCCATTGGCAAGACGAAATATGCAGCAATGTATATTTATACTATCAATAATTAGACTGAGGAAGAAATGGGGGAAAAACTAAACACTTGTTCACTGTGCCGCCCCTAAAAAATATGGTTACTTTTAAAATCAAGTATTGTAACAAAGTTAAGTTGTTAAAGCCAATTGTGGAAGCATAATGATTTCATTGCCAGTTAATTAGTAGCTCATAAAACACTAGACACTATAGTCCATTGCAACTGTGTTTCAATTGAGTGAAGGGGTTATCAAACTTGCTGGTTATTGGGAATTGTAAGTGGAAGAGAGGTGATTAAATTATGGGCCATTCCCTTCTATTCCAAAGTTACAACCTATTTTTATAGTTATTTGGATTGCCCAATCTACAAAATATGGCAATGCTTATAATTTGGTTGTTTAGACAATCTGCTCTCATAAGGTTCTCTATTTATATTTGAATTTCCTAGTGTTTAGCTCATTTCCTGTCATTGACAGTGATCGATGTCAATTTCATGTTGACTGGGGATACGGGCTTTGAATGATCATGTTTCATTGGCAGCCACAGTTTTAAATGAATGCCCTATCATTAAATGAAACTTTTTATGTAATGTAGTAGCATCAACAAATTAAATTTTGTGCATACTCTGTTGGCATTTAGAACAAAAATAAATTGTCTCCTGACATAGCGACACAGGGACAGCTGCACACCCCACCATTTTGCGCAACCCCTGCCTCCCAATCTGGGGCCGTCAATTCAGGTGCTGTCATGCTCTCCGGGGGAGTTATATAGACTTCTTCCTTGGCACCATGCTGCCACTACCTAGTGGAGTAGCACAGCAGCAGGGGAGCTAGCAAAAGCGAGGCTTGTGGTTAGTTGTTGGGTTAGAAAAAGTCAGTGGGGGATGAGATGATAGGTGAGCAGCTGCTTTCCTTTGGATCACTTCATTAATATCCTTGGGCAGAAATTTGAGGGGCTTCTGCAGACTAATTAACCCTGTCTGACCCTGTGTCTTATGGAGGTTGCTCCCTTTCAAATTCTGCAGCCCCCCCTTCACCCCTTCCCTTTCCGAGTATGGCCATCACTGCCGTTTTCCCCCCACTTTCTATTATTTTTATACAGTTTTGAAACTGAAAGGTCGACTCTTATTGTACTTTAGATAACTCGTTAAAAACTCGACCCTTCCTCCCACAAACGGACACTTTGTTCTTCATGAATAAACATCTAATGACTTTATTGTGTCATTGCTTTAGCTTGTGCCCATTCCTTGTTTGTTTGTTTATGTAAGTTGTGTCTTTGACTCCTAAGGGCCAGCAGGGACAGTGTAATACAATGGAAACAGTGTGAATACCCTGGTAATGGGAACAAGGAGCTGTCCCTCATTAGTATCATCTGTTTCCCAGATGGCAGGGTCATGGTAAGATGGGGAGACTTGATGAAAAGAATCTCATCCTGCAAGGTGACACTTATTCTGCCGCAAAAATACTCACCGTGGCTCCTAAAGCCCGGTTCCCAGCACTCGGTGATACCGTGGCTTTGGAGGGATTCGAAGTCAGAGAAAACGAGAGCCTCGTGTTCTCCAGCCACTTACTCATGTTGCAATCTGATGACTTCTACAGAGGTACAAAGTAGAGCAAAGTTAGCTCAAGAGCTAAATGAGATTTCATACAAAGGAATACGATTATTTGCCACCTATGACTTGAATTCTGTCCTGGAGGTGGAAAAAAAACCCTGCCCTTTTTGTTCAAATTCTTTTGAGCTGGTTCATTAGTATGCCATTTGTGTCTAGTCTTCAAACTAGGAGCTCTTGCTATGACACTATGTCGAATTGAGGTGAGCTGCCAGCTTGTGGTGGCTTTTGAGGTAGAATTAACATCTAAATAATCCATTCATCTCCTTTCCCGCACATCGTTGTAAGGGTTGCTGAAGCCTATCCACCTGTAACTTCTTATTTACATGTCACTGTAGTGTGTGTATATATATATATGTATATGTGTATATGCGTATATATGTATGTATGTATTTGAATATATATCTGCATGTGTATAAATGTGTATGTGTGTATATAAATATATATATATTCTATATATATATTCTATATATATATTTCTTTTTATCACCATTCCAAGTAAGGGTTGCTGGTTGTCTTGAGTTTGAACGCTGTTGAAATGAATGCATGATGCTTTTTAAAGAGACAGATTATCCGTGGGAATTACTATGTTGATGTCTGTGGTACAAGAAGCCATCAGCCTCCAGCGGCAATAGCAAGGTCTGCCCATTATTCAGGGACAAGGTGGAAATGGAGAGGGATAAGACACAATGTGCTCAGGGCCAAGCCTCTCACTCCTCTGACCCGCTGCTCAAATGGCTTTTCCACACTCTCATAAAAGCCATTGCGTTGCATTTTAAAGAATAATAGAATGGCTGCCTCCTCCCTGAGAAACTATTTTAGCTTTTTAATTCCTTGTCACTGGGGCATTTCTTTGAAGGTGACTTCACACATTTCTTTTTACACTGTAGAAATGCCATTCAGAATAATCTAAACATGTCCTTAAGCCTTGTTTCAATTGATGTGACATCAACTCATGAGCCTGATGTTGGGATACAGATGACTTTTGTAGGTTGTAGCTTAGGTACTGGTTTGAAGAAAATTTGTGTGTATTCCGCTCAAGATTATTTTCCCTTTGACCTTTAGTTCACTTTGCGTTTGCTCTATTTGTAGTGCTTTGTTGATTTAAAAAAAATATATATACAATATAGTACATCGAAAAAGTGTCATATGCTGAGTATGTATGTATATATAAATATATATGGGCATATATAAATATTTACATTTACATACACACATATACATACAAATATACATACACATACATATGTATATACATACACATGTATATATGTGTATGTATATACATATGTATATATGTATATACATACACATATATACATATGTATATGTGTATGTATATATCTATGTATAAACATTATATTTATCCATTTTGTTAGATGTAAACTTAGCTAATGATCTGTGTGAGTGTTAATTTTCTCAACACACACACACACACACACACACACACACACACTCAAGCACATGTGTACAGATACACGATTGTGAGGAACCACTGCCCTATTTTTTTATTAGATGATCCTTGTCTCCGATGCATCTTTAAATATTACCTGCTGAATTTCGTCCACATATATATTCTAAACAACACTTTTCCTGTATTTATACCTGAAAATACACCACTCCCTTTAATACCAGGGGACTCTGGAATCGCTCATATTAATCAGAGCAGTGATAATGAGCAATGAGTCCCGCTGAATGTAGTAAATTGAGCGCGTGGAGGGGGGGTGATTTACCCTTGTTCCCCTAGAGAGGTGTTTATTTGAGATTGTAGAATGTTGTGAACACTTCCGTTGTTGGCTCTAGAGACCAAGAGTGAGTATGTTCATGACACTGACCTTATCTCTCTCCAGGCAGTTACCACCTGCTAGTCACAAACTCTCCCCCGTAGCAGTTTTGCATAAACTCAAATGCAGTTTCTTTTTTTATCTGCTGCTGGGAATACAGTTTATATTTGTTTTTCTTAGAATAGCTTTATAACATAGAGTAGACAAACATTTAAAGATCCAGTTTTTGTGAGTCATTTTTCTTTTTTTTTTTTTAACCCAGATTGATGAGGTTTTGATTGGAATTTCGAACAAGACACTTTCATTACTGTCTGTCAACATGCATCCTGTTAGGGGTAGTAAAATCAGTAGAATGTCACGGAATTTGTGTGTGCTTGTGTGTGTCAGCCAGTGCTTGTGTAAATGTGGGTAAAGGATGACACCACATGGTGATGAGACCCACTTAATGGCATTCCTCATTTGGTGTTGACCACAAATACTCTGTGCTTTGGGATCTAGAGGCCTAAATCAATTCAATCTGATAGTTTAGTCATCTATATCTTGTAATAACAACTTCATGCCTCAAATTAGCATATGGTGCAAAATATGTGGTTTCCCATATTTACTGCATAGAAGAAAAAAACATATACCAGATGGAGGGTTAATATGAACAAAGGGATACATCGAAAACAGTTAAAATTAATTGTTCTTTTGAGGTAAATTGAGTTATAGTGCGTCATCAGACTTTCATTATATCTCTTGCTTGGATCAATTATGTTGTGAAGACGAGTTTTATGAAATGCACTCAACTCCTATTCGATACATTGGAAAAACAGTTTGTATCTGCTAGCTCATTCATTTAATAGCTACTTGCAACTCAGCAATAGCACACATGGATTGTGGGAAATGTATTGATTATCATCCTTGTTATTAATAGCAGTTATGTCAGATTTATTTGCAAAATTGTGCTCATTATTTCTTTGCACTCAGAGGTGTGACAGGCCATTTTATTCCTGGCAGCATCTTCTTTCATGGCCCATTATTAAGTGGTTTGAGTTGGGTCACCTTGCTACAAAAGGAGAAAGCACTGCCTGCAGCAGCTGTGATTAGGAAAAAAAAATGTTTACCTACAAATAATGTTTCCACGACAGAAACAATCGACAAATCATGCTTGCAGCTCAATCGGGCTAGCCAGCTCATTTATTTCAGGATCACCCTTAAGGTTCTATCTTGATTGTTGGGGGGAAATGGAGAGATAACTGCTCGGTTTACTCAAGTTGGCAACAGAATATGTCATTCTGTTTGCAGTACTACCTATATTTGTGACATTATTGACCAATTCTTTTGATACTGCATCTAATAATTAAGCCTCATAATTGGTTTTCTTTCAATACATGAATATATATATACCAATTATCTTGCCTGAAAAATAGGGCAGAATGTTTACCTTTTGGTCTCGTTACCTTGTAGGATGCAGTTTATAAAAATTTCGTAATTGTCTTCAGGTTAATTTTTCAACATTGTAATGAGTATCAATGTATCATTTCTACAAATGGCTAAAAAGCTGTAATACTTGGTGTTAATTCTTTACTGAAAGATATAGATGCAAGACAAAAATACATTGTAAAAAATGTTTTTTGTCTTGGGGGCATGAGCAGATTAATGAAATTTCACATTCCGTAACTGCCTCAATTATTTACAGTGGATTTGGGAGTTCAATTGGGCCATGTTTGTTGTTGTTTGTTTGTTATTGAACTGTTTCAGAGATGCATTTTTTGTCACGGTGTATTGTGTGCAAGCTTTATCGGTACTTGCACTGACGCACATACTACTGTGCAACCTAGTGGAGGTCCCTCATCGGAACCCCTGTCCTCCGCCTATTCTCTACACTTACAAATGAAAATACACTTCTATTGCCATAACTCCACAATGGCAGAGCAAAAGGTAATCCCTGTTCATGAATTCTAGATCACCTTGTGCCACATGTATAACGATGATTCATTCTTCATTGTCCCTCCCTTTCCCTTCTTTCACTCCCTGGATGAGTTGTATGGCTGCAGGCGCCCGTATCTGTGGCTTGTCATAGTGGAGTGATACTTGTGCAGTTGTATTCTCCGCGGTCTCTTCTATTCCAGAACAGGATCCTTTAATATAAACACCTGATCAGTCTATACAGGATGTGAAGTTCTCTAGCACATGACCCATTTTCAAAATACATTTCAAAAATTACTATTCAAAAATATATTTCAAAAATAACTATTGATATGATACTTTCATTAAACATTTGGAATGTTACATTGTGTTAGTTTGACAGTGATTTAATTATTTTTGTCATGCTGGTCGACATCTTGGGTCACTGTCGCTATTGTTGTTTCCTCTGCTTTGAATATGGTGATGTCGTTGTTTCTCTCTTGTCTTGCATTTGTTATTCCGTCTTTTGTTTGATCTATGGTGTACAGTATAATGCAGTTATAAGGAATTGCTAGTGTTAGGATTCTGGTTACATTTCCGATCCAGGATGCTACGATATTGTATGTCGTGCTTTGTAACGTTGAGTAGATGATTAGACTTAATCTAATTAGGGCTATTTACATCCCTTAATTGAGTTAGTTTCCCTCTATCTGGCCAAGTGAAGCCACATTTTCATAAGTATAATGGAGAAACTTTATCTTTTTGATATTCCAACATCATCCAAATTATACACCCCTGGCCATCACACTTTTTTTCTCTCCTGGTCAGCACATTGTTCTTTGCTCATAGTAGAGGAAGCCATGGAACTGGCTGTCAACACATAGAAAGATTCAGTACTGCTCTCATCTGGATGATGGATCTGGAGTAGTCAAAGAGTTGCTGACTCTTCACTGACCACCTCTCCCTCACCACCACATGTCGGCCCCTAAGCCCAACAGCAAGGCCCTCTGTGATGGATAGGGCATCCATCGTTCAGCCCCAACTCACCAGCAGAACCCCCCCACCCACACCCCTAGCCCCAACACACTTATACCCTGCAGGGCCTTTGTCAGGCAGGCTGCTCGTGGCAACGCACAGCTTGACTTGGCTGTGAAAGACAAGCAGGTAAACAGAAGCAATATTGTTCTCAACTTACTTGCTGTCATCTTTCTAGGGTCATTTACAGTTTACCTACCGGTTCAGACCGAGGACTGCAGATTTCGGGGTGATGGATTAGGTGGTGCCTGTCTTTTCCCATGCATATCTTTCATTAGCGTAAAAGATAAGATTCTTTCAAGGGTTTTCTGTGGCTTTTATGCTGTTGCTCTAATACCAAGATAAGATATATGATTAATTTCATAGTACATCAGGGCTGTCCAGCTATGGAGTGTCTCTGTGTTCAAAGAGATGCTATTTTGATTAAATCATTTAAATATTAAATGTTTTCGCTAGCTATATTAATTAATGCAAGCCATGTAACGCTGAGTTTTTTTAGTTTTTTTTTTGTATCTGCATGTTGGTATAATGTTTTTTTGTAGTTGTAATCAAAAGCATTTGAACATACAAAACAGAATTTTTTTTTACAACCATTCATCCCATTTAGATGTTGTAGCGACTTTTTATCTTTTAATTGCACGCTGCTTTGAGACATTATGTGGTTGTGATAGTTTGGAAACGCTTTGTAATTTTCACAGTATTTTGCTCTTGCAGCAGACAGTAGAGTCTATACTGTATATATAATAACCTTATATGTAGGCCAGTCCTTTGTCATTGTGTTGTGGAAAAGAAAAATGTTTTTTTAGTAATTGGTTCCGATTGTGCATCATTTTCAGCACCTCTGCTCTTAACAGGGAAGTTTATACATTTAATATCATTGAGTAAAGTCAATTAAGTTTTTCATTTCATTATTTCCCTCTTTCTTCTTCATATATATGAAGAAATAGACTTGTTAATGAGCCTCAACAACACACAAAATATTTTACTCGTATAATATTGCCTTAACTTTAACCATATCAGAACAATGACAAAATCAAAATTAATACACGCTTCCTAAATTCAAATTGTCACTTAACTGACACTTGCTGATGAAATACAATATAGCATACAATTCTCCCATCAGATAATACAACTTTAGAGAGAAAGTCTATGAAGTGTATAATGAGGTGATACCTGATATTCTATTGGGCCTGTGTTACATCAGGCTCAAAGGCCTCCATCTGTCAGAGGGGACACCGGTGGCTAATCTCCCACCACATGCAAGGAACTGATCCCACTTACCTCCAACCTGAATTATTCATCATTCACACAAAGGCTCAGCTTACAATGTTTAGTCAAAAAGAGAATGCTTCGTTCTGCAAATAGGAACTTATTAAATAGCTTCTCTTCACATCAATTTCTCACAGCACTACATGTACTTGATCATTTCCAACCTTCTCCGTTCCTTCCTTTGTGCTGCTTCGGTGGGTAAGTGGGGAAATGGGCTGTGGAAAATGATCATCAATGCAACTGGCACAGTGAAGAATGGCACATTTAATTTCTTGCTCGAAAGAAAAGGAACATCCATCCATGCCTTGTGCTTTGCTCTCTTTACTCATTACATTCTTGTAATTGTTTGGATTTGTAAAGATTTGACTTTCCAATTCCAGTCACTTCTTACATCTAGCCATACCTTTTTTTTTCTATAGTGCATTCTAATAAGTATTCACTCCATTAATAGCTTCATTAATCATTGCAATAAACAAATGCTTTGATTACTCTGGAGGATAAACATGCATTATGTTGCTGGGTTCTTCCCTCTGGGTATGACACATTGTGCATGATTACCAATCATCACTATCATTAGCATGGGGAACCAACCAGGTGATTGGACACTGGTGTTTGAAGGCATTACTGCAGTTTAGTCTTTATTATGCTGTTGGTGTTGCTGTCATTTGCAAGTAGAAACAAAAGAAGCCATTTAAAATAATCATTAAGAATGTATTGTCCTATAGCAATGAGTAATGTGGCACATGGCACACACTGACTTGGAAATCTCCAGATGTCACCCATCATGTGTGGGAAGCTTTTCTATGGTGGGGTTGTCGACAGCTTCGTAAAGCCGTGTTTGGGCGGACTAATGAATGTGCAGGGCCTTCACTTTGGTAAACAAATACTTCATTAATTGGCCACATGCTTCCAATATCTTTTTTGTTTAACGCTGTGAAATGCAAAATGTTTCACGTCAGAATGTTTCTGATAACTGTGAGGTTATCATTATTGCATCAGGCTTATATATGGGAATGTAATAAAAATGCATGGATGTGTTTGACTCCTCTGTGGCCGTTTTCAGTTGAGATGTTTTGACAGCAGAGGCCTAACTGTTCCAAATCTTGCTGAAGTCAACTAAACTTTTTAATAGTGGAAAGATCTTTGACTCACACCCGCTGCTACTGTGCACTAAATCATTCAGAGGCCCACTGGCTTGTCAATGCATGAGGATGTCTTCAGTGCTAGCACATTTGAGAGAGCCTAAAAATGTTCGGCATCCAAAAATGGGCTCGTCTAGTTGAATGGTCCCAAATTATGGGACTTACGTGAGCTTTCAGGGTGGGACTGTATCAAAGCCTAGCAAATTCTTATGACTCGTTGTTAGGTTAGGTTAGGTTAGGTTAGTTGTTGGCCATATGATGAGTGCAATGCATTTTTGCTGGTTTCCCCCAGTTACATATACACATTTTAGTGCCAGCATTTTACTACATTTCTTTATTTATCATTATTATTTCCTTGAGTGGAATTTGTGCATACAGACCATTTAAAATTTAGAATTTTCTGTATTTCCTTCCTTATTTTTCCACCTTCATTTCATTATTTCCTTCTTTCATTCATCCTATCTTAATTTTTCCTTATTTTCTCCTTCTCATTTTATCATTCTCCTTTCCTCCCTCCAATTCTTCAAAGCCTCCTTTACCATTTATCCCACATTCAATTTAGGCATCAATGTTGGTCGCCTTGAATTATTAAGTATTTTGATTGTTTTTTTTGCTTCTGTCATGCCCTAGTTATTTAATATGCATGTAGTTTTGGTTGTTAACAACTCTTCATTGGCAATAAGTCAAGTACCACTTGGCCAAAGCCATCTAAAAGGCCCAATTGCAGATTTCCACTCACTAGAGCTTTAAAAAAAATAAGAATCACACCCATCTATTGCTATTGAAATCGTACCAAAAATCAACCAAACAAACAAAAAAGACTGTTTCCTTAGGTTGCAACTAGCGCACATTCCCAACAGCAGATTGTATTTGATGTGGCTCGCAGTTTATATCTGTTCCCACAGGCTTTCACCGACTGTGGGAAAATAGTGTGACATGTTAACGAGGCCACCTCAAAGAAGTACATCTTAGCATTTTCCTTTGGAAAAAAAAAATCTATTAAATTTGCTCTGTTTTGTATAATAGTCGATGTAGCATAGACAACTGGTTTGTCACTTTGTTAAATGTTAGCCATACAATGACCTTGTTAACGCTTATATAACTCTTTAGCTTTTAGTTGAGCAGAGAGGGGCCATGTCTGGTGTAAAAACACATATTGATTTTTTTGCTGTGTATTATTCAGTGTTTTGGTGCCTTGGGCACTTTACTCTTCTTTTACTATGGGATTCAGGACTTACAATTAGACTAATTATTTAATTCTATATTAAGGCTATTGATCAGACTGAAAGTGAGGTAGTTGGAGTGATTTTTTTCCTCTTCAGTTTTCTCTGAGCAAAATGCTCTGAGCAATTCCTATATTAGTTAGCCATCATCCACCATATTGTGCCCGGTCTAATCTGTGGGAATAACTATTACATTAATCATCTCAATTAGAATTTATTTTTTTTAAATCAGTTTTTGACACATTTTCTAATTTAACCACTAAACTGTTGGCAGAAGGGTTCCACATCAAATCAGCCAAATAACGGAATCATTTGCTACAGTTGTTTGGATCTTCACAAAAACACATTGACAACCATACTGTGTCCGCCTGTGTCTAACAGATGCCAATATTTCTTGCAGCCTTGTTGGTCAGTAACATATTAATTAGGTTGCTGTCATACTGTTGTGCAAGTGTTAGGCTTCATCTCGGTGACAGATGACATAAAAATCCGCCAATTAGGTCCCTTTGAAATATTTGGGACAACACAATACCACATCAATACATCGAATAGCTCTTTTCTCACACATATTTATTCACTGTCACATTTCCCTCGCTTTTCAGTCATGCTCCTTGAACAGGTGCACATGTGTGGCCCACCTTTTTTGTGTGACACGACACAATTGAGGGAGGGAGTCAGGGTTGGGAAGAGCTTCACAAACATATGCACTGCAATTATCCTCAATTATGGGTGATCAACATTTGCATAATCTTTATCCCAGCTTCTCCTCCAAACTCATCAGATGTTGTTTTTCCAGTATGTAAGTCACATGAATAATTTAGCCAGTAAAATATGTCTATTCTGTGAGTCTCAGTGGCTATTGAGTCTCCTCCGACATCTATCATTTATGATGGAGCGAGCTAGGAAAAGCTCCCTGATTGAACTAATGAATGCAAATGTACTTTGAGTCGCACACGGGTCAGTAACTGCACTCCTTGCTCCCGTTACCTGTTTTCTTCACTATCAATTCCCTTCAGGCCTCTAAACAAATGTGGCATATAATTTACTGTGGGTGTGAAACGATTAATTTTCATAAATAAGTGAAGAAATGGCCGTCTCTTTGCCACTTTAGGCACCTAGTTTGGCTTTGACAGTGACGATAAGCGTACATGGCAGCTCAATTACATTCTTGCCATTCATTTTTTTGCTATATTTTGATGATGGGAATCCTCTCTGAGCAACTTTTGTTCCTAAATACATGGGTGCTTACATTTGTAATACTACCTGAGGCATTTTTTTTATCAATTAGCACTGTCACATCACATGACCCTGTAATTCTCCAACACACGCCAACTGTGTTATAAAGCCCGCTCACGGGCACACAAACACAGGGTGATTAATGAGGGATGATAACCAAAAAAGGATATTAGTTTTGAGCATTTGCAAAGGTTTCATCTATTGATTAGTTTTCCACCTGTGCCTGTGTGTCCTTTTGATATTTGTGTTGTTGTACAACCTGCACGCCACCATGCTTTGCAGTAATTTTGGACATACTACATCTAATTAAATTCCTCTAGATTAATCATCTGTTCAATGCACAAGCCAGATGCTTTAAAAATGCTTTAACTGCTAATTCAATCAATGCATTACACATAGACAACATGTTGTTTTTACATTTTATTTGACATGTATTTATTAATCCAACAAAATTATTCATGTTATTCAAAATATGAATATCATTTATTAGTCGCATCAACATATATGGACATCAAGTCATTCAATGTAGATCTTAATGGAGATTAATGTTATGTATTCACTATATAACTAAAAATATTCACTTGCCGTATGAATGGTTAAATATGTCACAGTCACAAACATAAGAACAAAGCATTGTAGTTTTTGCAATTATTATTGAGAAAATGTACTAGCCATCTATATGTCAAACCAAACATATTCATTAGGGATATTTCTTTTAAAAAATGTGATTCAGTGGATTTATTATCAAGAATATTCCTCTTTAAACCCTGACTAGCCTTTCTGGCTTTTAAACAGATTATTGATTGTCGGTCAAATCTTCATTCATCACTCTCCATTATTCCGATGTACTGTATGTATACTTACAATATTGCAAATTACTACAGAACATAGATGTGGAGGATGGGCACCATGCCGGTCCACTATTTTAGTGATACAATGCTGTATTATATATTCATATAGTCCAGCCAGTCCAGAGGCAGCACTCCCTATATACAAAGACTGAGTGACATTATCTGGCAGTGCATTTTTTTCTTCCTTCTCCCAAGCTTCCATACGTTTGACAGCAGAAATCTGTCTGACACACATGCCCGCGCACACCCACACACACCCACACACAACACAAACACACACACACACACCAATGTGTTGGTCTCTACCAAGTTGTCAACAGCTGCCAACATGGCCCAGTTTTTCTTTTTTTGCCTCAGCAGGCAGGCATCAGATCCTGTTCTGACAGGTCCGCTTTTGTTATTAATATTTCCACAGAATTTTAATTATTCTGTGCTTCATCTGTCATGTTTGTCCATTGTTAGCATAACTGTGGCCTCGTGCAGTTGTGTCCTCTCACAATGTGACTCTGGGATATTGAATTTTTCATTCTTCCACACGTGTCCCTCTCCAAGTGTTTTCCTTAGGGTATTAGCATGTTGTATTCGCCTGGCTAACAGGATGATGCATGGTGTAGCACAGACCTAACCCAGACAACATGCTCTTTGACACACTCTCCTTCTTTGCTCGTGTCGCCCTTGCCGGGATGCATGACAACATTGCTGGTATGCTATTAATGCGGGTAAATGAATACAATTAACTGTAATCTTTTAGTGGATATTTTTCATTTAATGCATGTATGCACAAACATGACATGTAATTTAATGAAGCCAATAAGGGCTTGGACTTGGTTATGCCCAACTCTGTTTTCAGCAGTTGCGAATACAGGACAATCAGTGGTTTAATAGAATTTTTTTTTTTTTTTTAAATGTCAAGGTCAATCAAAGTTCAGTCACAAGAATGCAGAAACTCATATGTTAAGAGTTAAATTCAATATGGAACAAAGTGAGGATAGTCAGAGAAAATGGAGAAAATGGACAGATATTACCCAGAACTGGATGTACCTTTCGAAAGTGATGAAATGATGTACAAAACTTCAGGAAAGTTGTCAAGAGGTCAAAAGCTACAGAAATGTCTTGCAATGCTGCCTGTTTATTATAAAAAAAAAAATACACAGTGTTCTACAATAATGATAATACTACATGGTAGACTCTTGAGTAATATCAACTAGTTAGACAAAACAACAACATATTTAACTGGGTATGGTTAACTATGGTTTAGTAGTTTTCAATGCACATGACAATTGTCTCCAATGAGCGATTGAATTTCAGTTCTTTGCCAAGTTAAGAAAGTGAAAAGCCTTTGGTGTCAGTCAAATTGTGATTGTATTTGTTTTTAGAAATTCCATATCCTGACAGTTCTGCAAGACACAAGTAATGGAACAGACTTGCACAGTCTCAACTCAACCATGTCATAGGATACAATTTTAAACTATACCCTCACAGCCTCAAGTGAAATGAGACCATGCCAATAGCATATTATATTACTATACACGCACACAGTCTTTGGGTTTTAAACGTGACTTTTGAAATTCTATAAATCTTAATGGGATACGCTCGTGAATGAGATTAGCTTCATTTAACTTGACATGTCATTTGAATTGGTTCGCGATCCATAAAATGTTTCAGGTGCCCTTCATCCAGGTTGTGATTGATATGAATTTCACATACACACCAGTAGGGCGAGTACCTTTCTTTTTTATTTTATTTTATTTTTTGCAACACTTGTCTCAGAGCTCTTAGAGGAGGGGACCCTCTAATGGTGCCTTGGCATCAGGAGAAAGTGAGAACCTATTGTTTTTATTCTTTCGACAACCCAAACTGACACATACAATATATATTAAGAACTCTAAAATTACAGCCATCCCTTATCCTTATTTGAAACTAGTATAATATTCACACTTCAGCAGACTTACTGCACATCACCCCCAAATTAATTTCATGAATGAGATTTGCCAACATTGGATTGTTATGATATTATGTGTTTTACAGTGCTATATTTCCTATTCGTACATTTGGAAATCAGTGCAATATGCTAAATCGGCACACATTTAATGCATCATATTCCATGTAATATTCTTTACTGCTAAATATCAATTTTGTGTTGATAATTAGGATGGAGGAGTATATCCTTTACTTCTACATGCATATTATTATTTGAGAATGTAATTATTTGAGGTTGTTTAATCATGTAATTCAGTAGTTAAGTGCTGAAAATATTTTCACAGTCATAAGGATGGCATAAAATGTTGTTTTGATATTAACAGTGAGTCATCCTTTACCTCTTTATGTCTATTCAAAGCAAGTTTTTCAAACCCTCAGAAACCACTTAAGACACAATGTGGTGAAGCAAACATGAAACGACACTTGTGGTAGAGCATTCCATCGGCCATTCACTGCCATCCCACTCATTTTGAATTGCGACCATTGGCAACTGAAAGGAACACATAATGCATTAGTAAAATGACCAATCAGTCATAAAACATCTCTGTTGGTCTCAGCAAAGGAGCAAAAGGTCTAAAAAATATATTTTAGGAATGTGTGATTTTCTGTGTCATTACAATAGGACCCGCAGGTACGTACATTTGTTTCTCAAGCCGTTTGTCAAAGTGATGGCTGTGATGCGATGAATAGCTTGTATGTGACAAGATTTGCACTGTTGCTTTCCTCAGGAGGTGTCCTAGATTTTTGACTGTGCTGCAGTCAATGTGTGTGATGGACTGAAAGTGATTATTCATGAAAGAATTGTCAAAATTGCTCTGCCAGGTCTGCTTCATCATCTGATCTTCACTGTCATTTGTTCTCTTTGCTGTACAGTAAATATCAAAATGTTGACTTTGAAGGCATGATAACATGATAGCACACCTTCAAACAGTGGCCATATATACTCGCCCACCATATGTCTCTACCTAAAATTGGATATTATGATTATATCCAGAATATATGTTTGCTATTTTAACCCCCAAACCGAGCAACCACATCCTGGCTTTTGGGGTTTTTCATAATTATCTTTCCTGGGTTGAAATGACCATGATTCCACATTAAGTTATTACCAGAAATTGGCAATGGACTATACACGGAAACAGGAGAAGCCACTAGGGTCTAATATAGTCCCGAATGGTAGTGGGGAAATTGCAAACTTTAAGATTGTATAAAACTCATTCACTCTGGCTGAAAATTTAGCACAAGCTAGGAATAATGTGGGATGTTATTATTCATTCCCTGTGAAATTACCGCTCCCAACTCCTTTTCTGCGTGCATCCGCATCCACGTGATATCTTTTCCCTTGTTAATAAGTCGCTCCAAAGGCATGCGGATGCATCCATGGACACTGTGGGGACTCTCAATGAGCAAGCATCTCCTTTCCCCCCACCCCTCAGGCCCATCTGGCCGCGGCTGTCAAGACACGTTTCGGCAGCG
Source organism: Stigmatopora nigra (assembly GCF_051989575.1). Lineage (NCBI taxonomy): Eukaryota > Metazoa > Chordata > Actinopteri > Syngnathiformes > Syngnathidae > Stigmatopora > Stigmatopora nigra. The sequence goes on along the minus strand of NC_135519.1, from coordinate 5,006,130 downwards.
TACCCCCTGGCATGTCGCCTGCTGTTTTAGTCCCCTGCTACCTCCATTGAGCTCAAGCCGCTGAATCCTACTCAAACGTTTGAAAAGAAAGAGGATGGCGAGGAAATGAGCTGCAGTCAGAGACTGAGAATGAAGTGAAGTAAACAATGTCATTATGACTGCCTCAGCTTTAACCTTGTGAGCAGGTCCAAAGTGTTTGTGCAGATGGTTGCTGTTCTACTGCGTAGGGAAGGTAATTACAGTGCACGCTAATTTAGTCGAGCATTTTCCCACCTAGTGTGCAGCCTTGATGAAGGCACAAGTATCTGTATGTCTACATTCATGGATGCTGTAGTTTTCAATCACGTTAATTAGTCGAACAGCATGACAGTTAAGATTAAAATGTTGGTGCTCACTGCCATCATCGTGAAAACTCAATTTCCTCCCCAACTTCCAATGTTGCTCCAGTTTATGCCTTTGCGTGTCATGTGTGTATGTGTGTGTCATTTATCTCAAACACAAGTCTGCCCGTGCATACACAGACTCAAACAAATAGCTAGGGGTTTGTCTACAAAGGGTTCAGCCGCAGAGAGACTTGTTTTCTAAATTCGAAACAGAAAAGAGGCTAAAAAAGCAACACAAGGAAAACACGGAAATGACACCAATCTCAAATAGTTTTTGAGAGAAGTCTGTGAAGAGCAAATGCCCTAAGATCAGAGAATCCTTTGTTGCAAAATAAATATGTTAATTTAAAATAAAATACATATATATCACAAACCCTTTTCAAATGTATTGTTTGGGATTGAAATAGAAAGTAGTAATTGTCACCATGTGATGGATGTAATTTGCAGTGGTGTAGAATTTACTTATATTCCCTGATTATTGTGCTTAGCCTCCATAAGTCAGTAGACAACCTTTGAAACCAAATGTCTTCAAACTATTCCGCTAAAAGCCACATTGGGTGCAGGATTTCATTCTAACCAAACAAGACAACCTTTCATCAATCTGATCTTGTACAAATATCATTTGATTGCAGTCCAAAGTTGCTTGTTTTAGTAAAAGCATACTTGTTTAAATTGTTTTGCTGGATATGGTAGAACAAAAACCACTACCAAGTTTAAAAATCAAGAACATAGTCCAGATCTGTAGATATAAAACCTAAAGTTGTGACTTTTTAATGTATGAGTAGGATCATTAAGAATTGAATTAATTGAATCAACCATGATTTTATAGTTAGAATCCCAATCTGTGACCTGGTATTTGCTCCTCTGGTAATACAAGAGAAGGTAAAAACAAATGTGACTTGTCCTCTCCCCTCACCTGGTCCCCACTCAGAAATCTACATGAGGGTCGCAATTATCACGCAAAACTGCCTCAAGCCCCCCTAGGCATGGGTGAGTCACTTTAATGTGAGTCTTTAATTAACACAGACATTTCATTGCACTGCTTTACATTTGGGGTGCCTGTGTGGTACCCCTTGGTCGTCAGGCAGATGGTCACTTATTAGTTGTAATTAAAAGTCCATCACCGATCATGGTTTGTAATTGTACTTAAATTAGAAATGTATAAATTATTAAAAAAAACCAAAGCTGCATGGTGTGAATGTAAAACGGGATGGGGCCACCAGACGGATGCCCGTTAATTGCTGCAAATACTACAGTGTGCCTCCATTTCAGACCGCTATCCTCATTAGTCCACAGTAGTTTTGTCAGTCCTCGTTTGTTTGTACAGCTGATTTTGAATTTACCTTGTGAGCACATTAATAAGAGACAAATCCAACATCATTTGTAGCCGGCTCACAATGACATTTTCTGGTTCTAATGAAGACAAAATGGTTGTCTTTGTTGTGGAGGGGGTTCTTGAGGGAGCTGCAAGACCTCACAGAGAATAAAGTAGGTCAAGCAACTGACATGGGGTGCCTGTGGACATGTTCTCGATGCCGCTGGTGCTGCTTCGCAGTCGGCAGCGTTGTACGCAACGGAAGCAACCAAAGTTAACATTGTTAACAGCTTGCCATTAGAGAAAGACGCCTGAAGGTATTTATTTGATCGTCTGTGTGGATCTTGTCCATCACAATTCTAACTAAAATAGCACAGTTGACGAAGTCTGTAACTCTGTGTGCTATACATGAATTTGGTTCTATGTCTCAGCATTCGTTATGACATAAAGGCAAAAATCTGTGTAATTTACTATATGATTTGAAGCTGATCAAATCATAATTGGCCATTTTACATCGTATAGCTAATCGTGATCTAATGGAGGTATTATGAGTATCTGCATATCATGGTGATAGATTGTAAATGTTCACATGACCTGGTTTTGTATACATTATGTATAGTATATTGCAAAAAAAAAAAAAAAGATTGGTCCAAAGTCCTTCTTTGGACGAGTGCCAATAAAATATCCTTGTCACTGCCTAACAAGAATTGATGACATTCGCGTCTTTGTGGAGATGTGAGGTCAATGACCCATAGAGCTGAAGGTAACAGTCTGGCAGCATCAAGCTGACTGTGGACTCCACACACATTCGAGCAGTAGTCTTTCAAATGACCACTATTTTCATTGATATTTGAACACACACTGTCCTAAGCTTACATATACATATATGATGCATTGTTTAATCAAATTCAATCGAACACCATGTCACCTTAACACAACACATAACATCGACTAAAAAAGGCCTCCATCTTCTACACACAAACTATGATCTGGACAGAGCGATAAAAGTCAGTGAGATAAAGATCCGGTGTCTATGTATGTGGATGGCAGGTCTCAATTTTAAATATACTAAATAGATATTAGATGTATACTAGTAGTATTATTAGTATACTTGATAGATCGATGGAGCAATATTTGTTAATATTAGACATTTCTATACTTTATATGATTTCACTTTTTTTTCTGAAAAACAAAATTAATTATGTTTTAATTAGCATTGTGAGCATTTCATCACTACTATTAAAATAGTTGTTAGCCAAGCTCATTGGAAGGGGAGACAGTATGACAGGCATACATAATGATGGAACATCTATCCTGCAGTTCAGGCTCTTGTTTATTGATTTGTTGTCTGGAATGTTATAAATGAATCTGCAAAATCCTATCTTTACTCTTGACCGTGTGCCATGACTGACAGTCATTTAAAATAACAATAGCATGTGAGGTCCATACAATCCACTTGAGGATTATGCGTGCCAAGAAGGAGCAGATATCATGAGTAAACTTGAAAATGATATTCCATAACTGTTCTAAATGTAATTACTGGTGTTAAAGCTTACAAATAATTGAAGGAATATTTTGGCTGTGAATGATAGCGATAAAAGCTTGGGCTTTTGGATTTTTTCCACCTGACCACGATGTCAAAGCTGTTGGATGGAAAGTTGCGAGGAGTAGTCTCTTATTTAGATTTGGCCCAAACCGTGGAGACGTGTTTTTGTCCAATGGGAAATGTGGTTAGAAACAAGTTGGCGCTGGAAAATTCAAAGATTTGTGAGAGACTGGATAAACTAAAGTTTTAACCAGTATTGCTTTCTGTGTTACCAACCAGCGGATGAAACGTTAGTGCTTTCTTTTAAACTCAGCTTGCAAGAAACATAATTGATTCCATGCACGTTGTGATTGCAGGATCTCTTATTTCTAAGGGTATTTTAATCCCACTATTTCTCTTACAAACTCAAACAGCTTTAATAAATGTGTTTCAAAAGGTATTAGTACATAGTACTAATGAACTTCATTTATATTAATATCACTGAATTTGTTTTCTCTACTTTTTGTTTTGTGGACAATTGTGAAACCAAATTATAAGCTTTAAACTCTTAGAGCTGAAGTCCATTTTACAGTTACAACATGAAGCTGATTTTCTTATGAATGCAACAGTTATGGTCATGCCGTTTTGAGTGCATTCACATATCAGACTTGTTTTCTCGCAGCATTGCTCTGTGGAGCCATATCAACCCTCAAGTTAGGAAATATTCACTTGTTTTTGACCATTGGTAACTTTAATGAGGCAAGCCAAAGTGTTCCCAAACAGGAGATCATGGCGAGGACCAAAAGTCGTCTGGCTCAGGTTTCTCCATTGCATTTTGTCATATGCCCTTTGTGATGCCTGCAAGTTAATTGTGCACCGCTTTCAGCTATGTGTGTAGTGTCAGTTACATAAGTGTGTCGGTCCTGAAACTTCTTCGATTCTGCGCAGTTTGCGGTTTAATCCATCTTAGGAGAACCAAATGGGCTAAATTGCAACGGTTCCACCCATAGTTACTGATTACATGTAATCATTTGGGTTGCTATTCAAAAGATTTACACGACAATGCTGAATTATTAATCATTAGGGTTTTATTTGCATGTTTTCCTAATCTGATTTGAAAATCTGGTATATGGCTATCATCTATTCCCATATGTGTATTTAGCTCTGTCTGACACTGTATATGCAATAGATATATCATTTGTATCCATTTACCATTTAGTCACAAAGGATTGAACTCAGAAGGCATACTCAAGTGATTCATATTGACTACTTCCTTCTGCTACCTTTGCGGTGGACCGGGTGACCTTTGGATAACTCGGGTATACAAAGAAAAAGGGCAAGTCACAGAAAATTACATATAGATTCATTCATTGTGAAGGTGCTGTGCAGAGAACGGAATGTGACAGCAATGGGAATCAGCTTTATAAAGATCTCATGTCCATTTATGCAGGTAGATGACGTACCAGCAGTAAATATGACCCTTCCAAGGATAAGTGAAGGAGTGAGATCAATCCTGTGAATTGGACAATGACGTGCTTGGGAAATAATGATTAATGTAGCTTTGTGATGAAAGCAAGATGTGTACGTTCTACAAATATTACATTATATAAATGTGTCAAGGGTCGTTGCTCTGGCCAACGAGAAAATATTATTTAATGTCTTAAAGCTCTATCTTTAACCTTGACTTAAAGTCATTAAACCCTGTATTTCCGAAATTTTTTAGTGTATATTTTCTTTTCAATATCTTCAGTTTTACTCTACATGTGATTCTAATTCTTTTGCTCCAAGAGTGTTCCCATCTGCTGTGAAAACTGGGACAAAATGCTCTGCAGCAGAAGCACAGGATAATTCTGTTGGCCTTTAAGAATAGAACTAAGGAGAAACAACTAGATGCTTTAAAAAAAAACAAAGTCAGGCCATTAATTTCAATTTGCCTTTTTACGTAATGAGTATTTACACAAAACACCCAAGTGTGACTTGATGAATATCTCTGGTCAGGGAAGTACTGGAGTTTTGTAGCTTCGGCATAGGAGTCTACAAATTGAATTTTAAACCTCCAACGTATTCTTAGTGTGCCTGCTTGAAAATTGCTTACCCCATCCAATCCTACAGCATTCAGGCCCTCCCAGCTAAAGCATTCAGAGCTTCATCATTGGCCTGCCTCTTATCTTGATGTGGGATCAATAAATCAATAGATCCTGGCCCTGACTGGATTTTGGTGTCCACCTGCCTCCTATTTTTCTCTTTGTCAATGGACAGAACCCTTTCCCTGAAAAATGGTGTAACGCTTGGAGAAATGCCTATTAGGTTTTTTTTTCCGATGAATCAATTATGGCCATCTGATTCAATCTCTTCAGATTCAAAGTGTACTGATTCCACTTATAGAATAACAGGCTGAAAGATGAGGTCGATGCAAAGAGTTAATTATTTTTACTCCAAAAATGTAAATTATATGGGAACAAAAAAATCTTTAAGATTCCAGATTGCTTGTCATCAAAGGTTTTAAATTGTCGAAATTTTTCATTGTTTTAGATTTCTTGAATTTAATCAGCTACAGTCTGACAAACTTAACATGAATCCAAAAGTATGTGCACTATATTTTTAAAGGGAAAACAAATAGCTACTGTTGGTGCACTGGAGTATAAGTTACACAACATTAAATGTTAAAGTAATAGGAACATAGGGAACAGTAGTCAAAATAAGCATCTGTTATTATAACATTAAGTTTCTTTTTGATAATTATAGCTGAGAAATACTGCATAACAAGCTGTTGGTGGTCAGAGTGAATAACATAAGACACAAGTTGGGCTTGAGTAAAAGTTGCATGCATGGCCAAGCCAAACCATGACAAATGTGACTTATGCGTGGGAAGAATCAGTACTAGACAATTTGAAAAAGGCACATAAATACCAGTGGGTAGAACAGACAGAGTATTGAACATCCATAATGAGCACAAAGGGTTTCCCATATTTTTTCTTAGCATATCAGACCCTTATCGGACCTGAATCTTTCAGAAGTGTTAAATGTCTTAAAAAGGTTAATCAATCAATATGGATATCCGTCATATGGAACATTCAAGGTGTTAACAATGTCATAAAATCTTCCACTCCTCTTCACATATCACTACAGTGTGTACTTTTCATACCGATAACGTTTTATCAATAGACATTCAACCCCTTGGGGTAGGTCTGAATTGGGCATATGTGCCATTGCCATTTCTGGAACAAAAGCAATTAGTGGACCAGTACATTCATAATCATCACTTAATTTCACACAGAGGCCTATCACTTTCTCCTTCTCCAGTATCAATCACATTGCATTTGGGACATTAGGCCAGCCTTTGCATCACCTCCCATCGAGTCACCAAATGTACAACATTATCCTGCAAATGGTCTTGCATCACTATACTACAGGACATGGTTTTCAACACCATCCATCGTCTACATGTGGAGTCTAAGTGACATACTGGAAGGGCTAAATTAGCAGAAAAACAAAAAAGTAGAGCACGTGAAAGTTAAAGTTTCACAGGTAATATTGTTTCTGCTTGTATCCTGTTGAACAATGCAGATGAGGGATGGCCTATTGTATCTTGGTCTCTGCTGTGGTCGCATTTTCTATTCACGCACTCATTTGTACGGCCCACTTACCTCTGGCTCAGTGTAGCAGGAAAAGGAAATGATCGACCTCCCAGAGTTTCCCAGTGGGACATTGCTGACCACAGCACTCACCACCATGAAACATTACAAAGACTTCATTAGAGGCAACATATGTGAGATTGATAGAGCTTAGCGGCGTTTGCGTCAAAGTGGCATCAAAGTGGACACTTGCAACCTATTATAGTCAGAGAAGGAACTACAATGCTAAAAATGATTGTATTATGCGTCTGTTTTTTAAAGATAACATTTTAGCAATTTGCAGATCCTTTTGATAGATTTTTCTTATTGAATGTTGCTGCATTATTTCACTTCCCCAACTTCTGTGCATTGCCTGTGAATATTTTTATCTATCCAGGTCATTTCATTATCACCCCTTGCAATCGGTCACAGCTACTTTTTTTGGCTTACAAGGCAAAAAAGAGAAATGTAAGGAATACAATTGCAATTTTGACAAATCATTACTAATAGCACTAAATCTATATTTAGAGGGACGGACTAGAAACCCAAATTTTACTGGTGTCATTAGTTTGTTTTTAATTGATGACAACAACTCAGTAATTAAGTACTACATTTTAAGTACTAGACTTTGGCACAATTGCAGTATCCTATTGCCATCTTTAAACATCATTTATGTTTTTAGAAATACATGAGGAACAATTTTACTAATTCTTTAAATTCCACACTATTAGAACATATACATGTATATTTTAGTCATTGTACAAATCTCAGTTTTCAATCGCTGGGGTCTTTTTCTGGCTTTAATCGGCAAATTGGAAGTCAAATCCATCCTGCTGACTGACCTATGGAATGAGAAGAGGGGTGTTGGACATTAATTTTGTATTTATTATTTTTTAATAGATTGCTGAATTCGACAAGGAAAATTAAGCCTTGAACTTTATGTAGTACATATACATATATTCAGTGTTCCACATAATAGGATTATTTATTCTCCAGATTTTAGGTGAAGTTCCACCCTTTGTCTTAAAGCTGCAAATGCTATATTTTTCTTTCATATTTGAGATGGTTGATTTAATTTAAAATTATTTTCTTTTCTGCTTGTCTTTCACTTCGTAGCTGTTAACAAGCTAGAGAAGGCGAGAATGTTTTGTTTCATATATTTGTCACTTGTAGATCTCCTGGCAGGAAGACGACATCTTAGTGTCAAGATTTTGAGCGTTCCTTGGCTTTTAACAATCATAGCTGACAATACCTTCATTTCTTGACAGCCTAAATTCATTTCTTCTGTTATATATTTATACATATACATAAACTATGAAACAACATTTTTTTTCCCTCAGCGCGTCACTCAACACGTCTCTCGACACATGGCTTTGCTTTTCTTCTGTTGCATTGATCTGTCACTTTGTAGTCTGCATTGTTTTGCAATTTAATTATTTTGATGTTAAGTATTTCCTGGAAAATATTCCCATTAAGATAATTTCATAATTGTCATCAAAACCAACTTACAAAATATGCAGAACTGTACACTTCAGATCAAGTTGGTCAAGGGCTGGTTTTATTTTGCGTGTTCCACTGCTGATTGGATGTCGAAATTACATTTTTAGAGAAGTCAAGTGGAAAGTCACACAGGTTCAGTATTTCATATCTGAGCTGAAAAGCGTCCTTTTCACATTTCCATATAATTATTCTTTCAGTTCTAATTGTGGATATCTGTCTGGTGACTCTTCTTCACTACCCATTCACTTATCTCCCCATATCCCCACAGGTGGGGTTTGAAATCCATTTGTTTCAAAGCAGGTACTTAAGTGTTCTCCGCCTTTGACAGGCCCGTTTGTCAGCTGCTGCACGCCATTTTAATTGAGCTAAACAGTTACTACTCCACAGCAGGGGCATTTGGTTAGTAAGAAGACATTGGAGAATCTTCAACATGAACCCAAAGTGGACATATTTGCCTTTTGCTTTCATCTCCCTCCATTATTTCTACGTTTTTCTAGTGATAAGCACACCATTAGTGGTTAATTCAGGCATCACCTCAATACCGTGAAGCTTGGCGGTGTCATGTCAACCTGACTTAACCTGAGGAGCACAAAATTAACTTGTTATTCCACTGAGTTTTTTTCATCCGGAGCATTGTCACTGGAATAGCTCTTTCCACAATGTAATTTAGTGACAGAGTCACTGGTTCTTGTTTCATGGCATGGTTAATGAGTGTTCTTTTGAACAATGCAAGACGCATCCTGGTAAATTACCCGGTCATCTAAACTACTGATAACCTGCATACAGACCTTGACTTCTGGTAAACAGATGGGCTGTTGTGTCTCTTAGCAATGGCCGTAGCCTGTCAAATATTCGCAAGGCATTTCCTCTATATAACAATTTAGTAAGTGTTGAGAAATGCAAAGCTCGCTTCCAGACTGACGACTGGCAAGTGGTAATTGAGAATTTCCAAATGCTGAATTACCACAGTTAGGGCTCCACCTGTCCCTGGTGTGTCTTGGTAATTATCTGGCATCACTTCCTCCTTGTTTCATCCCACTGAGAAGACATTAGCATGGCACAGAGACGTCACCGAGTATGTGAAAGGCAGCACTTGGCTGATTGCTTGCTTGTTTTGACCTCCTTGTCAAGCATACGATGGAAAATTCCAGATGATAATGAACCCATAGGCTGTCTCCAAAAAAAAAAAAAAAAAGAAATTAACAAAGGGAGCAAATGTTAGACTTTGTATAAATTTGCATGAATCCCTTAATTATTTTTGTTGACAGTGTCACGTCTTCACTATCAACTTGCTATTAATTTTTGGTGGCATCTTAAAGTTACAGCTTTCTTCTTTTAATTTATTTTTTTTAATCCTTGACATTGCCAAACAAATCTGGATTGTTAGTATGTAGTGTGTGGAATTCTACAGTTGACTAGAAGCTTTATTTTCAACATGCAACAGTAGGATCTTTATTAGCCAAATCTGTTAGCAAAGATGGGATACTAAACCCAACTCACAATATAATGTAAACCCAATGTGTGTGTTTTGCCACAAGATACCATGTTTCAATGGCTTAACAAAAGACCATTCTAAATGGAGTTGAAATAAAGCCACCATCCCCCAAAATTCAGCTCTTAAGACTCATCCATACACACACAAATTACTCTTGGCGTATATTGGCCAAACTCTGTTGAAGGCAATCCAACTCAGTGTAAATAAGTGTTAAAATAGCTGACAGCGTACTCTGCAACTGAATGCCAAGTCCCAACTTCTCCACCTTTCATCAAAAGTCAGCTGGTTTTAGCTCCAACTCCACAAAATCCAAAGCAGCGTAGGCGCACTACTAAAGAAATGATAGATTGATGGTGACAGTCAGACTTTTTAGTTTTTTTTTTATCCCTTTAAAAATGATTTGAACTTTATACCTTAGACTTTGTGGCCATTCAACTTTGGAGGTGCCTCTGTAGTCCTGTACTGAATAATTGATGTTGTAATTGAAGAAAGTGATGCAAGAGAGCAGCCTTGTCCAATTATCAATATTTTAGAGCACGTTGACAGTCAGGACGTCACATGTTTGTGTTTATCATTCCCTTTAACTTTAATCAAGATCCATGTGGTAAACCCTTACATCTTCAGAAGGTCAGTATCAGTCGAGAGTCAGATTCTTCCTATTAGAGGTATATTTCATCAGTCGTTTCCTGCAAGGCACATACAAGATCCACGCTTGATGTGGTTTTCTTCTGAGAAAAATACAAGACTGGCGATAGTAATGACATGGCTTCAGTCTGCTGCAGATGCTGATTGAAGAATCTATTTTGGCTTCAGGAGTTTTGTCAGTGGGACTCTATCTCCCAGAGGAGGTCACTATGATCTTTCCGTCACCCACTGGAGTTTGCAAACAGGCTCCTCCACATGTCCAGGTAGAGAGATGAGAGTTCCCAAGGGAAAGCTTCTTCCCAGCTTTCCCAACTTGCCAGGCTGCTGCTGCAGCTCCCTCATTAACATACTGCTGGGATTAGAGTGTTTTGGAAATTAGCATCGTGCACTACACACTTGCACGCTTCTATCACGACCACAGCCTGAAGTGTAACGTCAAAGTACTCACTGTGAAGATGACACTGTTGTCACCAAGTTGTACTTTGCATTTGACGCTAATAGGAGACTCCCTGTACTTGGATATGAAGTGTCACATTTCCAAAGAGCTCCAGTTAATGAACATTGTGTTTTTTACTTTAGTTGCTCACAAAAATTCAGCATATTTTGCTATTTCTGCCATCTGGGCACAAGTCATCAGTCCTGTATATTTAATCAAGGTTTAGATAAGAGTTCAGAAGCTAATGAAGCAATTAATTACATTACTGTGCGTTTAGTGCACAGCAATAGTAAAATAATACCCTGTTTTATATAGTTTAGTGGAACAGTCAATTTCTCAGGACTATTGTCGTGCATTTCTAACCTCCAGGGTTTCGCTGTATTTACAAACGAGTCATGTGCTCTGACTGATGAGCTTTTTGTCTTGTATGGGATTTCTGCCGTGTACTGACAAAAGAAAGTAAATGCTCTCACCCACAAAATACATTATACAGGGTGACTATACACATTAATCAGATCAAAATGGATTTTCGGTCAAACCATAATTTTTTTGTTTGACTCGATCAATATAATCATACAAGATGTGAAGACATTAAAAACAAAGTACAATCACACTAATGTTCCATAATTGTTCTAGTAAATTATTCATAAATTACAATTAGTGGTATAGGCTTATTATGCGATAGCCACCGTATAAAAAAACAGGACTTCACTTCACAACTTAATCATTAGGTACTCACTTTAGCTTAATCACTTAATAAAAATTAGTAAACTAAGAGTTGGACAAACAACTAACACAAACAAGTGTTACAAAGAAAGGAATAATTTAAACAAACCAAAGTAATTATGAATAACTTAACAAAAGGTCACTGTAAGCTATGTTGGAAATTGCAGCGTCAATTCCCCCAGTATGCTACAGTACTGATTAGGTAATTATGCATGAAGCGAGTTCATCAATGTTGCAAACAAGAGAACCTATTTTTGGAGAAAAAAAAAGCAGCTCTATTGTCTCTAAACTAGTAATGCACTGAAAATCAGGGCACCAAAAAGTGTCTATTTTGGTTTCAGTTCCAGAAATATTACTAATGTTTTATCCACCCCAGACCGGACTTGTCCATTCATGCCATATGAGAGCGAATGATGCTGTGTTTCCTCAACACATTGATATAAAAACTGAGTTTTGAATTATTACTTTCCATTTAGCCAGTCTGCAATAATGACAAATGCTACTTAGCCGTGAAAAGATACAGCTGCAATTGGATTTTGGCCAACCATTGCAGGTTTCACTGTGTGCCTGTAAGTGTGTGTGTGTGTGTGGGTGTGCATGTGAGTCAAAGGGTGAGCACAGAGTGCTTATACATAATTTAGAGTGTTGGGGAATAAAGGGTCATGGTCGTGCTTATATTTGAGGAGAGTGAAGGTGTTGTCTGGGCTGTGAGTTTGATGCATATTGTTTATTTATATTTATATATATATCTATATGTGTATACATATATAAAAATATATAATTTACTGTATGTCTTCAAGATATTGATTTTCATGGTACCATTATTATTACTAAAATATGGATTTTTCTTCTTGATCCAATTTACAATACAATTAAAGGCAATTGTTTTTCCATTTAACATGCAACACTCCAACAGACACAAAATTGGGCAGTTGCCAGTATGCCGCTACACAGTAATTATGGCATTGATGTATGTTAATAGTATTTAGTAGGACCTTGAAATCCTTAAATGCTTGAACGTTATGTTGTTACGTTTCAAGGATTGAAAAATGCTCAATCTTATCTCATCATATTTCCATCAACCAACTATCTAATAAACACATCTAATAAATATAAATAAAAATACATTTTTAAGGAGACATTTTTGGTTGCTTGCGGTAGATAAGAGTGCAGTTTTGCACAGTAGGCTCTGCAGTGGCGACTGGAAGTTACATTTCCTCATTTTTGTCGTCCCTGTTCCATTGCATCATGCAGAAAGATATATGGCACAAAAGAAAGGAAGAGACAAAGATTAGTTTAGTGCCACTAATTAAGAAGCAAGCAGTGAGGAGCTGCGTACTATCTCATGCAGGATGTCATGCGGCCCTCCAGCACCTCCGCTGCTGTTAATTACCGCTGGCGATCTGCTATCTCTCCCAGGATGGAGCTAGCATCTCTGGAGTTGCTCCCTGCTTGGTCATGAAAAATATATTCTGCCCAGCCAAACCTAAGCATGTGCCATCTCTTGAAATTCAACAATGATAATCATTACCATTTTGCTCCATGCATCCGCATTCCTACAGTTTTAGATATTAACAAGAGCTGGTAATGGTTACCATACTGTCTATCTTAAGCAATAATTTTAAACAGAATGTCTTATAATTGTCCGATACAATTTACCAAGCAAAAGACCATCTGAATTAAAAGTAATTAGTATTTAATTTTCCCTAAAAAGGTATATCTGCATAGGTAAATCGTGTTGATATAAATTGACTGTCTTTGACCTAGTTTTTTAGTCTTTTAAAAGTTGTGTTTGCCTTCATGCAGTCGGTACTCTATTGCTAACATAGTTTATCAAATGGAACACTCCAAAAACATCCATATATTTAGCCTTCCTCTGGTTCTTGAGAACAACTTGTCTTAGAGTTATTCTGTGCAATTGGATCAGGTTGTTCTAATCCATTCCAGAGAATGGCTGCAACATTGCAGGGAGACAAAACATTTCCAAAGAGTCCTACAGGCCAGCTTGTACCTCACTGTGGCTTTTCCACATAACATATATTATTTCTCCAGTACTGCCAGATTCTTTCAATTTAACCGTTTGGCACCAATGCATCATTTTTTTTCTTTTTACCACATTTTATTCATATGTATATATACATATATATGCACGGATGTATGTAAACCATGTGTGTGTGTGTTTCTCTAACTTTGCAATGGCATTTAAGTGGATAATCTGTGTGAAAGGAAATTGAAACCCTTTTTAAAACTGTTGCTCTTTAGATGGCAGGAAATGGCTGAAATGAAAAGGTGGATTTTCTTGATTATTTATCCATCTGTTTTTAATTTAAGCCTTATCACCGTAGACATTGATCACAGTGTCTCAGCAGTCCAGACTTGTGTTAGGTAGATGCTACTCAATCAGATAGCCTCATTTCAGGATTTGTTTTTCCTCTCTCAAGCATCTGGTGCCAATTTTCTGAGGACTTCCAACCAAACTCTGGATGATCCTCCATTACACCTATTAGTCCTCAAACGTACAACAAATACCTGAGTGTTCTCCTAGTGAAAATGTTTGAATATCCCAGTGTTCACTAAGAATCAGTAGCCTGTAATCATTGAAAGTAATACGTAACGTTTATGTGAATGTGTCAGTGTGAATGTGTCAGTATGTGAAAAGACTATTTTTTTTTCCTGTAAGCTTCATTTACCCATGACATTGCTTCTATCGCCTCATTGTTGCTTCCTATTGACAGGACATATTCCTTGTTCTGTGCTCGAGGCTTTGTTGCCAATATGATATAGATAGTAAATCCACATCCAGACTTTCCTTTTGTAAAGGTAATAGATATACAGCAGAAGAAAATCTTTCTAAGAACTTAAATAACTCTGCTCATCTCTCGTCTGCTCCACTGGAATGTTGTAATTAATCATTGCGCAAATTGCTCTGAGCAAGTTGGGAAAAAATAACATCATAATATACTGTATTTTAAGTGGTTTTCCCATGATTTTTGTTCATCTGTTTATTTGTTTACTTGACTTTGTCATAATAACAAGAGGCTTAAGGTAGTTTAGTAAAGATAAGGATGTCAAATGTTTACACTTAACTGAGAATATTATATTTGGGACAATATAATTTTATGTAGTTATTAAAATTCAAACAATTGCATCAGGTTAATATTTGTGTACACATTATGGACACCAATGTCTTATTAGGTACTATTTTATTTTAGGTCTGAATCAATAGCAATATCACCTCCCAAATACTGTAGTACTTATTTTATTTATTTATCGATAAACATTAAGTACGGAATTGTTGCACAGGCACAATTCATAAATAGCACTAGTAGTTTTTTTTGGTATTGGGGAATTGACCCTTAATCCATGTTGCAACCATGTCCAAGTATTCAAAGCCTTGAATATGAGTTTCTTTGCCACTTTTAATTGCCGCTGAGAGCACTTCCAGAGAAGTCCTGCTAAAGTGGTGTTGCAGCTGTCCAAGCGTGTTTGCTTGAGCTTTGCCTGATCTGTGATGCGGTCCAGAGGGGTGGGCCAGAACCAACAGATGGGCAGAGCAAAAGAAATGCTGCAGCACTATTTGTCCCGCACACCACACTGAGCAGTGTCCCTCCATGGATCACTTGGCCCAAAATCCACTAGCTCTACGCCAAGACTGGAGTCAAAATTACAGAGAGAAGGCTAGCAAAGGCTCAATAAATAGAACTTGACTTTGGCTTGGACTAGATTAAATTTGATGTTTTAAGAACATGCACGCACACTCTTTGTGTACACATACTTTGCCAGAAATCAAAATTGTATATATACACACACCATATTTTCACACCTATAGGGTGCACTTAAAAAGTCTTAACATTTTCTATAAAATGGACAGGCAGCCAGTGTGTTTACCTCAGTTATCAGCCTGGAACACTTGTGAGAATTGCAATGTGAAAAGGAAACACACTAAACCAAGAAGGGTTTATCATGTTTCCAAAGGAAATGAACTAAGGACCCTTCTAGAGTGAGTACGCCTTTAATTTTCAGTTCAGCCAACTTAAAGAGTGAATAGTTGAAAAGTGCTTGAGCCTTACATACAACATCTTAGAAGGGAAATAAAAGAGCCTCCTTAGTTTCTGTTTATGAATAAATGTATGTTACAGAAGCCCCAATAACCCTTCCACTTGTCTGTAAACATATGCACATTTCAGCACAAATTTTCAAACAGTTTTAAACCTAGGATTAATTTACGTGTTGGATGGATTGAGTCTGTAGTCATTTTCGCTCTTTCTAACATCGGGGTCTGCAGTGCAATGTTGAGCCCCAGGCATTCTGCCCTGTGTGTGTGTAGGTGGGTGAAAGAAGTGCAAGAAAAGTGCTAATGCTTAATATGAGCTGCCTCTCTTCCCCCCTGTAAACAGGATATCATATCAGTCCTTCATTAATAATGCAGGGCAGAGTCTCTCAAAGCTTTAGACCCTTAATCAGCACATATGATTGCTTTGTACACCCTCTCTAGGGGTCTTGGTGGCGTCATGTACGGACTAGCTGTTGACAAAATATATAAACAAAAAAATACAACTGTGATGGACACACTGGCGGTGTTCTTTAAGTGGTTTCAAATGAATAAAAGATGAGGAAAATCATGCTTGATAACATGGTTTGTTTGCAAACACAGGAATTTCGAGAAAAATCAATAAAAAATGGGATGAAGACAGATAGGATCATAATATATCCGCAATGTCATTCCCCTAATTTCCAAGCCACATTTCCTCCTTTTTTTTCGTAGCTTGAATAATCGCTTCCATTTCTCATCGGCGTTTTGGAAACTTCCTTCTCACTAATTAGAAATACTTTCAGGAATGTTGAGCGACAACACCCAACACACACGTAAACACCCCCACAATCCCCTTGTGGTACTCATCTGTTTCCTGCTGTTATTCTTGTACGACACGCACACTGGCTGATGGGTAACTTTGATGTTTGATCCGACTAAAATACCACCTGGCTATCCATTGCTGCATGTCGCATGTTGAATCTTCATAAACAATGCAGTCAGATTGTTCTCATTAGATCCATCAATGTCACTCAAAATACAGACTTTACCCAATTTGCAAAGATGCACTGAGAATAAAGTCCATTGTTTTTGTCAACCCAAACTAATTTGTTTAGTTACAGCTCTTCCTATTCATGTCTCTTTTGTTATGTTTATTATTTATTGGTTCGAGTGTTTGTGCCAAGGGAAGATTGACTCATAATGTCGATAGGAATCATCCTCACTATGTGGAAGTTGTTATTATAAGGGAGGATGTGGCTGTGGTTTGATAGCTATTGTTTTAAGCACTTACCTTCAAAAGTCAGGATAATACGGTAGTTAACTTCACCTTCACATTTCATGCTCCCCTATTTAAACTCTTCAAACCAAACAAAGTACATTGCCTCTATCCAACATAAAATCCAGGGGTGGTGCCTGTGTACACTTTGTGATGAGTAGAATGCTGTAGCACTCAAAAAAGATCTTATTGTGTGTGCCCCTGGCGTATTGCTGAATCTGCCAATCAAACTGAAGGAAACTTGCTCCTCCATAGGGGTTGCTACCTTAACTGCATGGGTCTCTAATAACAGCCTTTTATGAGTTGGTACAGTAACAGGTAGTGCTCTCCCACTATCCACCCTGCAACACTAGAATATAAACTAACTGCCCTGAATTTCCGGTGTTTCAGGCTGTTTTTGCCAATCATATAATTCAGATGAAACAAGTAGGTACACCACTGAGAATATTCAAAGAGTGAATGATTTGAATTTGCAGTCAGTTGAAGGACTCTTAAGTTTTCCTCCCACGTTACTCTGAAATTGATCTTAACAGTGGTATTTCAGTTCTGAGAACCCTTAAAACTTTTAAATATGTCACTGTTAATTATGCATTTGTAGTGGCACTCTGTCACCACACACACGAACACAGTTTTAATCATTTTTTATTACATGTGTGTTTATATGTATATATCTACAGATATATTACTCTATGCAGCCTAAACTAATGTGAGTCCTAATGACCTTCCACTATCTCAATTGTTGTTATTTAAAAAATGACTATCTAATTGCCTATTTTCCTGTCATAGCAAGTTTATTCTTTGAAACACTTCATCTTCGGGACATTTACATTTGCAAATAGCACAAAGTTGACAGGCTCTTCTATAAATGAATGAGTATGCTGTCCAAACTACTGGTGGTGAAATGGGACATCTTGGGGGCATATGGACTGTATAGGCCTAGTGACAATGATAAATGGCGCCTCCAAAATACTGTAAAAGTGATTTCCATCACAGTTATTTATTTATTATTCATTCTTATTTGTGTACAGGCTGAAATTGGGCCAATTCAGAATTGTCTGATTTGGAATGGGAGAAGGAATGAGCAGTAATAACTGGCAAACACCTCATGGATAGGCAGTGTGGTTATTTTAAAGCTAGAAATTGCCTGTGGATGTAAATATAAATATGAATTCATGTCAGCCTCGGCCTTGTAATTACCAGGTAAACAAGCATTGGGTTTACAGCACCCCTTGCACATCATTAGCTCGAATAGGTTCCATTTCCAGATCCAACTGATCTGTATAGCTATTTTTTGTTAAAGCAGAGACACCGTAGAATAAATGTTACTATATTTAGTATCTGGCATGAATACCAAGATCTGTCATTTTGTTTACACAAAGCAAAACAATTCTGCTAGCACTGCAATGACAAAGGCTTCATTGTGTGTTGCTCATAATAAGACAGCTGACAAATTAGTACTACATCACCACATGAAAAATCTCCTGTTCTAAAGTACATGAAGGCAAGAAAACATGCAACGGCCGGCACCTTTTGTAAAAGTGTGACCCAAAAATATGTGTATGTAACTGTAGTAAAGGATTTATCAAGTGACAGACTTTGTATGCCCGTGTTGTTATGTGATGTTGAAGCAGTATTCCAAACATGGCAACACATCTGTTGTGGTGTACACAGTGAACCCCCTCCTTCTGCTTGTAGGACCTCATGCAGGCATAAAAGCAAACATTTTAGGATCCTTTTTGCTAAAACCGTAAAAGGTGCCTCATTACTTCATAAAAGTGTTTTATAGTCCTTGGTGTTTTAATGTTGTTTACAGGGTTTGTTTGAACAGAGGCTTCATGTCAGAGACACATGATCACTGTGGCTGGGTCATTGCAGAATGGCACTTAACTTTCTTCAAGGCACTTTTATGCCTTGATAAAACCTTGCAATTAGTCACATATTGCACAGTTTGAGATAGTTTGGAGCTTTAAGAAGAGTAGTGTCGTAAAATTGGTGTGAGGGTGAAATGTCTTCCATTTTATGCAATCTAGTTTGTGTGCTATTAAGGCTCATATTTATTATATATGCTTTATTAAGAGGCAACTGAAGCTATGTATTATACTCTGGGTAATCTATCGTATGACATTAGGTGATATCACAAGCTTGACCTAATAATAGGAAAATCTTCACCTGTCTAGGGAATGGAGTTAGTGTTGTGGAAGGTGATGAATACTTAGCTGCTACTCTTGACAAATTGTCATTATTAATGATTGATTTTGATCGTATACCTATGAAGAAGCCATTTGTCTACTAATAGAAGCTCATTTGTCCTGTTTCATAGACTAATGCATTTGACTGGAAGCATGGAACAAACAGGCAAAATGAGAAAAGAAAAATGGGTTTTCTTTCATATTAATATATTGAAGAATGTCTTAAAAATCTTACAAAACAGGACTTGATTTCAATTTTGCAAGATTCAATGAGATCTATTTGGTTGGATCTTTGTTTCATTCTTTTTTGCACGACATTCCAAACTAATTTGCAGTTAGTATTATATAATCTTAATTAATTATTTCTAAACTGATTAATTTGGTCTGGTCTGTATCATGTCATTGAGTAAATGACAGTGAATGTATTTGACTGTTGTAGTTTCAAATAAGACTTGTTCTATTCTTCAGTGCCTGTGAGAATGTCAGCAGACAAACATTTGTTGGAGAATAGACAGAGGAAAAACAGCACAGGCATTGAGGGAACAACACCTCAGCTCATTTAACATGCTATTGAGAGTCGAGGAGTAAAAAACAACACAAAAAAACACACACACAAAGCAAAGTTGGCCTTGCTTGCACTGAAAGCCTGCCAGTTGTGTAGAAACCTGCTGGCTTAGAGTGACAACATAGTGTCATCATCTACTAAGCCAATAGGATTTAGTCAACTTGCTAATAATATGCATTAATTAGGAACTTCTAACGAAAAGTAAGCCTTTTGTGTACATAGCAGAAGACTTAGATGTTTTTTTAGCTCACGTAAAAATGAAGAAAGACAAAAATCTGTCTGGGTTTTTTTGTCCACTGATTTTCTTTTGTGTATCTTTCACTGTTGCTGTTGCTGTGTGTATCTTTGTAAGGTGAAAAGGGAAAAAATGTTCTCTATATCCTTGTTAAAGAGTGATATGTAGATGCATGGACTGAAAAATGTGGGTTACAATCAGTTTTGACATCCACTTTGCTCCATGTCTAAGCTTGTTTAAGTTTGCATTATTCACTCATAGTGTGATTTTTTTTTGTTTTTGTCTTCAATATACTAATGTGATCTTTTTGAATATATATTTTTTTTTCCCCAAAATGTCAATTACCTTTGAGGATACTTGTCGTTTTCACCTGATTCAATTCCATTCCGTTTTTAAGAAACAAAGAATGATCATTCAAGTTTTGTTGCCCTAAAGACATTGTTTATACCAGTCACATTTGTTTTTAGAAGCATTCAGTCACCTCACTTCCTTTTTAAGGTAAGCCTTCGTTGAAAACCATCGCTTGGCCAAAGTATTTCCCCATTAATTTCTCGTAAACTGTTATCAAACTGCGGTTCAGCCCCCAAGATCTTTCATTTGGATTTATGAGTGACCGACCGCACAGTTTTATTAGTCTGTTAAAACAATTAGTCCTTGCACTGCTTCTGGATTACTAGATTCAGCTGAAACATATCATCATATTTTTACTTCCTTTATGAATGGGTAAAAAAATGAAAAATCTAGATGTGTGAAAAGCCCACACAGTCACAATCTTTTGAAGGCTGCTCCACTAAGCTCAGGTGAGATATGTTAAGGGCTTCTGAGAAATGCAGACATTGAATGTTATTTCCGGCATGATAACACTTCACCCTTTGAGCTTTTGGGACTTTTTTGTATGGTTATTTATAAGGAAAATCCAAAAGTTATCACCTCCTGGACTGGAAAAATGACTTCAATAGTCCCATTTTTAAAAGATTGGTAGGGCCGAACTCAGGACAAAATACATAGATTATCGCTTTAAAGTGCTACTGACTATTTTTGCTTGTTTAAAAAAATATAATCCCATAGAGACCTGGCATGCACAATAAAAAATAATAATTGTAATCTCAAATATTGCCCTTCCAGACTCCTTTAAACAGCTCGGCCTACCCTTCAACCATGTGCTCCTGACAGTATTAATGCACACGCTTGAGTGAGCACACTGTAAAAACATGGCATGCAGATTGAGCGTACCCATCGTTTGAGGGCTTTTTTGCATGTATAGATAGACCACACTCAATAAACGGATGATCCCCAAAGCCTTTAATGTGTAGCTGTGGTATACAAACACAGTGTAAACTGTTGTCTCTCAGTAAAGTATTGTTTATTGCCCAAATCCTCCACAAAGCCCTTGCACAAAGTGTGGACAGTATGCAAACAAGTCACATTGCTCTGACTCCGCAGCTGCAGCACCAGGAAAAAAGGCTTGTGTGCTTGGGAGCTATAATTTAATTGAGGGATTAACGCTAGCGTGCAGGGTATAATATTCCTCTTTCACAACTGTCCGTTTAACCTTGCCGCTGTCATCTAGCCATAGAGTTGAGGGGTTAGTTGGGCCCCTCTTGAACACTTTCTCCAGGCTTGGAGCCTTTATTGATTCCAACAGATGGCGCAACCAGGGAGTTTTTATTTTATTTTTCTGATCTGCTGATCCCATGCCTAAATTAATAGGAGTAGAGAGGCTGCCACAGTCTTGGTAATTATTAATCTGTTAATGAAACAAAACTGAATAGTAGCAGGTCACATATGAATGTATCACCCAATTTAGGGTCAATGTGTGCTGAAAAGATTCCTCTTGGAGTACCAAAGAAATATCAAAACCCTAGAGATAGAACTCTGCTTTCATTGCAGCTCAATGGCTAAAAAGAACATACGTTCTGGCTGATTACATTCATGAAGAAGTGCAAAAGTCATCTAGAAGTCTTAGGCTAAAATTTTCCTTACTCACAACACACAATTAATTCAGTAGAAGTTGAAACGGTGATACTAGGTTTGAATAGAAAATGCGGTTTTAATCTTATACAATGTTGCTATGTTTCTTCCTAGTAGATTCATTTTTTTCTTGGTCAAACTAGCTTACATTGAAATCCTCGGCTATCGTTAGTGATTGTGTGAAATATTATATATTGATTTAGACTCTCATCAATAAATTGTGTGTATATATATTTTTAATACTTTTCAGTTGTTGAGAATTTACCTTTTGGCATGCAAACAACACTCTCTCCACAAATGTGGGCACCTGAGGGTTTGTTTATGTGAGCAATAGACAAGAGGAAGAAATGATTGTCGGGCAGGTCAGGGAAATAATTATGGGTCTTAGGCAATGCCAGACATCATATTAGGCCACATCAAGATCTGCCTCTTTTGCCTGGAATTATACATGAACAAATGCAAATGAGGCTCCAACACTTTGCAGGGATGCATTTCCTGTAGTGCCGCAGTAACAACCTCATTGTGATGCAATGCCACTAGTACGTTATATGCTATTTCTTCGTGCAAAACACCTCATTTATATTGGAACAGATCCTCTCTTCCCGAAAAGCCAAAAAAATGATTGTGTAATAATAGCCAACCGACAAAAAAGGGTTGCGTCTGAGTAATTATTCTCATTTTGGGAGGAATACAGTTTGAAGAAGAATCATTTACATCTTTTGTCCTTTTGCATTTGAAAACGTGAAAATGGCAGTACAATTTGTGTACACCGGAGCTGAATGTGCTCGACAGTATTAGCACCCAATTTATTATCATCTTAATTCCTGCTGGGGTTTTGCATGCTAAGTACGTATGCACTCAAAGTGAGATAGAGCACATTAGGTGAGACCATCCATCTATGAGTGTTTATGCTGTAATATTTTCAATAGATGCATATTTAACTTCAAAAAGCACTATTAATGCTTAAATTCATTCAGAATGACTTTCTCTAAAGTGATATTTAACCATAGAATGAATGCATTTCTTTTCGTCCGCTTTTTTCTTCTCTTTTTGATGGGAATATAAGGCTTAAAATTTAGTATGTAAGTACTTCTACTTTGAGTCACAGCCTCAATAGGCAATACTAATAATTATAATAAGAATTTCCTACGTTTTCCCTCACCTTTTCTTTTTGTCTTTCTAATTGAGTTTTCCCTTTCCACACTTTCACTTTTCTCTCCATCCGCCCTGAAGCAAGACACTGGAGTGGTGATGACCATTCCTTGTGTCCTTTAGTGTCCGATAACATAGCCTTCTCATCAGCTGCCTGCCTCAGCCTAGCAAGGTCTGGCTAATGGATTTGGCTGGCAGGCATACATCCCTTCATCCCACTGCAGCCGTCCTGCTCTCTTCCACACCTTTCAATTATTTAGTTGCCACCTCTATGCAAATGGTTTGCTATTGAGGAGAAAAGCTGCTGGTTTCATCTTGTTGTTATGTGTGCTGATGCGTGGGACTCCAGAGACTTGTCGGCTGTGACATAGGGTATAGCTGGTGAGATGGAGCACGATGACTGCCTGGTGATCCCTCATCTCCTCCTTGGCGAGACTCCATCAGACCAGAACCATTAGAGTCTGATCTATTGGAGCGCCGATCACAAGTGGTAACACTTTTTAGCAGTTCCCTAGCAACCGCTTCAAGCACTGGTCTCTTTCACTGTAATGCTCAGTTGCTAAGCTACAGAGACTGACAAAACTACACATGGCTGATCTCCCTATGGGGTCGAGGTTAAAAAAAATGGAGGTGGTATAAAAAAATTAGTTCAATGAGTGGGAGCACAAAAGGATAGATGTCACACTATACTGTTCTCCAGCCATCTGTGAAGTGTCACTGTAAATATTTCTCACTTTGGGCTTGATATGTGAAGCATAGTAGTATTCTGTTGGTCTATTTTATGGAAGGCTTGTGGTTGTTTTATGGGTCACTTTATGGTGTTTAGGGTAATTCAATGGCATGGACAATGAGATGAGGAAATTTGGGTGAATGTGTAATTAAGGCCTGTCTTGTCGGTATCATCATGATGTGTGACTTTCCCCTCCATACTTGCCACCTGTTAAAGGATTTGTTTTCCTTGTCCGTTGTGGCCTCGGGTCATTACCAAGCAAACGGTGACTTCCCTGTATGTTTTTAAAGAATAGCAATGGCACCAAAATAACCCTTTCGTTCGAGAATGGAATTTAGATTGAAGATACTCTCAGGACTTTAGTCTAAGGGAGATAGATTTGGTGACTTGTCATGCCATCTTGTCGAACGTGGGCACAGGAGAATGATACTTCCTCTTGAACTCATCTGGGAGTCATTGTGCCTTTCCAGTTTCCTCTCTCAGCAATGTCACACCCCACCTTGGCAGATGTTTTAAGAAAACACTAGCAAGCGCATTTACCCCCTGTTCACACTCTCATATTTCATTTCAAGTCCACTGAGGTTACTTTCCCATTTTTCTACCCCACTACAGGTATTGCAAGGTGAAAATTGTAGGGTATGTTATTTTCATTTATTTATTTATTTTTAATGAAAATGGCAGGCAGGACCATTTATTTTCCCATAGCCACATATCTGTGTGTTTTGAAGATATCTCTAAGGTAATTTGTGAGATCTTGTACTCCTGATTTACGCTAACAAGGCAGGGGTAGTCTCCCCCAGATGGCAGCATGCCTCTGCCTCCTGAGAGAACTGCACACCAGGCATTGGCAGGACTCGTTCTGCCAAAAATAATTAAGCGTGCTGCCACAAGCCTTTTGCTGTATTGGCATAAAATGTTGGTCCTAGGCTCAACATGGGGGAAGGCCTCTAACTGTAGTCCTGCTTATCCGAACTTGTGCAAGCACATCTGGTCAAACTAGGCCCCTTTTTTATACTCTGGCAAATAGAATTATGAGACCCTGGTCACTCAAATCATTAATGTGTTGTTAACAAACAATACAAATAAATGGTTAGATTCTGTAATGTCCTTAGCTGTTCCATATCAAACAGTGCATATTATAAAAAAAGATGTGATACTTCTAGACTATTTGTACTTAATAATTTTTTCCATTGTCCCCATGTATAATGAAAAATGAACTCTAAGTATATTTGTTTGAATTTTACACTGGGCTCTTACAGCCTGAAAAGCCTACAAAAGCGACAAAATTCCGTTTCTTCCCTGGGGCCTCCATCTGGTTTGAAGGGCCCGCAGCATCCCACAAGGGAGGTGTCCAGGAAACAAACAGATGCCCATGCCACCTCATCGTTTTCCCCTTGATGCAGATGGGCAGTGTGTCCCAGATGGCTAAGCCTCTTATATTTGTGCAAGAGTCGAAAACACTCTGCAGAGAAACTTATTTTGGCTTGTATCCGAAATCTTACAATGACTGGTACATTGAGAGCCTTGCCTTTTAGCGTCATCTCCTTCCTCACCATAACTCAGTAATGCAGAGTCTGCATCAGTGCAGACGTAGCACCAATTCCCCTGTCGATACTTCCTAATCATTCTTTCTTTACTCGAGAACAAGACTACTCAAAGTCATCTATTTGGAGCTGGATCTCATCTTAACTTCATCACATTGTGCTGTGAACTATTGCAGTGAGAATTAAAGATATTGGCTTGAAGTAGACGTAAGAAACAAAGAAACACGAGCGACCAGGCCTACCATCATATCAAAGTAGGCAGGAAATACCATCCAATTATGCCCACTTTTCTGATCTAAGTTTGATTACTTTTGCTACCATATCAATGTTTTACTTTTATTTACTTCCGCGGAAAACTGTTTCACAAAACCATAGCAAAGAATAAGGCAATACCGGACATAGACTAGACTGTATTATTTTTAGATTCAATGTTGTTAATTGGGCCTATTTTAATGAGCTCTTGAGTCTTCTTCCAGCAACACATGGCAGCTATTAAAAAAGTGGACAATTGATTAGTTATGTTTTTTATCCCTCAATGTTGCTAAGACTGATTTTAAATACCATCCATAAACACAGCCACTCTATAAATGATACTCTCCCCGGAGCTCTTCTTATAATAGTAGACGCGTAGCAACTTTCTGAGCTTCTTTTACACACATGCCATCAGATAAGAACAGCAGCCTTTGCATCTCTCAGCGGACTTGCATTTATTCCGCTTAATGGCACTGTGCACTTAGGGCTAGCGTTTGATGAGACAGGTAGCCGGCTGATGTTTCAGTATCATTAACAAAAATGGAGGCCCCTTTAAAGTAGGAGGATAACACACACATATACACACACACAAAGTAGTGCTAGGCCAAGAGCAGCAACATGATGGACGGGAGGTTGTCCCCCCTTTCTTACCCAGCGAGTATAATTCATGTCAGTGAACAATTTTGCACAACAGCCTCTTGTTCTTTGACATATTTTGGTAATCACTGCCACATGCTGCATACACATTGATCTTCCCCTCATACAAATGTTGATTTAATTAGATAATTTAGGGTACTATGTTAGATGAATGTAGTGCAAGTGCTTTGACATGAGATATGTGTATAAAAGCTGACAACATCTCATAGTAGATGGTTTAGCTGTGCCTATCTGTTTTTTTGCACTGGAGATCAAGTGCAATTACGATGGGATTTTAGTGCTGGGTGGGGGGATTAAGGCAAACGGTTTTCCCTTCAGGAAGCATAAGGTGAAATGCTGGCATCTCCAATTTAGCCATGTGGCTGAGTTTGTAGCCAGTGTTTCACAGTTGCTGGAATCAGCAGAATAGTACTACTCTGGTTACATTAATGACTGGGAAAAGTTAGTATAAGATCTGGCAATGCACAATTTGTTGTGCCTTTAGTAACAAATGAATAGAACAATAAACAAATAAAATTTAACAAATGTTATATAGTATATGAGTAAGTATTCTCTTTCTAGAGTCAATTTTTTGCTGGCATTTGTTTTTTTAAATGGAAAAATGTAACTGAATGAAGCCAACTGACTCTCAGATATTACACTCTATTATGAATGTCAACTTCACTCCCATTAATTTATTTCGTTAAAGTATTCTCTTCAGTGCTCAGCCAAGGAACAAAGCGTATACTTTCACTACATGATTAGTCAGATAGAGCTGCGCTCAAATATTACATGAATAGATGGTGAGCAAGTAAAAAAACATTGCACACATCAGTGCTACCATTCAGACAGAGCTCAAAATAGCTCTTCACACCTGAGTGGAGCTATAGAGAGAATCCAAAGGAGGATGGACGGCAATCTTGCTGCTGTCAGAGCAGCTTGTAAGCTTTCAAAATAAATGATTGACATAGATAGGTATTATATGCCAAAGCCTCAGTGTTGGCAATTGCATAATGAAAGCTGGGATAAAGATACTTCAAATCAGAATTCAATGTGATTGCAGTATAGTTTATATTGTTTTTGGTCTCACAGCTTTTTTGTACCTTTTTTTGGAGGGAATCCAAAACTGGTCTTAGTTTTTTTTATCCATCAAGTCAAGTAAAAACACTGTAATTTTACATTATGCTTAAGTCCATAGTAAGTAGGCATAGTAGTTGAAAGGCATATTATATTTTTGAAGTGTTTCTTGATATAAAAAGTTAAAGAAGTGTCACTCTTGATAATCCTTTATTGCCCGAGTGTGGAGAGGACTGCAACGTGGGGGACTATAGTCCTGTGAAATGACACAAGCTGGATGGGTCCTTGTTACAGCTTCTTTAGTGAAGTTGGCTGATATGCACACAGACAAGAGGCTGCCCCGGTCACTCTCACAGATGGAGCCGTAATGGGGCCATGCACTATCTCTGCTGACGGAGGTCTCTGGGAAAAATAGGACCTCTATAGTCCTGCTGTCATTTTGGGGGGGATCATAGTCTTTTTAGTAGAGTGCCTCCAGGTGTTGCTGAATGAAAAAGATATTTTTTTTCTTTGTCAATGCTGTCACTGCATGATGACCAGGTTTACCATTTTATCAGTGTGAGCTGTGCATGGTTTTCCTGATTGCATTGTGTATTTTGCTATTGTCACAACTAAAAAAAAACTATTAGAAGGGTGATAACAGTTTATTTTTTTATTGTAGTCCGACAACATATGCTATTTAGTATAAAAATCATTAAAATCAATTAAAGAATACAAAACAGCATTATTTGTTATTAGTTTGTACAGTACAACGTGAAAAAATGAACATCTATTGGCAATTTAACTTCAACCAACAAATATAACCGATCCATGGCATATTTTCACATCATTGTAATCACAGACTCTGAAAATGTGAGAAACTGTCAAAAGGCTTCAGTTTTGTACACACTTGGCAAGTGGTGGGAGGAATAGAAGGAGGGAGCAATAAAACCAGACATTTGTCAGATTCATGAAGCCTCACAGACACTTTTCAAATGATTATTACGAAGCTTAAGTATTTTGGTGCTGTCATCTCCAAATACATTTCACACTAGCAACAACATCCAAGGGTAATGTTCAATTGAAGAGATGAAAATACACTGTCTTTGTGTGCTTGTTTTTAATTTTACACAAAACAAAACAAAGCTCTTTGTCGTCTAAGCTCTGCTTTAATACACCTTCTTAGTGTCTTGCTCAGGAATGGACAAAACAATTGCTTGCTTTGATCTACAATATGAAACGTTGAAAAAACACACATATATACCAACGGTTTTTGAAAATATGTATGTTCTCCCCCACCCCTCATTTTTGTTGTCTTTCTTACCGCTTACATAATACAAAATTGGCATAGTTTTATTCTTTTTAAACAGTTCAGTGGGTACTATTGGCAACCTTAGAATGGATTAAGGCATTTACATGTAAAAAGTGACTCTACTTACAAAAAAACAGGTTCTGAAAGCAACTTATGATACAAATTAATTGCTCAGGAAAATGAAATTGTCATTTAATTAAATATATATATATATATATATATATATATATATATATATATATATATATATATATATATATATATATATATATATATATATATATATATATATATATATATATATATATATATATATATATATATATATATATATATCTGGTTTTGGAACACTTTGTTACTAAATAGAAAACAAAGCCCCTATTAAATTGGTGAAATAGACATGCCCCTTTTAACACAACTTTCTTTCAAGATCTGATTACTTTTTAAATGTGCTCTTCTGTTAGTCAGCAACAATCATTTATTCACTCACAAAAACAGACAACTTCAACCTAACACTATCTTCCAAGAGGGTTTCAAATTATTATCTGATTACGTTGATATAATAATAAAATACTATTTTTTTTTTATGTTTGACTTGCCAGGGCTGAAAAATAATTGTCACTGTTTCCTTTATTACAGAGGCCATATAATATGGATTTGTATGGCTTTGTCATTGGAAAACATGACAATATGGATGTGTTATTTATTATTCTCTTTCTTTGGGGGAAAAAATCAAGTAATAGTGAACATAATTCATTGTATACTCCCAATGTAAAGTCTGATTACCAAACAAGTAATAGTGAAATGATTCCAATGTATACAAGCAATGTAAAGTAACATTAACATACATAAAAATACAGTTGTTTTGCAGTGTTTTAGCTCTGGGTTAAATCTCTACCAATGACAAATCTAACCTGTGCTTTTAGTCTTATTTTAATGTGGTCACCTCACTTGAGCTTTCTTCCTTCACCTTTTTTTTGCCCTCAAAAATGTGACACATTTGACACGCTCTTTAGCTCTTCAAGCTGTTTAAATGTGAAACATCTCACTGAAAATTTGCACTGAAAGTAAAGTGTATGAATAAAGCAGCCCTTTTCAATATTTTAGGGAAGAGATGGGAATATAAATGCATGAGCGGGTCTTTCTGCTCTGCATGTGGCAGATGATTTGAGGTCTCCAAAAACGCTCGCCTTTTCCAATGGAGCAGTGGCAAGTGTTAAGGATCACTCGGCACTCTCTGTCACCATGACAACGCTAGTTCCATGTCCGAGTGGGTGTCCACACTTCATTGAGTAATCCTCATTGAATAACATTCAAACCGCTGTCTACATGCCAAGAGGGCCTGGGCTAGTAATCACAGCAAAATGCTGCATTCCGAATGGAAATGCTGTTTTTGTGTTTTCTACAACTTGAAGTCAAGTGGCAGTTGTTTGCATTCATAACCTACTTTTTTCATACCGGTAAATTATATGCCTGCTTCAAGTAACATTTTTTCTTCACTGAGAACAATATTTTTATAGTTGCATGTAATTTTAGAGATGAACATCAGAGTTCAGACCCATTTGGCCCAACATGGGATGACACATTTCTGCCTAATTATCTAAATCTGTTATACTTTGTCTAATTCCCAGTAGCGTCTTTTATTCTAATTAGATGTCAGCATCCGTTTTTATCTGCATTTTTCTATCCTGTCTTCAAACAATTTCAACAAAAGGTACAACAATTATTTCCTAATAATTTTTACTGCATCCATTAGTTGTTTTGTTTTCCTGATAATAAATTCATGGAATCATCATATTCAGCCTTGATAATAAATAAATAGCCTATGAGCAACATTTAAAACAATAATTACTAATTAAACAAAGAAATATTTATTCATGGCCACCGCCATCTTGGCAAATAAGATAACATTTATCTGTTTATATGTGCCGACTCAATATTAGCAAAGCCATTTGAATATTTAGAGGTCATGAAAGCATTTGGGAAAATAGTAAAATAAGTATATCTGTGCATTCAACCCATTGTGGGTTATCCAGCAATGGATTTCTTCAACTATCCTTGAAATTACATTTTCTTGGGTTTCCCTTTTTTTGTTTTTTCCTTTGTCTTACATTGAATGCCATTGTTGGTGTCCAATTCATTTAAACTGGAAGGCATGGCTTTAAATGCTTGGCACAGCCATTTTTTAATTGTTTAATAGAGGTGTGATCTCTGTCATTTGTTTTTTTTTGTTTTGTTTTTGTCTTCCACCCCAAAAATTGATAAACACAACAAGAAGGAACATTTCAGGTGCTGTCACACTACACTCGAGTAACAGGAAGAAAAAAAGTCTCATGGGATTATGCAAAGCAGGAGCCTCAAAGTCATAATAACCAAGTAAAAATGAAAGATTGATTAGGCCGTGAAGTGCCAATCCTGCTCGAAAATAGCACAGCAGCACTCTGTTCTAAATGAAGCATTAAAACATTTTTTGTTGCTGCTAAGAAAGTGTTGTCTTTGAAGTATGCATGTCCCCTTGGTAAGAGAAAGCTGTGGAATATTTTAGCAGGAATGTCTAAAATGATCGTGCCGTACAGTTGCTGTGTTTAGGGGTCATTTCATGTCCAATCCATCGGCAACAATCCAGACTTAGAAGAGATCACTTGCCTCCAGGGACAGCTCAGCTCGATTACTTTCTCTGGTTCTGCCAGAAAGCCCAGCAAAAAGAGTCACTTGGTTTTGTCCCTATTAGGCATGAAGGCATTCATGGACATGGACAAAAAATATAAAATGACGAAGACCAAAAAAAAAATCCTTATAGGGGTTGTGTATCTGTCTGAAGTGTTTACTTCCAAGTATAAAAACAAAAGTTACTGTGTAACTTTGATAAGGGTTCACTTTTCTTAGATATGTGTTTAATGCATTTTAAGGTAAAACAATGCTACTGAATATTGTATACAAAATGTGGGATGTATTCCCCTATTGGCCTTTTTATTTCTTCCAAAGGCTTTAGTCTAGGATTAACGGCTAATGTTATATGCAGAGAATCTTCAAGCCTGTGTGGCTTTTGAAATAGACATTTGGTAAAGATTTTCTTACTGACAAAAAATAAAAAAGACTTCTATTCTTGTTGAGGTCACCTCTATTTTGCAGTGAATTTAGGCAGGTTAGTTTTCACACTATGAACATTGGAATGATGTCAGAGTAAGCTGATAGAGTTCATCACTGATCATTTTGTGGCTCTAGCATTTTTTGGATTGACTCATTCAGTTGTGAAATAATCTTTCCCCAACCCTCCAAAATTTGTTATTGTAGCTCTCGGCTACAGAGTTAATGGGAGAAATGTCGGTATGTGCGTCTCGGAAAAGTGGATGCGCTGATGGACTGAAATGGCTTGTACTGAACTGAAATAATGGATAGGAAACAATAACAAAGTCAAGGCACCACTTGGAGTAATACTGAATCCTCTTATTACATGATATATGTTTTTTATATATAATTGCCAACCATGTAACCTTGCTAGATGTGCTCGGATATTTTTTTTAAGCTTTGTGTTTTGTCTTTTTCCAAACAGTTGTGATCCACACTGTGGGACCAGTGGCCAGAGGTCATGTGGGCCCCACCGAGACCAATGACCTCACGTCCTGCTACCAGAATTCCCTAAGCCTGGTGAAGGAGTATGGCTTGAGCACTGTGGTGAGTAGCCATTTAGTCCTTCAATCAATTGATTGTTTTTATTGTATTATTTCTCTTCATGTATGTTTTCCCATTGGTTACCTTTGTTTGGTCAGGGAGCATTACATGCTACTTTTGAAATCCAAATCTTAGATCCACTTCAACCCTTTATCTATTATCTACTGCCTATATAGATAGACCATACAAGAAAACATAATGAAGTTATAATGACCGTGCTTTCTCATTTTAAAAATTGCACGTCACTGACCTATGGCGGTTTTAAATGGTTAAATGTCAACAAAATCTGTAAATTCAGACAACTGTCTTATCATTTATGTTACTCCTTTACAAATCAGTCTCTTCCCAAGTATAGCCATGAATCTTTTTTTTTGTCTCAGCCTGTAGCCCCCACATTTTCATCAGAATCCAATCAATGCAAGTACTTGCCAGTATAGACGGGAGACACTGATTAGTGCCAGTTTCATTAAGGGTGATTGTGACAAATTCCTGCACTGATGATGAATCATTTTAGCCATGATACCCACTCCAGGTAGCAATTAAAAGGTTATTGAAGCTAAAAGACAAGCCTTACAAGCACTTTTGATATTACACTCGCAGTCATTAGTTTTAAGACTTTTCAACATTCAAATGAAAGAGAAAATGTCTCAAAACATTTCAACAAGGGGGTGTATCAAAATTACCCCTATGAGTGCAGTTAGGATTTGAATTGAATGCCTTTATTGTCATTATACAAGTATAATGAGATTTAATATATGCTGCTATGTTGTCATATACTGCACTACTATTCAATATCACCTAATGTTAACTACAATATTAATTGTGACACTTAGTCTCCATATTCCACCAGAAAAAAATGTATACAATATTTTTCAAAATGACCCTTATAAAATATCAGATTGATTTTACTATTATTATTGTTCTTATTCTCCTTATTAGTCTTTGTCAGTCTTATTCTGATACAGCTTGATTCTAATTTGAGCACATCTGATGCCATTTGTTGATTTATTTTTACAATATATATGGTATATCTTATATATATTTGTAAGAAGCAGAGATTGTGGTTTGACTTTCTGCCGTCTGGAACCTGTTTAATGTATTTTTACAGCTGTTATGCATTGAGAAAGCCTTGAGTGACAACAGTACTGCTCTGTGATTGACTGGCCTTGTACGATGAGCCCAGTCATTACATTGTCATAGCCACAGTTTCAAGGGCAGCACTGTGCTAACATTCATTTTGCCACAAGGAAAATGGTAACGCTTCTTTTTGTGCCGCTGTGAAAAATATGGCTTTGACTGATTTGCACGTTCTTGCTATAACAAAGGTTACATAGAACAATTTCTACTATATACATTTTTAGTTAACCAAAAGCACACCAGTTATTCTTCTTTTCTCGTGACTTCTTTATTCATTTCAATGAATTATAGTTTAGTGGAAAAAGTAAAGGGATTGGATGAGCTGGCAAGAATGGGGGGTTGGCTAGTTTATGGAATCCTAGACAGCTCGGCTGCCTGATGGGGATTCTAAGGCATTACAAAGGAATATACGTCAAAACAAGGCCCAACGCAAAATAAACTTCAGCAGCAAAGATTAAAACTAGGCAAAGCTGCTCTTTAATCCCCTTTTTCTTAAAGCCCAAAGCCATCCTTCAGGCCTAGAAACAAGTTGCAATCTTCACATCCAAATCTTCTCCTGACTGTTGCGTGTCAAGACAAAGAAGGAAATGCCAGTGCATTTCACTGGTGAAAATGGATTTCCTTCACCTCGGGGCAGCTCAATGTGTATGACTGAACAATTGTGGGGATCCCCCGAAGACAGAAATTAGTTTGAAGAGTTGTTCCTGTCTCACAAGTAATGTTGTGCTTATAGCCCGACTGGGGAGAAAAAAACTAAAACAAAGGGACACTCTGAATCGTCTGTCCTGTAGTCGTTTTCTTACCTCTGGAACAAGTAACGTTTCACTCGACTCACAATTCCGTGAATACTTCCCTACTTGGATAAGATTCATCTTCCAAGCCCCCCAAAAATTGTAAATGTAGCCACAATGTCAAAGTTGAACGCTACCTAGGACAATACATGTTTTAACGCAGTCAATTCCTGGAGGAATGAAATGAACTGAACCTTCCCCCAAGCATTTAGGTTCAGTGGCAGCTAAAAATATTCTAAAAATTATTGTCTAGAAGGATTTATTTTCAAAGTAAGTTAGGCACAATGGCCAAGTACTGTTCTGTTGTATTTAAGTTTGATTCTTTTAGATTTGACCTGTGTCCAACATCGTCTAGAATTTTCAAACACTTCTTTGAATCTTTAATTGCAGTTATCTCATCACAATCATTCTGAAAGAAAGCTTGGCCACATTTAGTTCGTGTCATGTTAGATATTAATTTTTAATTGAAAGTTTTAGCTTTTTACACAACGGCGTTTGCGTGTGCGCACATCTGGGCAAGCAAGAGAAGTGAGTGTGAGCAATGTGCATTTCTTCTCTGCTTTAAGAGGACTGTTATCCCTCACTTCAGTGCACTTCTACATTGCTGTGGCTGAAAGAGCAGCAATCTGTCACAGTTCCCTTGGCTCTGACTGACCACAGCCTGCAGCCTTGGTGTCAGTGTTGCAGAGCTCTGCAATATTGCGAGTAAGGAAGGGGCTGCGCAGCATGGAAGTGGCGTTGGCGTGGCACGTTGTCTAATAGCCCCCTCGTCTGCTCAATGCTCGTCACTCAACATTTCTGCTAGCCAAGGAC
Organism: Stigmatopora nigra; assembly: GCF_051989575.1. Classification (NCBI taxonomy): domain Eukaryota; kingdom Metazoa; phylum Chordata; class Actinopteri; order Syngnathiformes; family Syngnathidae; genus Stigmatopora; species Stigmatopora nigra. The sequence continues at coordinate 4,971,127 of NC_135519.1, read as the reverse complement.
GGCAATGTAAAATAAATAAATAAATAAATTAGAATTCACATGCAGACACAGACTGTAAATGGATTTTTAGAGTAATACATTTTAGATGTTTATTCAAAGCAATTTCTGGTTGATAGGAATGAGGTATGTAGGTGACTTTCAGTGGCTTGGACAACTTTTATTAAGAGCTCATCGTGTTTTTTTTTTTACAAGATGACTTGTCAGTTTGTTGTTACTCTTCATAAACAGTGTTCGTGGGGAAACTTGCAGAATCAAAATACCTGGTAAAAATAATTGTTCTATGAGTTTTAGCTAAAAGTGACAGGAATATTGTAGTAAACTACCACAAAAACACGTCTAAGTTAAACTTAAGGTTTAATTGTATGTGTAAGGTGACATATTTTGAAACCAGGAGTTGGCAATGTGTTGTTATTTTAATTGTTTTCCCCCGACCACTAGCACATCATTGGTTCTTGATAGTGTATTGCAGAAAGTGGCCACCACCCCCAGTTTCCTAGACAAACTTATGGTACATGTTTCAACAGATCTCTGCTTCCTCCTTTAGGTTAGATGATGGGGTTCTTTCAGCTTGTTTGGGTCAGAATGTTGTTTTTCCTTCCTCTCATCAGCCTCTTCAAGTCTATTTTCCCATAAGCCATCTTTGGCTTTGTAAACTAAAAAGCCATATCTGGCAGCAGTGTTTGTTGTAGCTGCTATTTCTTGGAAAGGAAAAAAAAACACTTTTGTTGTTGTTTTCCACTCAATATACACTTTCTTGTTCTACCATGATGTTGAGGGTCTGTACTGTTATCACCCACAAGTCTTGAAAGACAGAAACTGCCACAAATTTAGTATTTTTTTTCCCCCAGGAACAAAACCTTCTTAATGGAATACATTTCAATTGGAATGTTCTGTATATTAGTTGTTAAAACTACCCTTTTTGCCATGTTTACTGTTTTACTTTCAGTTGATAAACTAAAAGCAGTTTATGGTTCTGACGTTAGTCATCCTCTGTATTATTGTGCATGCTCATATAAAAAAAAATCAAAACACTATGCAGTATTTTCTGAGAAAACTGATGTAACATTTTGTGTTCAAGCGTACGCATTGATGCGTGCTATCACCTATTGCCCTCTGTGGCTACATTTACAAAAATGGACTCAAATGTATAGCCAGGCTTTTGGGAAGAAATGCTTCACTTTGAAGAGTTGGGTCTTGCAGTACACTAAAGTGAGGACACAGTGAATGCAGGTCCCTTGTCTTGTTTAGTTATGGAAGGCTGCTCATATTCTCCCCTAGAAGCAAATGTAGCATCTGTCAGGCAGAAACTGACTGTGTAGAGGGGCGACGCCACCATCTGGAAGCTATTCAGCCTTTGAATTTGCTTCATTTAACTGACCATATCAGTTCACCTCTTAGAATATGACCTTTCAAATAAAATAATTATCATCATTTACCTCTATTTAGCCTTGTTTTTAAGGTTAGATATATTTTTGAGTATTGATAATTTAAGGTTTCATCTCGTGACCATTGCACCAAGAAGGTACATCAAGATGTATTGTTGATTAATCTTCTTAAGGGTGAGCTTAGTGTCATTTTGTCTCTGACAAGCTACAATTTTATTATTTGTGGACTTATCTGTCATTTAACTGGAGTGCAGTGAGCTGTCAGCTGTCAGAGTGGACAGTGGCAGGGTCACTGACTGCCTTTAGAGCCCTTCTGTCTGACACTCAGGCTGCTCTCAAAGTGTTTTATAGTCATAACATATTGGCGTTGAAGAGATCCAACAGGGAAGCCACAAATTGCCCGTTGCGAAAAATCCTAAAAGCCAAGTGGATTGGAGATGAATGGTTTAGAATGATAGGATTAGCCTCTCCTCTCTGTGGGCTCATTCCAAGGCTGCGAAGAGCATTAGTGCCCATTCATTTCACCCAGGCTGCATTCCCACAAAAAAGAAAAAAATTGTACAGCGACACATCCACGCACACAGCCCGTTACATGATGACGGCCACTATGAGATAATCTCCTTACCAAGACTGAAACAGCAAAGAAAGTACCCATCAGAAGGCCAACCAGAGCCGTGTTTATTGTTGAGAACATGTTGAAAGAATAACTAAATGGTATTCAGTTGTTTTATTATTATAAAAACTGGTGGTGATGTAACAAATTTATCGATTTATACAAACATTTGAATTGCAATGTCTCTTTTTGTAACTATTTGAGTTTGACAGTGTTGGATTACAACATTTTAGCCTCTATCTGGACTTAATCTGTCTATTAATGGGATACTGAATCCCTTTATTTCCTTTGTGAATTTAATTTGGCAGTTTTAGTCACAGCTTAAATCACATTTCTTTTTTGCCGCCCATGCATGACAATGCGATCAAACATAAATACATAATTCCACTGAAAGCACTTTTTTTTTCTTGGTCTACATTCCATTTAGTAGTCATGTTTAAAAATGCAAATGCAATAAGTTAAATCAAGTTTGTCTTTAGATTTTGAGGGTTTAAAATAGGTAGGGGTGGTCACAGGATAAGTTTCAAGGTGGAGACCCCTGATTCATTTGTATATGTATAAAAAACATCCTTTTTTCAACCAGAAATATCTTTGAGTGAACTTAAAAGATAATAATAGAGCGACAGCTTTGGCCTCCGATCATAGCAAGGTAAACTGTGCCATTACTAGGATAGGACATATTTTATTAGTCTTTAGTCTTGCATAGAGCAGTTTATTTGTGTGCACCGCCCTTTATTGCATTTTCAGTCTAGAGCATTATGCTCCTCATCCTTAACATCTATAATTGTAAGCATTCAAATGACTTCATTATCCAGTCTGCCATGAAATGGCACAAGTGACAACAAATCAGACTTAATTATCTACTTTGGAGTATAATACTATGTGGTTTACAGCTAATGTTTGTACTTAGAGTATGTCAAACAGAAAAAGTATTTTGTCATTTTGACCACCGTGTCCGACCAAGTAGATCCATAATTGGAATAAAGGCATCCCTCCAATTAAGAGGGAATTAGCTGCATGTCATCTCTGTGTTACGACTGAACTGGTTGTCTTGCTGAGTGGTTATTAACCAGTCCACTTTGAAGCCAATCAGCCAATTATTGCCAGTGACCCACTTCTACATACAGTACCTGCATGCATCAGCAGAAGGTTAATTAGACTGAAGCTATCAAAAGGTCACAGAGCCATTTAAATTAGTCATTGCTATTTGTCTGATCTGAATCACTAGTAACACTGGGCCCATTACATCAGATTACCCCGATAGTAGTTGTGGTGGCGTGCCAGTCTGTGTTAAGGACTATGGGAGCAATTATACCAACCTTCTTAGTCAGAAGGAGTAGATTCGGTTTTAGATGAGATGGAAAAGGAGGCAATAACCCAGAAGATATTCCAATTTTGTTTAATTTTACTTGGTAGAGTTGGAATATTAGGACATGTCAAAGTTGGAATAATTGACGTTGATGTGGCTGAATATGGATAGCTCTTGAATGCAGTAGTTGTGTGGATCATCGTCTCATACCATCATGATATGTATTGAATGCCAAGTCCAATCACCAGTAAGACAATATCTACCTAAACTAAAGACCATTTCACTTGGAACCTCTGAAAGGGGAAAATGGCAGCATTCATGTTTTAAAGACAACTTGGCTTTGGAATTAATAAATAATGTGCCAAAGCACAATCAAGGAAGTGCACTTTGATTGTCGGACTCGAACTACTTTAACTTTTTTTTTCTTGGAGACAAGCGCCCTGTGATTCTGTTCGGCTCATATCCCTTAGTGATTCCGCCAACACTTTGCACCCAACTGTGGGACTATCAGAGAAAGTTGTTGATTAAACAGATGTCGTTCCCACTGTACAGCGTGAGACAAAAATGGCACAACAAACTCGCATTAATTAAACATACCTGAAAAAATGCAGGCCGCACAGTACAACAAAAGAAATCTCTGTCAGTTCACAGCGGAAAGAGAGTTATTCTTTTCTTCTCCCCTACTTTGACTCTTGAGAAGAATTATAGTCGCAGCAGGATGAATTCTTGTTTTACATTATTATTCATCTTCACAGTGTAAAATAATTGCACGCAAAAATACTTGGACATCTGTAAAAGGACTTAAGATATTTTGTTATTCTCATTGATTCAACAAAGTCTTGATGAACCCTCCAATCAGTTTTTTTTTAATGTATTTTAATTTAGGACTAATACATCAGTTCTGTTCTGATCAAATTGGAGTTTGTTTGCCCCTTTGGCATGTTTGAATTGTGCAAGTGGGGGTCTCGGTGCAGTTAATGAGAAAGCTTGTATCCACTCTTTGTATAACATTTTTAGAAATCCACCAATCACATTAAACCAAACATAAACTACTAAAACTGGATTTGTATGGAGTTAACTTCATCAGTAATGTATATGTAGTACAGCGCATTATTTCATTGCCTGAAACAATAACTCTTATAGAGGGTCTATAGTAAGGTTTAGTTCCATACTTCTTTTCACTTTAGTAGTGGATGTAAGTGCCAACTGACACATTACCATTGAATACCTCTTAAATGCTGCACTGACTTTGTAACACATTTCTTGCAGCTTTGATTTGAGACCTTTTCTCAAGCCATGCCTTGAACTCAACCTCACATTTGCCCAAGGCCATGTCCATGAAACTGGAATTTTCTGGTGTATCACGGATTCATTTCAACAAGTTTGTACCCATTATCCTTCAATCACAATGCCCACTATAGCAGATGTGTTTAGTCGAAGCAGTAGGTTTTTCCACTAGGCTTTTACGCACCTAAAGTATTTTGTCTCACTCTGGTTGTGTATATATGAACTAATTTTATTGTGTTATTTACCATGATTATATTCGATAACTGGGGAACAACACGATGATAATTAGAAAAACATAAAATAACTGGATTATATCAATTATGACTGTAAATAAATAGTCCAGATTAAAATGAATGCTTATGAATGAAATCCCCTTACTCGCCATAGCCCCCGCATTCATATTTTTAAAGGGAATTTGTGATAAATGCCAGTTTCAAATGTGCCTGAAAAATAGCTCTTTAATGATGATTTGCCTATTAGATTGTGAAACCTATTGTATTGTGAATTCTTAAAATCAATTTACCTATTTATTTAGGTACCGTGCATTACCAAACATGAGTCACACAAAGAGGAATGATACATTCATTTAATCGATAGACATTCACAAATGAGACCATAATCATCCATCATGGGAAAAAAAAACACATTGTCGCTTGTCACCCCCTACAATCTGAAAATGCAATCTTCTACAAGCTCCTATCCGTCATTATCCCTGACTATCATTATCCCATGGAGATGAGAATATTTAAAGCATTGGATTACTTTGCCTTAGTTTCTTTAAATTATATTAAACCCACAGAAAATCACAATTCAAATATATATTCTGAAGCATTTTTTCAGTTAGCCAAAACATACTTACATTACAATTTGATGATACAATGAGCATTCAGTATTTTAATATACATTTACATTATGATTATTTTCAAACCCACAGGCTCCATTGAAGAATGTAATCAGATACACCCTTCTGTATACACTCAATGCAATACTTTTATTATAGTGCTATTAGCTCCGCATACACCTTTATAGCCATTATTTTCTCCCGAGGTCACAGCTAACGAGGGTTGGCACACTCTGTCTGGCTGGAGCTGATTGAGTCTCACTTTTTAACTGGCTCAATGCAGACTTACTCAGCAATTTAAGGATACCTCACTTTGGCTATACGCGTAGTGTTATATCAATTACGCCGTACAACAACTTTATTAGGTTATTGCAGGCTATTATGAAATCGTTATAATCTCCTTGTATTGGGCTCAGCAGATACTTACACTAATTGTGAAATTAAAAATAAAACCGATTAGAATGGCATCCAATACAATGCAGACATCTAAAATCTGCTGCCTGTTGCCCATTGTGAGGCTTTGTTGACTTTGCTGACACTGCCTTTTCAACAAAAACTATCTTTTTAACAACCGTTATGACTAAGTCCTGGCTCGGTAGCATGTGTGTCCGGACTTGACCAGAAATTTTAAGTAATCAATAGTCTTTTATACCATAGTCTGCAAAGCCATTGAGTTTAACGTCATTTTCAGTCTACATTAATCTTATTTTCACTTAAGGGTCGATTATCTCTGACTTATTGTCTCACGAAAGTTTGAACTTCAATCAACCTACTAAAGTATGTGGTAAATTACAATTTCAAGTTAGATTCCAGTTGGTAGGCCATTTATAATACATTATTTACATACACTGTCTGGTTTTAGTCCTCATTTTGAGTGATTTAACAGATATATTGCTTCTTTCATTTTAGCCGTTCAGCCTTATTTCTTAAATGTCACAGCCATCTTTTGTAAGTGATGCTATAAAATAAAAAGGGTTATTAAAAATCTAATTCAAGCCGCATGCATGCCATACAAATGAACCTAGAAGACTATAAGACATAAGTTGCCGCATAATGCAAAGTGAAAGAGAATGCTGCATGAAAGTGAGTAGTATATATTTTGTGTACTGTGTGGGATGCTAGATAACCTACTAATCTCACCAAGCGTAATATCTAATGTCACATAGAGACACCACGATAATAGCATCAGCCATGAAATAGATTCTGGGCCTTTATCATTTTGTGTCTGAGGCTTCTCTCAGGAGATGAATGAGCCTGGGATTGAGAATGTAGAATGGCGCAGAGCAAGCCTGATTTTATTTCAGTAATTACAATAAATAACAAAAAAAAAAGTGTGTAGCCTACCTGACATTTGCGTACATCATGTCCGTCTAAAGGTCAGCCATCGTCTGTTGCGTGGATTCTATGTCTTTGTTTGTACCCCAGACCTATAATCGTATGATGGCATGCACTTGCGCACTCTGTGTGCACCGAACTCCCCAGGCGACAGTCAATTTGAATATGGAACAAGCTGTTCATCAGATAATTATCTTGACACAAGGTTGTCTTTTTTTATCTGGACTCAGCACACTTAATTCCCCCCAGCAATTAAAAAAAAAAAAAAACAAGCAAGCACACTGTAGTATTTTTCAATCCGTTACATAGTAAAGAGGTCCCATTATCAAAGTGGTGAGAAATGACTTTAGATAAGTGTACACATCAGATTGTTTTGCCTTAATCAAGGCCATTATAAGACTCAGTGTGTTACCTTATTGGTCCTCATCCCACTGTGCACTGCAAGGGACGAGGAAAAGAGGAATGCGTGTTGATCTGGCATAGATCAGGTATAATGACCTCCACAATGGCCTCTTACTGAGCTTTAATTATCATCCACATTAATACTAATTATGATTCTCTCTGTTTTGAGACGATGCTTCATTAATTAGATGATGTGTCATGGAAAAAAAATGTAATGGAATCTGTGTACCCTGTGATGATGTACATAATCCAGAGTACCAATTTGTTTAGTGCTGTCGAAACAGGAACCATCATCACTCTCATGTAATGTTCTGCTCCCAAAACATGTGATGTATTTGGTTCAGAAAAATGGTTGTTCCAGTTTTAGGAACTAATTAATGCTTTATCAATATTAATGGTGAAGTCCACATTTAGAAAAGTGTAATTAGCTGCATTGTCCTCTGGCCATTTGTGGGAAAAGTTATATGTGTAGTTGAAATCAAGTTCTGGCAACAACTCTAGTTTCTGAGGGGAGGTTTTTAGATGAGTAAACTGCAGCTGTGATGAGGAAGTCATTGCATGGCCAAACAGCAGATTAAAAGCCTTCTCAGTATGCACTGATTTTTATTCTGCTAGAAAAATGAAAAGTTCTGGATAGGTGGTGTCATAATTCACGAGAGCCTACCTTGCATTGCCGTTTTCTCTCAGCCAGCTGCTCCCTGTACTCCCAATCATTTGACAGTCGGTCGACAATTCATCCGCAAAAATGCACCATGACCTTGAGCAGTGCTTCGCTTCTCTTTGGCCAGAATGTTCGACGGGTTGTGTATCCCCTTCGTTCCTTTTCATTCAAAAACACATCTGCGCTCAGACCAAAGTTATTATGCGAAAAAGCTTCACAACATTGAAAGAAAAATTTATTAGTATTACATTTTCTCAGCCACAAACTTTTTTGTAGCCTTGGATTTAACGATAGCCAATTAGGAACCAACCTTAAACATGTCCTGTTGTTAGAACAATCAGGGTGCAACAGGTTGTATTGACTGTTCCTGTCAACATGTCATTAAGATGGACTATAGGAGCTATGCTTTAGTCATCTTTGTGTTATTTGTCGTCTGGAGGCACTGTGACTTCATGCTACTTCTTACAGATCTTAGCAGTACAACAGACTTGTTGGTTATAGGTGAATATAATTGGCTGTGGACATGGTATGCCCACGCAAGGACAAACAAATTGGACCTTGTTACCGCAGTGTTGGTCAATCCAGGTGAATCATGCAGTAGTTAAAATCTGTACATATGTGAACCTGGTTTTAGGTGACCATGAATGAATAGCATCATTCCTTTAGTAAGTCAAATATGTTAGAAAAACTGGCTTTTACTCTTTACTTTAAGATATCTTCTTGTACCCTCGGCTTCACCTGCCAGACTGAAATTGACACAAATGTTTATATCCATACTCCAGGTACGTTCAACAGAATTGGGGTGAGAGAAACATTGGTAGAATAATTCCTTTCTGGCAGGTGTGCCATCTAAATTCTGCCTGTCTCTCTACCTAAGTCATCCTACTCTGCATTTGCAGAGCTGGAGCTTAGCGGTCCATTTTTGCATTACTCTCCATTCTCCAAGAGAACCTAGCTTGTGCCGGTGTCACAGGTACCCTGTTATTTTGCCTGCTAGCTTGGTGAAATAAATCTCTTTTGGGATTTAAAGGTGGATACTTTGATCAGCCTACGCTTCAGATTGCTTTTGCACTGAGCTCCAGCAGCATTGCTGTGTTTCAAAACACTGCTTTAACAGGCTAATACTCTATAGCAGTGTTCCTCACTGAAGTGTAAATGTGACAGAGCTATTTGAAGATGGGGACAAGCCGTAGGGAGCACTCACACCGACACTTTCACATCTGTAGCGCCCCCGTATCCTTACGCCATGAATAAAAGAAGTGTGCAATGTGACAAGACAGGTGTATGATGCTCTTACTCCCCTTCCACTTAGTAGGAACCAATCGTAAGGTTTGGCAGTGCTGGTTGGGTGCGTGTTTGCACATCTTAGGAGTGAGGGTCTCATAGTGCATCCTATTCAACGTTCATTCCACCATAATTACCTCTTTACTGTTTATATTTGACAGTGTGCTTCCTCCTGACTCTCATGGAGTTGTTTAGAGACAAATCGATTAACACTTTTTCTTCATACCGTTTAAGATGCAGCTCTAAACTACAGTAAAACAAATGTAGTTACTGTGCTGATAGTCATTTTCCTGTGTCTTGAATTATATTTTTGAATATATTTTTAGAAATAAATTCAGTTATTGGGATGATTGGGATGTGAATGATTTATTTGAGGGTGGTTCAGAGTAACTTGAAAGGTTTTCAGAATGAAGTATTTAATCCAACTCTACTTTGTTCCTCCCACTGGTGTGGTATCTTTTGTTATACGCTAAGGTTGTGTGCATTTTGGTTTTGCAAAGAGTTTGCCAACCTCAATTGTGATAAATGCATGTTATGATGTTGGAATTAAGGTTACAAGAATCAACAATTGACTCTTTTTACTTAAGGGAGCACATCTTTGGTTTTTCAAGCGAGAAGCAAATTGTTTGTTGGTGGTTATGGCTCGGATAACAGAACAAATTTACAAACAATAGATGTTTTTTTTTACCATAATTATGCAAATACACTTACTGGCATTCAACAGCTCCTCATTTTTGTATCGCAGTTAATGGAGCACTGATAAAGGCATTTTACCATAGCCTCTGATCATTACTCAAATAATCAACATGTTCTCATGAGGATTAATTAGGGAAGGTTTTCAAAAAGAAAACAATTTCAGTTCACTAACATTGGAGACATGTTGCTATGTCTTATTTCAATAATACATTTTATTTTGCCTAATCTCACTGGCGTTCATTCAGTTCAGCAAATGAAATGTAATAAATCCGAATAAATATAAGGTGTACTCTTACTCTACTTATGAAATGTTGCATGTTTTCCAACTCTTCTTAATTTATGAGAGCCTAATTTAATACCCTGCCATGGTTCATATGCATGTAGTAAATTTGCATGATTTCCCACATCTGTGCATGCATGCACAGGTAAATATTATTTCAGCCATGAAACTTTTCCCAAGAAAGCTTTGAAGTTAATGCTATAAAGCCATGGTTAAAATATCAACAAAATGTTAATACGTTCCTTCACCTTTCCTTAGCTTCTATTAGAAATGAAGACAAAAACACCTTGTTTCTGCTTAGGTTTGAATATCATTATCTTTGCGTAAGTGCCAGAATTGCAGGGTAGTGCAGCTTTCTTTGCCCATGAGAAAATAAAATACATATGGAAGTGAGCAAGCAGCATGACTAATAGCTTTATGTTTGAACCACACGCCCATCTCAGCAAAATGCCTGCTCTCACAAACTGAGCCATTATATAATTATCAATGAGTCTGCCTCTCCTTTGAGCTCTTCTAGCGGCGGAGGACTTAACACTCCCTCCCACCTTTTTTTCCCCCTTTTTTTAATAAAAATCCGTTTGCAGACTGTCTTTCGTTATGCCCAGAATAAGGATGAACTGAGCACAAAGGAGTCTGTCACTCCTCATGTCCCTCCTGTCCCTAATCCCAGCACTCCTGAGTACACCATTATCCGAGCTCAGATCTTAGCAGGAGTGTGCCCCCCAGGTCTTCGTAGAGGAACAACTGACCTCCTCAGAGCGACGGCGTCCTTGGACCAAAGTAATTTTCAAGGCCTTTCCAACTGCGGTGGGAAAACCTCCTTAAATTGACCCTAAGCTGTCATTATTTGTGAACATTCCAGGAAGCATTTCAATTCATTTCAACCAAGTGGAGATTTGTATTGTACGTGTATCCACACCTACTGTACTAAAGGGTTACATTTTTGTGATTCACTAAACATGCACCAAGCTTTATCTTTTTTCTCACTCTCACCGAAACCAAACACTCCAAAGGGCCTGACCACCGCAACGCCTACCGATAATTAGTGTCGGTTGTGGTGCCCAAGATGAGATGCATTTGTTTCTTGTTAGGATCTTAAAATGTATGCTTCACTAGGGCCAAGTCCTCCCACTGGATACATAAGCAAATCTGTTTTAAGGGCAGGTTCTTCACCGTGATATGTATATGAAAATGTTGCTTCAAACAAATCTATATTATCGTTGGTGTGTGGGTTCAAAATCATATTTATTTATTGTCCTGTACCATATATTATACTGTAGCTAGTATTTTCAGTCCCTTATGGACACTGCTCTCTAAATTACGAGAGGTATGCATGCCAGTCAAGCATTAAAAATAAATCAAATGAATAATAAGATGGATACAATTTGTCCTGCCAATAGATGCAAATAGAGCAGGTACAAATGTAAAGAAAATGAAGCCGTTTGGCGCTTTTTAGCAAGCTCCCGTGGTTTTTTTATCTGTTTTTTTTTCAAAACCCTCCCCCTATTGTTGCATCACTGAGGGTCCACAGAGATCATGCATTAATCGGACTGTGCAAATGGGATGAACTACCTTTGAGGAACCAAGCGAAGGGAAGGAAATCACAGACCACGTTAAGCCTCTGTTAACAAAGAGAGTTCATTAAGTCCATTAAAATCCCAGTAGACCAAAACAACCTCGACTTGAAGCCACTGAGTAATTATTCCTGAAGTAAAAGATCACTGCAGAAGTGAGAATAGACCCACAGAGTGCGATCAACGAAATGTTTTCAACCTAATGCATTCATTTTCAACCTGTAAAAAAACAATCTTTTCTCTAATTGGAAATTGGGTCAAAATCATGTACAGTTATTAATGTATAATTTCTCTATTCGGCTTACTTTCATGTTGGTTTTTGCGATACTAGTAAAACTGAATTTTCATTTTATAAAGTCAGACTTAATTGATTTGGATTATACTGAATGAATGCATAATAATTGACAAAAATTGGAGATATTTGTAGATTTTGGGAAACATTGCCATTTGTCTAGTTATGATTTTTTTCATGCTTTTGTCTTTTATCACTGTTGGGCTGTTGTCACTGCACAGTAAGATGCCTGCAGAGTTGGAATAATCTCCATCTGTTGTTCATTAATTTTCCAGCTCCTAGTTAAAAAATAAACATAAATCCAAAAAAAAAATGTCATTCTAGATTTACAATGCAAATTGAATTAGTGCCTTCTTTGTCTATAAGATTAACATTACATATCTAATCCACACTTGGTAAATGCCTGAGGGTCACTGATTTGGGGTGTCATGGTTAACATGGATGTACATGTAGATTCAGGTCAGCTTTACTTGCTGAACCGTTTGGGGTAATGGTTTATGTATTTTCCCCCTCATAAAATTATTACGAGCGCTCTGTTCGGAGCCAAAGTCAAGAGGGGGTTTTCGCATGTGTCGGACACTATTTACAAAAGGGGGCTCCAGCTGCGTTCGAGTAGCTTGCAGGTATGACAAATGGTATCAGTGAGAAGAACCTCGTATTTGGCAACACATTTTTCTTTCCTTGTAAGAGTTGTTATTAGAAAAATGCACTTTTTACCATGTCAACTGAAATATTTTCTTGGAGTTCTATCTTTCTATTAGTGCAATGGGGTAGGGAACCTATGGCTCGGGAGCCACATGTGGCTCTTTTGATGGGTGCTTATGGCTCTCTGCTGAACTGTGAGCTGAAATCTGGATACAATGACTAGTGGCTTTAATCTTCCAGTTTTTAATTAAACCTTTCTGCATGCATCCCATTGATTAGCATCGGGGTAACAAGTTTGTCAACATAATTATGACTTTGTCTACTTTGAAGGCAGTGAAATGACTAAAAATGCACACATTTTCATGTATTTTTATTTCTAGTATATTCTGAGTATGGCTCTCAGTGAATAACAGTTGAAAATATGACTTGTTTATGGCTCTCTGTCAAAAAGGTTCCCGACCCCTGTATTAGTGAGTTGTATGCAATGTTAAAAAGAAATGCATATGTTATACCATATACTCTTCATGCATGAAGCACTATTGTAAAATTGTAATTTTATAACATTGAATGAGGCCATAGTCAGAAATTAGTAGCCACACAACTGTAGGCTTTCCCATTGCGAGACATGAGACCTTTTAATGTGATTAAACAGGTTGTTGAAGTTGATTAAGTGACAGAAAATGAAAGTAATGTCTCGTGAAAATGCTTCCTAATGATTTTACTATTCCTTTTTGGTGGAATGCCAGAGAATCATCCACTATTGTAGAACAAATCACGGTCCTATATTACAGGATTAATGATCATTCTAACCGTCTATCTTCATATGCCACTAATCTGCCTTCAGATATTTGAAGCGTGATAATGAAGTGCTTCATATTCATCTTGAGTTTTAATCATGGAGGTTTAGCCCATCTTTGTTGTTTTGTTGTTTCATTAATCATTCACAGATATGGGAAGTGAAAATACATTTAAATAACAATCACCGCAGCTGCGCCCTCTCGTGTAAAAGAAAATAATAATGAAAAAATCATGTTAATGGTATTATGAATATGACATTGGATTCCACAATTGGGATTGTACAGGTATGCTTGTTGAACGACAGGAAGCCATTTTCATCTTCACTGATCTATGATGCTATATATTGGAAATCAGATATGGATATTTGACAAGCACCATACCCCAAGTATTTGAGAGGAATTTTCACTTTGTGATCCCCTGGAAAATTCCCCTTGGATTGAAGTAGAGTTAATGCTCGTAGTCTCTGCTTTGATCCTTTTTATGTCGACCTGTAATTTCGTTTTACAAAATGCAATGCACTTCAAATGTTACTTGCCATTACCACACATGCTACATTTACATTCTGTGGAATAGTCACACTGGCCTGGAGGAATATTGAGTGATGTTTAATGCTAGTAAATGTTGACATTCAAATCAAGCATTTGGCTAAGATTAACAATTTATGTTGTCTCACTTCTTTCTATACTATCTCTACTCCTCCATATCAAGATTAAATGTTAACATCTTTAAATGTATAATTCCCAGGCTCTAAGTCACAAATTGAATAAATGTTTCACATTACTATTCCAATCATGCCAGTGTGAAAATTGTAGCAAATGTAAAGTCCAAAGCTTTACAAGATGCTGCAATAGGCCCTTTATATTTTCCTCTAAAACCTTTATCCATGTTATAGCAATGTCTTCTTCTTAAGGTAGTAAAATCCAGTTGCCAAATGGGACACATTCTGAAAATACACATCTTTTCTTTCCTGGTGTTCTTCTCGTACATAGATTTTTAATAAGTGACAATATAATGACACAAAGTTCTATTTGATCAGCCAGACATGACAAAGGTTTCCCAAGGTATAAGCTTCTCTATCTTTGAAAGCTTTTCTCTTAGCTACCGCCTCGTGGCTATTTCACAGTGTCTCGTTCACATTTATTCATGGTGCCATCTACAACTCAACTGCTGCACTTTGCCTGGGGTTCAGACATTTTTGCTGTGTTATATCCTACTGCTAAATAAATGGCTGCTTGGCACAGGGTGCCATCGTTATAATGTTGATGCTGTTCCTGCAGTCGCTTTGCTTTATAAAAAAAAGATGGCATCCCCATTGTTGGCCGTCCACTTTAAATGTATCATTGCCTGAAATAGATATTGTGGACATTATTAAGAAATATTCAGGTGACTTAGGGTGCTTCCACCCGCAGGGCGTGTTGCCCACTTTGGATTCATTACTAGGTGATAGTCTTTGTTTGTGTATAGCTGTTTATATTGCCAATGTATGGGATTTGGATTGTGGAAAGCAGGCGGCTGTAAAGTGAAAATGTATGGGGACTGTGACATGTTGTTGTTTTGGCGAACAGTAGTGAGGAATTTTGGTTTTGTTGATGACATATGGGTCACATTCGTAAGGATATGCATTTGTACAGCAGATGTGTCGGATAAAGATTTTTTGTCAACATACAAATGCGCCTTGGTCGGATTTGAGACAATCTGAGTTGGACTGTGTCGCATATGGAGAACGAAATTGGAATTGGCCTCAAGGGCGTTCTGGACGTCATCACATGATGCAGTCTATCGAAGTAAAATAGTCCCGGTCGGAGGTCTTTTGGGGAAACTGTGAGGATTTTATCCTACTCCTGCCAATATGTTTTCAACTTGACAGCTTTATGCACGATATCAAGATGGTAAAGGTCTTGTGTGTGCCTTTTCCTACCAATTCTCAGTCATATCTGTACAACAGTCATGTTTCCCATAATCACAGTATACCTGCCTTTTGTCATTGCTCATTCATTATGGGCTAAATAAGTGTGCAGAAGTGCTGAGAGGAAAGGTGTTCCACTTTAAAATGATGTGATAGATTCGGGAGGAGCCTCGGAAAGAGAATAATTTCCCAAGGGACCAATTTTTGAGCACACCCTAAGCAAAGAGAATCATCAACAAGGCGAGACGTCAGGCGCAGCCTCATGCCAACACCACCCGACATGCTGACTCACTTCTAATGAGCAGTCGCAGATAGAAATAATAACCTGAAGCAGGAATCATAGGTCATGACTGTCTATATATTGCTGCCTGTTATAATTAACACTGGACCTTCACACAGTGTAGGCATATCCACAGGTATGTTTGCTAACAACTAAACTGTGTATCGCTGTTTGGAAGTGATAAAGAAAAGCAGGTTATGCTTTTCTTAGCTTACTCTGTCGATCAGCATGACTTCTTGTGTTTACTGGTCATGTTCCGGTCCAGCGCGTTTATGTTTACACTCTTGGGCTAGGAAAAGTGATTTTATTTTTCATGTTATATACACACTCCATTCTCACGGCAAAAAAAAAAAAAAAAACATCCATTAGCCAGGAATTAAGCAAGATACAATAAAATTATATATTTTCATTATAGGTTGAATGTTGGCACAAATTGAGCAAATTGACATACTGTCTTGTCATGGTACCTTTTTTTTGACATACTGCACATCATTTATTGTGATTTAAAGTCATGTATCTAGAATATGGGTGATATCTTAAATTAGTAATGATTCAAGACTTTTTACTTTAATTCAAGTAACACCTTATACATAACTGCACATAAAATATGCCCTATGTTTTGGAGTGTTATTTCCAGTAGTTTTCAAATAGGTTATGATGCTGTTCTTCAATAATTGAAACATATTTGGAAGAAATTACAGGACAGCTTTGATAAAATAGCCATGTTTTGTCATACTTTGCCAGAATCAGACAGTCAGAAAGGTCAAAGCTACTTTTAAAGATTTAAACCTCCTTACAGCAGAAATATAAAACTTGACAGGTGGAACCCTAGAACTAGTAAATAGGGATACAAACACAAGCACATTCATCTATCTTGAAAGAATGTCAAATTGACCTATTGGGTTTCACATTGGCGAAAAAATAGATTAATTTTAAGATTTTTGTTCTATTATCTTTTTTACTTATATCTGATTTATTGAAGTTCACCAATTTTACTTGTGAAGTTCACTGTATTATCTATCTAAGCTCAGGTACTGTATCATAAAAAAGGATGAACAGATTGTGCAAATAGAAGTCAGTTGCTTTGGATGCCACACTGGACGCTTAACAAACAACATTGATCAGACTTTGCAATATTGCTGACAGGATATATTGCTTCGTCTAGAGGGGCCAATAATTTAATAGACCAACTTTTCTCTCCTGTTTCCGTCTTTCTTTTTGAAACTGTTGTGTATCTTTAATTTTAGGGCAGGACAATTGTAAAATTATTATAGTGTGACCATGATAAAACATTTACAATCTTATAAATTGATTCCATGGCTTTATTGGCCATAATAAACCATGCATATATCCCAAACTAATGCACCTATTGTTGTAATTTGTATTATTTTAAATGCAAACAAAACCCATTGCCTTTTTGCTTACTACTAAAATGTTATATTTAGTTCACTAGTAGATTAGTGGTTATAATATTAATTCATTAGTGAGATGGTTATGACTGGTTTGTTATCAGAGTGTCATATATTAATGTTTTCATTTTTCATTATGAAGAATGCGGAAGCCAAAACACAACTTCAGCTGCTTTTGAGGACAAATGGAACCTTTGTATGGAGGAGAAAAAAATCTTTACTCTTTATTAATATACTAAAAAAGATAAATGTGAAATAGGGAGGCACAGAGCAAGGCCTATGTATCATATTATATTTGCTGACACAAGTAAAGAATAATGGAACTATTTTAAGCTATAAAGACATGCTGGAATAATAAGTCCGCTGTAAAGTGCTGCAAAGCAAGAACTATTAAAGTCTGGTCACTTTTTTAAGGTAAGGGAAATAGATATATGTAAACATTTCACTTTGGGTTTGCAAGGAAACGTTTTTTTTGGCAAAACACCCTTTTAATATTTGCAGGATTTTTTAAAAACTCAACAAAATGCAATGCTTCATTTGAAATAATGTTGCTGAATTTGTCTCATCATTTATTTATCGAAAATATTTTTTGACTGATTTTTATTTCTCTCTTTTCACAGGCCTTCCCGTGTATCTCCACAGGAATTTATGGTAAGATGTTCATTGATTCATTGACATTTTTGTGTTTTATGTTGGAAGTTTTTCTTCATGAGAGATTGACAAGATAATGTGCACACTTTATGGATTATCAATTGCAACTGGATTTTATGGATAGTTAATTCAAGAAGTTGGTATTTTTAAATAGAATGCAAAAAAAATGAAATAATAATCTTTGAGCCTGTAACACAGTGACAATAGCCTTGAATTAGGCTAATAGAATGTCTCATAGGACCAGCTGGCCTCAGATGAACCATTCAGGCTTCAAGCCAGTGTGCTCATTAAACAAAGTCACTTTGCAAATTTGTCAAACTTGTTGACAGAAGCAGGCTTTGAAGTTACAACAGCAAAAGGTGCTCCATGTGGAGTCAAAATTCTGAGGTAAAACACTGACTATTTAATGGTGTTTTTATTCAGAAAATACACCTACGCCACAGTTTCATAGGCATGTGTTTTTATAGTAATTTCACTAACAGTAGTTAAATGCGTTCAGTGGTTGTTCTTGTATCATAATATTATCTGTTGAACTAGGAATATAATGTCACAAGAACTATTGGTTTGAACTCATTTTTTTCTTTTACAGAAAATTATTGTAGCCTCTGTGCAAACAGTTTTCTCTAAAACTTTTCATCCATACATTTATATCAACAGTTATCCCTCAGGGAGCAACAAATTGCCAAACAAGAATACATCTGATAAGATGATAAACAAAGCCCTGCAAATTAAGAGAGAGAATCTCTCAAAAGGAACATTTACATTTTCAAAACTCAATAAAAATCAATTG
This sequence comes from Stigmatopora nigra, assembly GCF_051989575.1. Classification (NCBI taxonomy): domain Eukaryota; kingdom Metazoa; phylum Chordata; class Actinopteri; order Syngnathiformes; family Syngnathidae; genus Stigmatopora; species Stigmatopora nigra. The sequence continues at coordinate 4,952,689 of NC_135519.1, read as the reverse complement.
TTGTATGGGCTGTATGTGCATGTGCATTAACCATTGGCAACAACACCATGTGTGTCTGTATACCCCAATGTGTACCTGTCCAAATTGAGTCCAATTATCCATTTTCCCTCCCCTTGGTTATGGGACTCATTAGCGCTTCATGATATTATGTGTGTAAGGGGACCAAGTGGGTTAAATTTGGTGTTAACACTCTGTCACTCTAATATACTGGCCCTACTGTGACATACTGAGGCAGAATTCCAAATTATTTTGAGCATCGGTCCAACATCCTCAAATGAGAAGTTAGGGAACACATCCACTTTGCCTGAGATGATGTCAAGGATTAATGAAAATTCTGGCGGTCACACAATATATTGACATCCAACAGTTTGGACATTTTCATAAATGTTATGTCAATAATGCTCATATGCCATTGATCTGATTTTGGCAGCTGAAAAGTTCAGTTTCAGGACTGGGGATAAGTCAGTGATATCAGAGTTCTTCTACTACTAGAATTCCTGTCATAAATGTCATGCAGAAAACAGTGGAGTTGAGCTTTAGCTTTGTTCTACTGCTCGGCTCACTCCCTGGAGGGCATGCCAATCTTGATCCACACTTTCCACATGGCCAAAGTGGCTAAAGAAAACAAACGGGGGGAAAGAAATCCTCTTTTTTTGTAGCCTTGTACTGGCTAGGATGTACTTACTTAAAAATATGAGTCATCAAGTATTACTGTCAACCAGGTAATTCAAATGACTCCTAAAATATGGCAAACTTTGACTTACTTCACACAAAAAGGCATAGCCCAGTTTTAAAGTGGAGACCTTTCCACAGTGTGGGTGACTCACAAATCGCTACCCTACCCGTTTCCGTTAACTTTTATATAAAAACAAATTAACAGGATCACTTGCAGCCTTGCTCTGAATCATAAGGGTACATGCATGAAGTCTTGGAGGGGGGTTGATCTTTGTTGGTACCGAATGTGGCACAGCTTACTTCAGTTCGCTGTGTTTATTGTGCTGTCGAGTGCTGCACTGCCAGTGGGGGCCCGTCATAACACTCTGCCAGACGCCCCTTACTTCAAAGTACAAGCCAGTGCCGAGCCAAGCTTGCTGCTGAGGGGAGGTATAAAAGCCTGTTCAATAAATAAACAGCTTAGCACTTTCCATAACTGCTTCTCCACAGAACAATGCAGCTGATTAAGGATGAAGATCCAAACACACAGAGCACACAGCAGAGGGCAAATAGAGGATGGATTTTTAGAACGGAACAACAGTGCCTGGTCTCTAATGTAGTATCCTATTGAATTTTCCCAGTTTGCCCTAAAATACCATCCTCTGAAAAGGGCTCTAGTTATATTGGCAGTCTTTGTACACTTAACACCATGAGTCCCCAGTCACAGAGACATGGAAAGTGTAGGACTGGTTTGTGCAAAAAGACTGGCCCAAGACCTGTTGATCATACGAAGATTTATTTTGATAATCAGTTCATTCTTCCTGTGCCTCTGTGATGAGAGAAAACGTAATGATGTTTAAGAAAGCTTAATAAGTATAACTCATTCAAAGGACTACTCAGGAAAGGATGAAATTGCCAAATTAGGATTCAGAAAAAGAGCAGCCTAGAACTTCAAGACACAGCTTAAGTCGACTGACAAAACACTGACCAATTCTGAGAAAACAATCAAGGACACGAAATGCCAAGGTCTTATGGGTGAACAGATTTGTCAAGATGGCTAATTCTAACTGACAATTGTCACTCGTCTCCTCTTTATTCTAAAGGACTCAGTCACCGTTGACAGATGATGGCAGAGTAGGAGGGTTGGTTGTAGCAATGGGGCACAGGAAGTACCTTCCACACATGGGAAGAAAAATGAGGGCTCACACTCTGCTGACAGTTTAATCCTTCAATCAGCCCCATTAACCACAACAGAATTTCAGCACAGACACTGTGTTGGAAGTACCACCCGTAGACAAACTGGTACCCACTGTGGGCCACAGGGTCACCTAGAATGATAGAGGTTATTAAGTGTTACTCCTGTTTGTACATCAATCACAGCCATGTGACCTGAGTTTAAATGGTTTATTGCTTCCAAGGTTGAGGTGCTTCTTAATGTCTCACAAGATAATTGCAGAAAGTTAGCCTCCAACATTAAAGAAGGTCATTTTGTCTTTATTTATACAGTTCCTTTCTTCAATTGGCTCCTTCTTTTTAAATAGTCAACTTCACAAAGGCTAAAATATAAGCAATGTTTCTGCTATATTGCTGACAAATGTCATGGCAAAGTTGGTCTTATAACTGTATTGTATAAGCGAACTGCCCTCAATGGAGCAAAATTTCTGTTCCTGATCAGACATAGAGCATAATGTCTCCTAGTAACCGTTTTCCTCCCACCCCACCCACATGTCTTCAGGATAAGAAATGAGGACTGTTGACAGAGATATACCACTGACTCATAACAGTGTGATATGCAGGTGTAATCCACCCAAACCCAACTGGATTGTCAATGCTGCCATTCTACGCATCTGTCCAGATCAAAGGTGTTAAGTGCTGGGGGTATTTATCCTCCATCCCAGCAACACATCAGCAGTCCTCATTCCTGTAGGATTAAGGATGCTACGAGGCATTTATGACACCTTATCTATCAACAGTGTTATCTTTGCTTTTGTCGCCAGAGATGGCAAAGCAGGCAGGTTCATTCCCGCTGGCCAAATTCAGAGTTTACCTGTGGTTATGGCGAATTTGCCTAGGTTTGTAAGAGATGAGAAATGGCAGGAACCAGCTCCCAGAAACTGGTATTGGTCATGTCATGTTGTCCTTGTTTTAGATTGCTTATTTCCCAATAATATTTGTCTAACTCTGACTGTTTTAAAGTGTTTTAAAAACAAAGTTCACAGTATGTTGTCAGTATCCTGACTTGCTCTTTGTTTAATCTTGAGAATACTTTTAAAATGAGTTAATTATAGCATGTGGGACAGCGCAGGGCATCACCTCAATGGAATGCTTCCAAGAAAAGGTCGCCACGGCTTGTACCGTAACTGATCTTACTATATTTTCTGTTTCTTTCATGGCATTCTTTCACCTCTCTTTGTCTCTTTCTCCTTCTACGGGCTGCAAAGTCGGTCATGGTCACAACATGCTGTGTGCCACTGAAAAAAGCTTGAGGCTATTTGACATCTACACATTGGTGTTTGGAGCTCTAAGGCACTTCCCTGTCCTCCACCCCAGGTCACCATACCTGTCCTGGGGGGCCCCTCATAGGGTGAAAATACTTTCCTCTTTTCCTGTTGACATCATGCTGACTTCAGCTGTGCATCCCTCATTCACACTGATTTTAAACATGTTCTTTATGCTGTTCAGTACTTGATAATAGTAGTTTAATTTTTTTTAGAACATACCAAATATATAATTCTACATGGCTTGCCTGTGATTACTGATTTTTCTATTATCACTCCAGTATATTTTTGTGTTAACTTTTTCTATTTGACTTTCTGTTTTCTTGAAAGTTGCCTCTGGTTCTTTTTCAAATGTTAGATACTGCAGCCTTTGGGTCTTGCATTGTACTGGACTGTTTATCAGAATGATGACATGTTGAGACGTTGTCTAACTCCAAGGATAGTGATGGAGAGAGAACTGAAAAACACAGGCCCCCATTTCATAATGGCAAATGCACAACTCATATTTTTTGTTTGTTTGTTTTTTCCCCAGAAATTATCAAGGGGGTTCCAGTGAGATACATTGGCTTATTGTTTTTTTCAGTGTTTTTTCCCTACATCAGTTTAACTCAAAACACAAGTTGACACAAGTCCACTGAAGAATTTGAAAAACATTCTCACTTGAAGTACAGCAATACTAGCATGTCTTCACATCATCTTACCAAAAGATAAAACACTTGAGGTGGAATTATGGTCATCTCTTTCATAATCCAACTTTTCATGTCACACAATATTTCCTGAAAATATTACGCAAGTAAATTGTGCACCGTTATCACTTCGTTAACAAGACCCATGCCTTAAAAAGCCACCCCCCTCCATCCAAACCAGCATCCCTCTGGTGTGCTTGGCTTTGTGATGAAGTAGAGGAGCCTTCAGCAAAAATAATATTGTACCACCTGAGTCCTCATCAGTGCCACTACGTAGCACAGATCCCATCAGTGTGCCTCACGAAGACAAATCTCCCTGAGCCGAACATATTCCCAACATAAGGCAGAACCGATCCAGGCAATACAAAGACCCCAGAGGGCCCCCCCGTCACTGAACCTGACGCCAGCTTTCCACCTCCTGACAGATTGTTTTTCACTGAAATCTCCACATTTTGCAACGAGCCAAAGGAGAATGACTAGGATGGATCTCTTACAGTAATCCTATTTGCGGTGTTTGCACAGCCTATCAGGGCTGTTGTTTATGAGGCAGCAGTGGCTCATTTGGTAGCACAGGTCATCTAGTAACAAAATGGCAGCAGTTCCTTTCTGTCCCTGACTGCCCACTGACAAAGTGTGCTTAAGCCAGACACTGAGCTGTCTGTTTATCTGAATAATTAAATCATGGGTGTCTTTATTTATTTATTTTTCCAGAAGTGATCAACTACTTTCCACTTTAACTAATGTAGTACTGCATAAATTTGAATCTAATAGTTGTATGGTCAATTTGTGAGCAGTTCTACTAAAAGCAGCCACAAATCCGGGTCTAATATCTTTTGACTAATGTGTGCAATATAATTTTCAAATATTTCAAGAGCTTTGAGACAGTTCTCACTGAATTTATTCAATGTAGTCCTAAAACATTTGGGAGCCAGATGTTCTATTATGATTACGATACATTCAATATGCCTGAGCCTAATTCAATTTTTTTTTCCTCAAACATTGCACAAATGCAGTTCATCTAACACATTTTTCCCCACTTTACTTTATTTTATGATAGGCTTTTCCTCGACAGCTGGTTCTGCTTTTGTTTCCATGATATTTTAATTTTCCTCACATCTGCTTACCGATATTGCACGTTTCACATGGTGTTGGACCCAACTGGAACACACTGAACTAATAGAGTACCGCAGTTGGAAATATTATTCATGATTCTAATACCAACTGTGACACTTATTTCAAAGCCAATATACAGAAAAGAGAAGGGGGACTTTGAGGATTAGAGAATTTAGCCATGTACGTGTTTGAATGATCTGCAATTCACAAATAGAGCCCTGGAGGATGCTGATGCTTGGTGTCGCAATCGAAAATTCATGAAAAACAGGACAGCAATTTCAGTCCGTCTTAAACCACAATCCAACAGGCATTAGAATCTGGCAAGTAAACATGCAGAAGCATAATTCTGTCTGAGTCAAAAGCTCAGACAAACAACCACAACAAGCAATGGTTGGCCGAGGCAGAAAATGTTGGGATTTACTGTAAATTTGATTGTACATACCCAATACAAGACAAGTTAGGTTTAGGTGTTATGAAACATAGTATTACACAATGGGTATTGGTGTGTTACACTTCACACCAGTGTTGGCGGTGATACACCAAAAAGCTGTTTGCCAACCGCTAATAAATTATCCCCAGGAAACAAGAGGTGTCCAATGACCTACAAATTCATGTCGCATGATAAATTCGGTTCTTAGCACTGAGTTCTTTCACCCGAGTTTCTAAAATCTGAGTACATAGTAAATTATCTGAAAATGCGAAGCTTAATGCAGCCTCAGAACTAAAATGTTGTTCCTGCTGGCTGCCATGCTTCAACCATCCTTATGTAGAGGAACGCAGTATCACATATTTGTCTCTCTTTGTGTAACTCAACTTCTCCTGCAAGCCAGACTGGAAAATAAAGGGCGAGTGACCAAAAAGAACACATGGACAGAATCAAATGTATAGTTCATCTTTGAAGTCTAGTCCTAAAGTTTGCAGAGTGGTTTATATATTGTCTTGGACCTTTAATAATGTGAGTGTGAGATGACATCACTCCAGCGGTGTTAGGATTGATTGCTTTCGCTTAACCTTTTTTTCTTCACATGTTCCTTAAAATGTCCTTCCAACACTTGTAAACTCGTTTCATAGGTCATGCAATGTTGTACCAATGACCATGACCCAGGAAGAGAAACATATCTTAGAAAGTAACCTGTGCAATAACCAACTGGCTATGCTGGCAGTATAGCCCTTGTACCAGTTGATTTGGGTTGAAATTGAGGTCTTGACCCCTGTGATTACAGCAAGATAGTGTTCGCTGCAATCTCTGGTTCCCATCCAGGGCTTCTCATGAGAAAGTGTGTGCATTTTGGTTGGTTGCCTTCTAATTATTTCTTGTAATACAGTGTCTCATTTTTCATGTTTTCACAATTCTGATCAGTGTTTCAATGGAAGTTATAAACCACTGTGCTGGTCAATTTCTGAAAAGTGAAAGGTGGTATTCAGTCCTTGCACTGGTGAACTAATTCTTGGGAAACTAAGTTTTTTTTGTTGCAGCTTTGACTGACATGCAACAAGTTAGACAGTACCAAATAAAGGCAGATATTGTCAAAGTATTATGTAGCCTTGAGGTTGAAAGTCACTGACACTAGAGAATTACACCAAGACAATCAATACCATAGACAGTGTATCATGTCTTCAAATAATTTTCCACCTGTAAAACATTATACAGTAAACATGGTCTGTTTTCACATTTTCATTCATATTGATTGTGTTTCTTTTTATAGGGTTTCCCAATGAGCCAGCCAGTGACATCGCCCTGAACACAGTTAAAAGTTGGATTGAAGAGAATCCCGATACGGTAAGACATGTTTTTCTTCCACTCCCTGTTTCATTGAGTCATTGCTAATAAGCATAACTGGACCACCACACTCCTACAAAACATTAATTTCCACGGGTGCTAATATTTGATGACATCTCATCCTTCTGCGTCGCTTGATCAAACATCAAGTTTTGAGGTCTGCATTTTTTTGATCAAATTAAAAGCCAGGGTGAGGCTAATCAGACTTTCAATGGTCTGTCAGACTTTCAATGGTCTGTTGACTCTTAAATTGGTCTTGGCTGTGGAATGTGAGCAAAGCCAATAACATAAAAACATCAGATGGAAATCTGTGATGGATTTTTGTGTTACATTAATTAGTCAAGTCTCAACCTGTCTGGACATGGCAAGTATGGGCAAATTTCTTGGTTAACATATCTCCAGTGAGTTCCATGTGGAATTTAATGACATAAGCAATTGCATAATGGTTTTTAATTCCATAAAATATTGGTCATGTGGGAGGGAAAATGCCCATTTAGGTGTGAGTGTTGGTAGGATTGGTTTTATGTCTATATGTAACCTACAATTAAGTAACAGCCATCCAACTGTGTTATTACCTCAGGCCTAAAATCATCTTGAGGTAGCACTTTCATAAGAATTTACATTTTAATCAACAATGGTGCATAGTGACAGATGGAGTGTTTACATTTTGTTGCAGAACAAATATGTACCTGTCGGTTCCTATTGAGAAAGGCAGTACATCACCTGGGACTTGTGTTCATTCAATGATCGAAAATGCAGGTGCACTGTCAATTTAGACCCTAAAATATAATCTGCTTTTCGGTAAACAAAAACCTCCTGGCATCTATTCCATTCCTCATTGGTTTATAGTATGCAGCATTGTTACTTCAAGTAGCAGGAATATAAATCAATCTTTAATGGGACGATACAATTTCACCGCCTTAAACATTTGCACTTCAGTAAGATTTACACTGGAAAGCTAATGTTGCCAATGTCCACAGAAGCGATTCATTTCAGGGCGACATAAAGGCTTTTGATTGGGGGAAACATGCCATTGTGGCTTAAAACCTGTACAATAGACTGGCAGAGGATTTGACACACTTGGGTGGCAGAGTCCATTCCCTTCTCTGTTCTGTGTACTCAATATGCATCTCAATTCTGTTGTTTGTTAGCCGTTTTTATTACATTGATCAAGTAGGTCACAGCAATATGAGAGCCTCCAAACACTTACAATGTGTTTGATGTTTAATGACGTGGTTACCAGTGGCAGCTGGTCAAACAGATAACATTAACCACTGACTCTCATAAATGCTAAACATTCGTAGCTGGTTATCATGCGAGACAAAGACATTGCTGAAGCAGGGAATGAAATTCCTGTATCAAACAGTATATAGAGTTGTGGTTAAAACGTCTCACCTTCCACACTTAGATCCGTGTCGGACTGTATTTTTTTATGGAGTATCATATTTGCATTTGCCTATGCTTGGGAGGTCGCCTCCAAGATGCTACAGCTGGTGTATTGAAGTACTTCCTTTATATTCAATTCAGTGAAGTAACATAATATATTTCAAAAGGAGATTGTTGAGTGGAAATGGATAAGAATTGGTTAGGTGAAAGTTGATTGAATGAATCCAATGTTTACAAATTCAATGATGTTTTCAAAAGTCAGTATAGCTTTATGTAGTAATAATGTTTTTACTACAAATGGAGGGTTAAATAATGACGCCTGTCATGTCCGTTTTATTCCCTCACATGGCATGCTGTCCAAAATTTAATATATCAGTCCATCTTTGAAACCATATTTTATATATTTTTTTATTTTTAGCACCCACTGGCATAACCTCTACGGGCCTTCACTGGTGGTTTCATTAAGACTTTGCTGTCCTGCAGTGATGTTGTTGCTTCCACGGGAGTGGAATTGAAAAATAGAGAACACTGTGTGATTGATTAGCTTAAAGTTTATCGCCTCTGCCAGCATTCTAACACTGATGCACTCACCAAAGAGCAGCAATGTCACACGCAGGCTTCCATTGTGGAAGAATAAATGGCATCTCTGTGGCAAGACCCTTTAATCTAGAGAGACCTGAGTGCAGGAATGGTTCTTTAGATCACAATAGATGGAAGAATGAAGGGGTTCATTCTGTGCTAGGCCACATGCAACATAATTTGGGGCATGGTGGAGATTTCTCTTTTCAAAAATGGAATGATTTGACAAGCCAACACTCCCCTGGTTATAGATGTTTTTTCCCCAGTTTTCTCATCTAATTTACTTTATTTCTGTTGTATATTAGTTTCATTTTTGGATGAAAATTTGATCTGAACTTGTGCTCTGGTTGTCAAAGCAGTTTAATGAAGTGTGTCAACATCCTAATAGATGTCATTACTGACTTAGTTTTAAATCTCGTTAAAAACTTTAATCAGCTCTGATACCCATTTCCATCACAATCATGGAAAAAATAAAAAGTGGAAATGTTTGTCTGTAATTCGGCTTTGTAAAATGCACCGTTTTTGCATTAGTTTGTGTATTTTTTTGTTTTGTTTTGTAACTGTACCCTTAATATATTTACAGCACTCCAGCAGCAATCTAAAATGCCTTTCCTTTTTTTTCTGCATGGGTGGTCTGCTTCTCTATGTGAAGTGCCACAAGACATATGCTGCATATAGTAAATTTGTAATTCCCCGTGAGGGATTAACATTCCACGCGGTCTTAGTTTTGAACCAAACTGAAAACTAATTTGTCAGTTTTCCCCATGAGGTTTTGATCGCTAGGTGTAAATGAAATGAAAAGCAATGTTCAGAGACCACTATCCTTTTTAGAATGTTCTGACTTACCACAGGTTGTTTGAGGATCTGCACAGTTTAGTTTGATCATTAAACCTTTACGGCAGGCAGCTCGAACGTGTTCAGGCCGTTGATGATGAGCTCTATCCAAGGTGAACGTTTACTGTGTTCTCTCTTGCAGGGAACACAACGTGGCTAAAAACCTGTTAGACTATATTGCAGATATTTCATTTGGAAGTAAAGCCAAGATGTCAAAAAGTTTTGTATACTGTATATTTAATGGGAAAATCTTTATCTGATTTTCATCTGTGAAGTACTTATCATAAAATGCGCTTCCTTTTCACACAAGTAACCAAAGATATTTTGCTAACATATTTTCTTGCAAAGATTATGTTGTGGTGTTTTATTAATAGGGCTTTACATACTATACATCTTGTCTGGGAGTGATTTAAGTGATTTTTCGCTAGCGCCACCAATAGCAAAAAAAAAAAAAAAATAGTGACTATAAGTCAAGTGTCATACACATACAAATACGCCAAAAATACTACTAAGGTCAAATTGGGTTGATTGATGGGTAGATGAGGGAATACATTGTACCTCATTAAAAAATGTTGCAGCCACTTATCAAAACTATAATGTTTTAAATATGTATATAGTGAGAAAAAATATATATTGTTATTGAATAATCTTTAAAACAATAATTTGAATGTACTTTATATCAGTAATTGGGGATATATAGTATATTAATCTATTTATTTTTAAGGGAAAGTGGATATTTATGTATGTTCATCTTCATGTTTCTGTCAGCTCTCAAAACCAGGAAAGTGTATGCCAAAGGGTGTCTGTCATGTGTGTGTGCCAATGGCCCCGTATTCCCCCCATGCATGCCCCAAGGATGCTGATGCATCCCTACTGATGGTTTGCGCAACTGTCACGGCGTTCAAAGCCAGTGCAGCTCTTTTGAAGTGTGCGTCTACGCCCTTTGAATTTTAGGGCTGTGACTAGTAGCATCAGGCAAATATGTTCTGATCCACAATTGAGAGTAGGACTAAATATTTGGCTCGCCATCCACACACCATGAGGGATATATCTGAAAAGTCAATCAGATCTCTATTTTCTAATGGAGGGTCTGTAGATCTGTACATATTTTTTTTACTTCTTAATTTGGTGTCAGCCAATTACAGCGTTGTGCTACACCCAATGCTTGTTATGTAGTAGTGTGATACACTAGTTACTAAGGCCAAAGGCAATGCAGGGATTTTATGGCTTTTATGATCTGAGGTTTTTATGATCTCCCTCATTCTGAATAATATGACGTGTGCTTTCTGATTCCCTTGACATCCACTTTGTGTGGTTAGAAGTGAAGCTTGCATTGGTTTGGGGATAGATTGAAGAAGATATGGATTCAATTGCCAAATGGATGCTGTTTAAAGTTTTCTAAAATGTAACTTTGTAGCGCTTTGTGCTATCTGCAGATGAAAAGTGCCTTTGATTAAGTGTGTGTTCGCTAGAAGATAAAGAAGTTTATCACAAACACTAAATGTGACAGTATTTTCAACATTTATCGGAAAAATATTTGATTGCACCCTTGAGTGAAATTTGGCAGAGATTAAAGCTTTTATCTTGCCATCATGTCCAAAGAGCAATGTGTTGCTTTGATAATAACAAAATGATTTTGTGGCTTTATAAAATGAAAATTGTAACAAGGGATAATCTGGGGAATTGTTTGTTTCGTAGTGGTCGATTTTTGTCTTTTGCCCTATGCCAGGCAAAAGAATAATGATCAGCTTTGTGCTTGATTCAGCAATAGTTTTTCTTTTTTATGGAAAAAAAAAGTTTCATAGCATTGTCTTGTAAATCATAAGTGAAATATCTGTAAATGTATCATTGGAAAGCTAACTTTTCTTAATTATAATGCGTTACTACGATTTATGTTTCTATAAATTACAAAAAAATAAGATTAACAACCACCATAGTCGATTAAGATTTTTTTTTAGTTTTGCTTTATTTCAGAAAAAGAAACTTCAAATACTTTAACAGTCCACTCTTACCTACTAATAATGTATTTCATGTTCTTATCCACGCTACTGTGGAAATTCTTTGGAACACAATCCATATTGAAATGCAGGGCAACCTCCACCTTTTCATTTAACCTTGACTTCTCCATTGAGGCTGGCCCACAAGTTTATATAAAAGACATGAAATCAAAGAAGAACAAAATACAACTTTTATCATTATTGAAGGTATGACAAGGACTTGTGACGTGCATCAAGACGTTAAAAATGTTAACATTTAAACTTTTATTCAAATATATATACAATTTGAAAACACGTGATTCAATGAACCTTCAGCTTTCGTACCATAGGATAAATTACACAAACAAGAACAAATGTTACATCTTTTCGTACTGTAAAATCTAGCGAGATATTGTATATCAAATCTGGAAAAAATAGGTTGTTTTAGTTTTTATTTACAGAAATTAAATAGTTTTTTGTAATAACATTTGGAATTATGAATAGTATTCACAATTGCCTGATGCTGAAAACAAAACAAAAAACCCAACTTAATGTCATTGAAGGTCAGTATATTTTCTAAGTTTGAGCAAATATTTGACTTCGAAAGTGCAAAAGATTCTTAATATTTAGCCTCCCCAATCCAGCTTCTACTGTATACCAGCAAGTCTGCTGATACAAGACCCACCCACTGCACAGCAATTCCAGATATGATGGCCTTTAAGTGCAGCTCCACCTCCACACTGGCTGTGCTGGAACGGGCTATCTTAATGACATGCTAATTGATTTAGTGTGGCGCAGATAACAGTAGGCTGGCACACCGTGATAAAACGAGAGCGGGTCGAGCCATTGGTTCAGAAGAGGACAAGAGACACATCAAAATCCAACCAGCTCCTCCACTCTCTTTGTACACAATGTTACACTCCTGCACCCCACGCTGATGCATGGAGACCTTGACTGTGGAGGAGTGTGTGGTTTTGTGTTTGTGCATACACAACTGTACTCCTTTTGTAATACAGTTAACCTAGTGAGTGCCACATCAAGCATATTTCAAGACGTCATCGTCAGCTTTTTAGCATTTCGCCTGACTTGTTTGGGCAATTCATTAATGAAGACAGAACTTGTCAAGGTTACTCCAATATCCTTGGCTCAACATATAATTTAAGTTTATAAGATGTATAAAAGCCATATAAGTGCCCTGTTTTGACAAGATACATTTTTGTAGGTGTTAAGGATACATTTGGAAAATACATATGGTAAACTCAAATTGAAATAGTGCATTTTTTAATCAATGGAAGGCAACAATCACTTAATAGTTTGCAACAGTTTAACTATGTCAACTACATGTAGAAGCTGTTTGACAATTATTTAAACCCAATTTGTTCAGATTAAAATACTTAAATATATATAATTTACCACATCTCCCCTTCTCTTTCATAATATGAAAAAAAAAATGAAAATCCGACATAGGCATTGTATGCTACTACGCATAATATGCATAGTAGCCTTTGATTTTTAGTTTTTTTTTAATGTTAAACATGTAATACAAACCATCTTTTCTTCTCGGAAATGAGATTAGTAAAACTACATTCAATTTATCTACTTACCTTAAACAATTTCATTTTTAAGTCAACAAAGTATCCACTTGCCAACTATTGACAATCCAGGAATAAAACAAGTATATATTGTTAAAGTATCAAGTTCAGCAAAAAGTACATGGAGGGGGAAAAAATGCGTTACCACTTGCACTCTCATCCCAGCCATTAATTATGTTAGTCTATCTATAGCCTGCAGAAACAGATAGTGAATGAAAACCATTATGACCACTCCAACATCCTGTCACTCACTTGAGCTGATACTAAGGCATAGTGTCTGAGACATTCAAGTAACCTTGGTTTGCATCCAAGTTGTAAATGCTGCAATTTCAATTCAGCCTTAAACTCTACACCAAATCTACTCTCGGGTGAGCTTCTGTAGCAACTAGACCTGCAGGTCAGCGACTAATACCATATCAATTTTTCAATAGCGCCATTCAGCTGGTCCCTAAAGCAATGGGCTGTTTTATTATGCTGTGGATCGTCTCAGAGTGAATTATGCAGGATGTCTTGATATTTTTATTGCCACTTGATGAAAAGAAAGGGAACTTATCTTAACCAAAGTTTCCACTGTATTATAGGTGTAGTTTTGGCCATCATTATACCATTTTTGTGAGTAGAATTCCTTGTCAGTATAGCCTCAGTGGTGCATAGTTTTGAATTTGTTTTACTGTACTTCCAATTGTGAGTCACCTTCCACTGACCAAATGTATTTTTCCGGTAGAGTTGGAAACTAGCAGTTAAAGGAAATGGAGTAATCCTGTGGATTGTTTTCATTATTTCATGCTGCCACTTCCCGTTGTCTGACACAGGCTTGCATTAGTTTAGGTTGATAAAAAAATAGCCTTGTGTGTCTCTTAACCTGTGATGAATCCCTCACATTTTGTTACCGAATTCCCTTGTATAAAAACACTGAATTAAGTTCAGCTGGCTCATTAGAAACACGTGTGTTTGGGAAATAGAGGTACCACTCTATTTCATATTTGCTATTGAGTCCAATAGCAAATTGTTTGCATGGGCAAAATCATTGAAGCATTCAATAATTTTAGAAATATGGCAGTGGAAAATAGAAGGAAACTTTCAGTTTGCTTTAAGAAACACTTGAAGTGTCTCTTTCTGAGAGTCAGCAACAAAACTCTGAGGATTGGTGTTTTTTATTCATTTATTTCCAACCCAGACAACTTGGTTTGCCAAGTGTACATATATACATATTTTATAGCTCATGTCTCTGTCCCCTGTATTCCTTTATGGAGAACTCACAAGAAAGAGAAACCCTACCAATGTCGGAGGGTTTCGAGTATCCTCCGGAGGGGGGACGAGACGAGACCACTGCTGTGATTACCTGCGCTCTGGCTCTGTGATTGCACAGTCTCTGGCATGTTATTAAGGCGAATGGGTCATACATCGCACAACCTCGAAAGGGAATCAAATCAGCCTCAAAGCCATGCTTCAGGCGTTGGCGCATTTGAAAGTCAATGTTTTATTTCAAAGCGTACATTACTTGATCAGAGTAGGTTTTTGCCCAAGGTTGTACTCATAAACAAAGTGTTCCCCATTTGGAGTGGTTGATAAAGGCTTTACGTTTGTGTGGCTTAATGCATTTTATTTTAACATTCGTTCAATGGGTTGTTTTTTGGTATAAATATAACAGAAATTGTTATGTATTACCACTTTAAATATAAGCTGTAGTCCAAAGGTTTTAAAAAGTTTACCACCTGCTGCATTTGACTAATAAAACCCCCTCAAATATCATTTTAACTGTTTTGTGTGCGGATTAAAAAAAATGTAATTAAGCTAAATGTAGTAGCGTCTGAACAGTGGCCTTTCAACTGAGTATGATTTCATATTAAATTCCTTAATTTGTTATGTGTTCATCAATGGCTGGAGTGAGTTTGTTGATTTATTTTTTATTTTTTTATTTTCACCAGTGGCAAGCTTGAATAATAATTTTAGTTTTATTTCTCAATTTGCTATAGAATCTATTTGGATTCTTGTCGGATTCCTTGCTCTATTACAAATGGTATTTAACTTGAAAATATGAAATATGCCTTTTAGTGACCAATGAGTGTATTCACAAAACAAATGCTACATAGTTTTGCTGTTTAGTATCTGTAATAGTCGACAATTGAAGGTCATTAGAGGGTATTGCGTTTTTCTTCATGCATTCTTACAAGCTCATTTGTCCTTTTCTCTATCATCATTATGTATATGCCAAATATTTTGGAAATTTCCATAATACCTGCTAGAAAGGTTCATTTAATCCCAGTAGATGGTAACTCAAAATTCTACCAGGCGGATATGCTGAAGCTGTAGGCAGGTTTGACAAAGCTTGGAGACAAACAACTGTGTTTGTGCCAAATTGGTATGCAAATGCTCGATAATTAGACATAAAGGCTTACTTTTTGTGATGTTTATAACGGCTGTTTATGTTAACTAAGTAACCCCGACTTGAACTTTCATCAGAGCTGTCTCCACATTGCTTGCTACAAACATTCTCGTATATTTTATGCTCTCTGCTGTACCCCAGGCTGTCCCTGGTAATCAAAGGAGGGCAGCATTAATTGGTTGGCCCTGGCAAGACAGCAGGTGGCCTTGGGCAGGTCTTCACCTGCCCTAGGAAAGGTCAACACTCATCTACTCAATGGTCAACCAGCCTTCGTTTACCTGTGCTGCGTTGTTTCCCCTTAAAGAATTATTACCAAGAATGTCAAGGGACTGCACAAAGTCACTGCGGTAAAATGTGCTTAAAAATCCCATTTTCCAAACCGCAATGCAGCTATTTTCGAAATTGTCATGGCCATTCCATTGGCAATAATTACAAAAAAATGGATTTTGGCCTGCCTGGTTTCCATTAACTTATTTCACACAATAGTGACACTCCTGTTACTGTGACTGGCCGTCTCCGAGCGCTAGCATAAACATCTCGGACGAACAGCGTTTTGCCTGACTTGTGGCTGATGCATTCATCAAGCTGGTGCCAAGCCAATATCACACTGTCACAAGAGAGTGTGTGCCATTCTATCACCATGAGGGACTGACAAAACAAGTCCCTTTTCATTATATTCTCTAAGGCCAATGTCTCATATTGCTTCTCTGCTCCTTAGTCATTTTTATTTCGACTCCTTGCTCACGTAGACCCAGGTTCAGATACACAACCACTCCTATGCCCCCTTGGGCCCCCTTGTGTGCTAACTGAACTGAATTTGAGAATTTGAGCATTAGTTTTCTGGTAATGAAAGGAAGAGTGGCAAGTCTCAGAGAGATACCCAAGTATTGCTTTTTAGTAGGTTTCAATTTCAAATCTGTAATTGAACTGTTTCGCCCGCTTTCTCTGGAAATGACTGTGCGGCGCAATAAGATCTTGCCTAAATTCATCTTTCTCCTAAACTTGTTAAAGGGAGAGGCATGATTGCTCCCCAAGTTTATTTTTTATTTTTTTGCTTATCGCTTTGGACTTCCTATTTGTCATTCAAGCAAAGCATTTAAAAAGCTCTCGTCCTGCAGAGAGGTCCCCAGTACACTCCTGTGTTCTCATTGCCTGAAGCATGAATTGCTATTTATGTGCACAACTTGGCAGCACACCAGACTCTGTCCCTATTTCAACCGGCCTGACTTAAAAATTGCTGCTCATTTTAGTTGTTGTTGCTTCTCCATCTTTCACACCGATTATGTGTCGTGCAAATGCTGTAGAACTAATATTCCTAGTAACAAAGTAGCTAATCAATTCCTTATGCAAGTCTGCACAAGGTTTATTTGGTGTATACTAATGTAAATGAGTGCTTTTCTAGATTTTCTGTCACTGTTAAGATTAGAAATATAGATATTATTGATAAAACTAAGAGAATAGATGTAATTAATTTGAAAAATATTTAAATACACTCGCTATGGAGTCCAATTTAAGTATCCCTAGGCTTTTTCCCCCTGTTAAAAAGTGCTTTCATCAGTATCCTTTCAGATTTTTTTCCCCCTCAAGATTAAAAGCAAGTAAATTCCGTCCCCTCACTTGTAATTAATCAAATAAATACTCATTTTAAATCTCAGATGTGATAATTGTTACGTCTTTGAAGGATATAACTGTTTTGGGGAAGTATAAGTCATTTGCAAGCTTCTACAAGACCTTTAATACATTATATCGTTTGATTAATATAATAACATACTATACACACTGTATAAATAAGCATTTTAGAACAGCTGCATACACTATGCAACACTTTTGTCATTACACATCATGCCCGTTCTCAGGTGACTTACAGCTATGTTGTTTTTTGAAAAACTAAAGTGCATTTTGAAATGTGCCCCGACTTGCTTGGATCATCACAGATATTTCCTCACATGGTACGTAAAGAATGACATAGTTCTTGCATCTCATTTTACAAAGAAGACTAGAAAGAAAGAAATGTCTCTTATGGATATGTTGAGGGAGTCCAGTGTTTGATAAAAGGCAGACACTATTGGAAATGTGCTTCAGGGCTCAGTGTACAATTGATCTGTCTCTGTACTCCACTTCTACTCGCTCATCTTTGTCTTTGACACAAACCAGTGTTTTTTAGCCCTTCATTTATTGAGCTCCGTTTGTGCGAAGCTTCGTTTTAACATTTAAAAAAAAGATGCAAAATGGAGAGTCTGCCCACTTACATCAGCTGTCCTAGCCAAGGGATGACGTGACAGGATGGGCATTGTGAAGCTTGAGCAAAGGCACTTCATCTTCATCTGACAGGAAGATTGAAAGAGATTTCTAAAGCCTTTATTTTATTTTTTTAAATTCACCCCCAACGCTCCCATTTTTTTTCCCTTTTAGTCCTCCCAACCTAACGTGATAGGAACTCAGTCATCCTTTCTGCATCAAAAAGGGAGCCAAGGTTTGGCCCATAACCAGATTCAGTCTGTCACATCATCGCAGAGCCTTCAAACATGCTCTTGTCTAAATGCTTCACTGACAGAGCATTCAGCCGTTCAGTGGCGGCTTATCCTCTGGCTTGATCACAGGGCCATTTCCTAATGGAACCCACAAAGAGGATCTTTCAAGATTATAATATGTACACTTTAAGACTCACTGTGAGTACGTCTATGTAAGCTTGTTTATGCACAGTTTAGCTTTGAGCGCTTTCAAAGAATGGATTTTTTGCAGAAACAGATTATTTTGGAGAATTGTAGTACACACCGAAGGGTATACGTAGTTTTCCCTCAAACATAATATAACAGCAAGAAGTAGCTGACATTTTGGTTCATTTTTGTCGTGCTTATTTGATCTGATCTGCTTTTTTTAAGATGGTTGACTTGGGGAAAGTGACCTGGAAAAAGATGAGTGTACTAACGAACTAATCAAAATTATTGATGTGTGCAAGTAAATATGTTGCGTATATGTCAAATTTTGCACCGCTTAAGCAGAAGCATGGTTTTCGTGTGGGTAAAAACTGTTTATATGAATATAACTAGGCAAAATAATGTGCTAGGATGTTGCTGATTGAGGTCAGGGGCAAGTGAGCCTGTCTTGCATGCTAACTCTCATAAGCGCCGCAATAAGTATTGCTCTTATACTTCGATTCATCTTCCATAAATTGGACAGCTTTCACTATCTTAGAACAGTAATTTGCATATCAAAGCGTTCCATAGCCGGGAAATGTTGTATATTAAACGCCATTTCTACGCAGAGGTACCAATGTACTGTATCAATATGATGATTGTGTCATTGAAAATTTGGAACACTTTCATTTTCCAAACGTCCGTCACACAAAGCGGCTTTGGATTTGCAGGCCGTTGCCTAACGCTTGATAAAATACCCCTCGCCATTCATCTTGGGTTGGCAATTCCAGGAGGGGTTTTGTTGGGAAAATTAAAAAGAAAATTAAAAGAAATTCAATTAAGTGATTTGCTGAATTGGAGGGAAATAGCAGCGATGTGGAAAAGGCTTTTAATCTTGGTGAACCACCTCTTCTTCCATTAAGCTCATATCGCCTGCTTATCTCACTAATCACTCCACCCAATGTCTGCAGTCTTGGTGATTTTTAATGAACCCATCATGGCCTGATTCAGTCCACTAGGACTGACAGACACAAGCATGCACTTGTGAGAGCTTGAAACGTCGCTAATGCTACTGGGCAGTTAGACAGGAGAAAAATGGGAAGAGCAGAAATGTTCAGAAATGGCTTTTTTTATCGTGACAGCTAAATAAATATTTAATTCCTTGACATTTGCGGCCAAAAGAGATTAGGTGTGACAAGACCAAAAGAGGTGCTACGGTATACAGTATTTCAGTAGAGGATTTGTTGAATATCATCACAATTATTTCACTAGATATTTGGGAATGTTGTATTACGCCAGTTTGATAACTTTGTTTTCTGATAAAGGTCAATGAGTTTAAGAAATATTTACTTGTTGAAGCAAGAAAAGTTCACCCTGGATTTTAGAGGATAGTCATTTAATCATTGCACCCTATTATCTGCATTTTCTGCATTTCAATGATCATTTGCTGCTAGATATTGAAATGGATATGGTTTTCAAGCTGAGATAAGCAATGGGGGTGTGCCCTTTTACAATTATTCATGCTTACCAATCGATTCCTCACTATCCCATCCAATCAGGTAGCTTGACTTTTATTCATAATTAAAGCAATCTAGATGCAAATTAGTCAAAGTCAGAGATCCGTTGTGCTGAATGGAGGTCAGAGCCACAGGTTCATCATTTTAATGTGTTTGGAAATGTGGAATAACAAAAATATGCACACGCTAACATGAACTAAATTACCCTTTTGTTGAAAGAGCTAACAATTATCGTGTTGATTGAAACGTCATCTAAATTTGAAATGTTAATTTGATTAGTTTTTAATGTTTTTCTGTCCTGTTTCCATTTTTAAGTGGTGTTAATTTTGGTTATTAATTTTAAGGCTAGTCAGGGTGTGTCCTGTTGCAGGAATGTTTTTTTTTTTAATAGTTTAGGATTTCTGATATGATAGTCAGTCTTATGGTGTTACAAAAATAAATTTATATTGCCCATTAGCCCACCTGAACTACATTTTAGGATATTAACATGTAAGTACTGTACGCTTCCTTTTCAACGAGCTTTTATCGTTTTACTATTTTGCGCAGTAATTTCAAATATTGGATTTTCTCTGAAATGGTAGAAATGAATCATGCTTGGTATTTGTTTCACTTTAAAAGCGCAACAAATAATTGCACATCTTAGTCATAAATTACCAAGGTCTTTAACATTTGAAATCTGATCTAAAAATAAAGTGTTAAGTAATATAAAATGGTGTATCCGATCCAGATGTAAATATGTAGAAATAAATCATACTTGTCAAATTCATTGACTGTCAAACCAAAATGTTTTCAATCTCCCACAGACAAAAAAAAAAAGTAACTGATTCTAGTTTATTATTTTCTTTTAACGTTCTATAATGAAGCCTACAATCGACTCTGAGGAGCAGGTTCGGAAACACTGTCATCGAGAGCTGTTTTACAGCTGATGCAGTGTGTTATTATCCATCAGGCTTCCTCACTGTTTTCTGTGTTAAATGGTGGGAAAAAAGGTGCAGTTGTCGAAGCAAAACAATCAGTCATACTTGGCACAGTAGTTGCATGATGAAGCATGAGTTCATTTACCAGCTAATCACGCCTGGTTAACTTTTCTCTTCTCAGTACACTGCGTAATAGCCAGCTGTCAACCAGCTTATTTTATTATTTTTTTACACACTGTATGCTATATTAAACAAAGTAAATGTGTTTCATTAATTAGGCAAAGATTATAATATATGACTTGAATCGTGCAGTGGCATGAATTAATATGTTCTTGTCTTTGGTCAGCATTCTCCAGCTTCAAATTTATCATTAGAATTACTCTAAACATCTTTACTGGTTTAACCTTTTGGATAATTAAAATGACTCCAAAATTAATTGCCATTAGATTGTGACCGATTCCTCTGCCGTGTCAGAGATTTAATTAATCAATTAAGTTATGACATTGTGCCTCATCATTTGTACATGCACACGTCTTGGCAAAATATGGATGTGCATGTTTTAATTTCGGTGTTATGTATGTAGTGTTATGTATCCATCTTAATAGAAAATAACTTCCTATACATAGACGAGTAAAGGAAACATTGTCTTTTATTTTGGATCACAACACAAAACAATCTTTTTTTGTGAGATAGCAAAGAGTGAGTGATATTCTATGCATAACTTGGACAAAAATGTTTTGCTTGATGACAGCTGAAATATTTGAACTTGGCTCACCTTCACACAACACAAACAAATATGCAGTGCTCTTGATGGCGAAGTCGAATGTTTACAAATAGTCAACAGTTCAACTTTTTTCTTACACTTGACTCAACCACTCGGGAAAGGAATCCGTGATGGAAGTGCCGAAAGTGCAATCTGAGCTTTCGGCGTCTCCACATGGTCACGGAATGCGGTGACAGACAGTGTCATGTCAACGAGGCACTCAGGCTTTCTGCTACATCACTGCTTTGACCTCTGAGTCAAAATTAACACTTTTTTTTTTTATATTGCAATGTTTTTGCTAGTAAATCACAACATTTTGTGTTGAGCTTTATCTGTCAGATTTATGGCACTTTGCTATTTTCGCCTCTCGTCCTATGATTCATGCTCATCTTAATAAACAAAACCCTTCTCGTTGCCACCTACTGGGATACTTTCTCCATCTTAATTATCATAGCATAGCTCCACTCATCCTAAAAAAAATAATAATTGATAACAAAATGAACTCAAAATTTCAATCCCATATGACGTCAACTGTTAGTTTCATCCCTATGGTAACATATATATCATGTTATGTTTACTCCAGTAAATGTAACACTTGTTAATCTATTTAAAACAAAACACTGTGAACGTGCTGTGGCGTGATTATCATGCATATTTTATGAGTGTTTTCCTCGTCTTGCAAAATTAGTGTGAAGAATTGTTCTGAGAGGTCTGTAACCTGAGATGAATTGCGATGAGGGGCAGAATTAGCAAGGCAAAGGTTAATGTTATTGTAATTATCAGTGTGAAGCCTTACGGGAGATGATTTCCCCATCACTGAGGAGCCCGTGTGATCACATCTCATGCATTAGACTAATAATTAGATTTTAACGCCCCCTCTTTCATACTTTATTAAATGCTATGGCACCCATCTTGTCATTGGTATGCCCATCTCCAGGGTCAAAGATATCAGCCGGCAGACAAATGGGGACCATGTAATGACAGACGCTTGAAAACGGGAGCAGCAATTGGCCGCCATAAAGCTGTGTTTACTTGATCGTTGCCCTTCCTTGTTGAATCACACATTATTATCATGCACCAAATGTTGCATCACGTTGAGGTAGTAAAATGTTTCTGGAGCAAGTGAAGGCACCGAAGCATCCCTTACGACCCAATGAAGACTGAAATGCAACAGAGAGTACTTCACAGCACAATACATCATTTTATTATGAGTCCCCCACAAGTGCATAGGGAGAATTCATCATCACATCCAGAAGTGCAATAGCATATTCTTACCTTCTACTTCATAAATATCAAGCCTGGAGGTTGTAGAAAAGTCATAACTATTGTCTTGCATTGTTATTCATTTCATTTCTTGTTTTATTCGCATCAGTATTGTCACCAGTTTCACTCATTAGAACTCCTGGTAGCAAAACTCCTGCAGCTCCTCATGTTGCGTAAGATTTATGTAAACTATTGACTTTGTATCATAGGGCTCATGATCTATACTGGCAGAATTTGCAAATAAAGGTCTTGATATGATGATGACTGCAGCAGGAGCTGTAAAAGAAGTCAAGGAAACCAGAGCCTTTAAAGCCAGAATACCTGTTTTTTAATGTGAAAATGTAGTAAGGAATGAGTGAATACTACAAAAAGCCTCTTCATTTTCACCAATTCATAAAATGAGGCGTGAATTCTATTGCTGTCATCCCATTGGGTCTATGTCAATTGTTTTATACAACATTAAGAACGGATGTTCCTTTTTAGATAGTACTGTATATCCAGACTGTTTGTATTTGGGTTTGTTGGCAACCTTGCATTGGTGGTCCATCACAATAGAAGTCATTTCTCACACTGTTTTAATTTGCATCACACTGGGATTTGTCACTGAGCAAGATGCTGTGTGAGACCACCAGAGTCTTGTTAGGTGGAGTTGTGTGAGGTCTGACATCATTTGCATTATTCAGAGAGCATTGCAAAAGTGTGTGTTAGCTCCTGTCACTCTGCAAAGACCCGTAGTACTTTCCCACAGCATACATTCCTCTACTGAATATCCAGCTCTGATAGACAATTAGTCAACAAAAAGCAATTCCCCTTGCTATTGCACCAAAACGACAGCTGGGTGGGAAAAAGTGCATGACGTTTAGACTCAGCACTGCTTTCATGTCTGTTCTCACTCTTCATGAGAGGTGACTTTTACCTGCTCATGCAATCTTAAATTTACTGTTGACTATAAAATTAACCGTGAAGCCTCTGGCAAAGGGCAGCAATTCATGCTTCTGATCAAGCCCTTTGTTCTACATAAAAATAAAAACATTCTTTCTTAAATTCTTGGCTTTCACCATGTGGTAGACCTCAACAAGTGTTTTAAAGGCCAACTAACCACAGGAGGTACTTTACTGAATTCAATAGATTTGACTTTCACTGAGGCACAAACCTTAGTCTTTTTTTTGTAAAAAGAAGCCAAATACTGCAAAACACTGTTTTCAGCCAATTACGCTGTTTAACCTTTTTCTCATTGGGTTATTGGCCCTCCCTTGGAATCCTTTCCTTTGTCAGTTTATCTCTAAACTGGAATTTGCTTCTTGGTACATGCACATAAACACATGCTGGCAAGTAAGGAAAGATGTTAGAGGAATGTGTCACGCAAACGGCGACACTCCATTCGGGCTGATTTGACAGCCTGGAAGTCAGTGATGAGCCCAGGGCTGATCACACCAGTCGGATGGACAGAAGGTACCACTTGTACCTCGCTGAGTCTCTAGTCATTCACACCGTCTTTTTCACATTTTTTTGCTAAAGCAAGAACATATGCCAAAATCACATCACTGCAAATATGGTGAGAAACATTCTGCTGCTCAAGCAATCAGGGGGTGCCGAAGTTCGGTATGTGTCTGTTTAGTCGCCCGCTCAGCTTGACGAAATATAACCCGTAGCTTGACAAGTAGTCATAAGCAACAGAAAATGAATTGGCAAATATTTAACTATCATTGCTAAAGAATGTGCCCTATTTTTATTATTATCATTAAAATGATCAGAGTAATTAAAAGTCCTGGCCTTACCGCTTTAACCTGATGTCCATGTAACTCAAACTCTGATTGGTGCAAGATAATGGCTGGAATAAAAATGAACAAACTAAAATTCCTGTCACATCCTGTTAAATTCAAAGTCAATTTGTTTGTCTGATCTAGAGTGGGCATTTAGCAGCAATTATATCTTAACCTCGGAAATCCAATGTAACACTGAAGACCTAATTTAATCTCTTCAGAAACTTCTTTGTCTTTTAAAAGTTGCCTTGGCAGTGTTCAGCCTTTTCTAAAAAAAAAAATGTCTTTGTTTAAATGAACTTAATCTAGCAGCTTTGAATACATGGTCATGTATTCCCTATTTAAGAGGCCAAAAGCTTCTCAGGCAAATGAGGAGCTGGTGCTTTAAAGCTCTTTCTAATTGAACCACTAATCAAATGCCACCCTAGTAAGGCGCACAGTGCAAGTTGGATGAAAGGGTCTAGCCACAGGTGAAAGAGACTGAGATAAAAAGGCGATGGCCGCAGTGACTTTCGGACCTACAAGGCCGCTTTTATCTTGTCCTTCGCTGTTGGTCAGCTTGTCCTTTGAGTATACCAGAATAAAGTCACATGATGACTCTTAGTTCAAACAGTATAGTATGTGATGCTCTGTCTACAAAAATATCTGGACATGTAGTTATTAATAAATACAACTTTCTCCTGCCATTGAATTGCAACTGATTGCACCTACTGAAATTTAAAAATGTTACATGCTGAAAATAAAAACAACATCTTTACCAATCACTTAAAAACTGAATATATCACAATCCAATTTTCCACCACAGCTTTGCCTTAAACGAAAGCCTGCTTTTCATTCCATTGAAATGCCACATGGAATAACATGACATGATATAACTCATGTTTGTTTGTCTGATTTCAAAATTGATCTCAATAGCAAAGTCTATCAGCTTTAAATTTGAGCAATGTGATTTATTTTTCAATGATATTCCATTCCCGGTGACATCTCTGGGTGCCCTTGCAAAGTGTTATTGTGATGTCACTCCCACTGTCTTGGGAGCTGAGACACTCCATCAGCCAGACTATTCCTCCTTGAGAGGCTGCTCCATCAGCTTTCAGCATAGGTGCTGATAGCTGTATCAGGGCTGTGAGAAGCTCTTAATCACAGCAACATCGAAGTAAAAAAAATGACATTTTCTACTGCCACTGCCAGAAGGCATGTAGAACATAGATTCTACACAACTGCCACATCTGTTGTGGCAACCAGTATACCGTAGTTTTACATTTTGATCATGATTCATGCAGCAGCTGTTAAAATGGGCTTGTCTCAGAGTTGTTTTGTAGTTGTTTGTAGCTGGTATTAAGTGTTGCACTATAAAAGATGGTTGGCAATCACTCTTGTTGTCGGATAAAGCACGACATAGCCAAACTGCTGACAGTTTTCTTAAATACAGCTCATATGAAGATGAAAAAAAGCTACATAATTAGATGTATATCATAGTCAATGGTACTGAAAGATAATAATAATAAAGTAAGTCATTCAAATAGCACTCTTTGTATAGGTATGCAATCCTTCCTATACTATTTTGGACTGCAAAAACATTCTCTGGCATGATCCCATGTCTGTGATTATGCATGATTTGACTCTGGCTACACAACAGCTGCGTGGACAGGCTTTCACCCTTGTGATCAAATACGACCGGCAACTTAGTCCTGCTGCGATGCCCAGGGCACGATGGCTGTGATGACAACCCCTTCAACTCGCAGTCCAGCTGGGGAACCAGTCTCCACACTGCTTTCCCTAACTGAACATCCCCTCACACAAAAAAAAGTAGTTTCAAGTAGTCATTAAAATCTAGTTTAGGCAAACTTAGGCTACTTTTTTTTGGCCACTTCAGCCAGAACAGTAAGACTCAAAGATTGGACTTTAATAAGGGAAGAAGAAGAAAAAAACATGTTTTCTGCTTTTCTTGCCCAATTGGAATGCTCTTTTTTAAGGAACAAAACGGATAAATATTTTTTTTATTTATTCGTCTATTAATCTGACTTTACTATTCTCCTACCATGTCGGATTAAATATAAAAATAAATGACACATTTTTGTCCAAAAAACGTAGTGCTTACATCACATGAAAGTCTCTCTAAAAATATATTTACGCCATAAAGAGGCACACAAAAAAAAAGATGATGATCACGCACTTTTGATTCCGGGATGCTGAGGCCCAGCAGGGCTTATAGACGAGGATCTGCGATGTTTTGGGACGGGGCTACACGACCACGCAGCGCTAAAGTGCGATGAAGAAATGAAGTGTGACTGGGCGGATATGACGAGAAGTCTAACTGTCACCTAGGGTCCCTCGGGCCCAGCTGCTTCGCAGCCAGAGTTTAGACGAGAGAAACAGTCATTAACCTTGTCACATTGATTCAGCCCTCTTGGCTTGTTTTTTTGCCCGACTCGACTGTGTCATAAAGCCACCAAACGGCCAAAATTACATTCTTCCTCCCCATTTATTTCACTTTCGGTCCGTTCTTTTTTCAGCGGGCCACTTTATGTCATCATTTTCCCAATATATGGTGTTCCGTTTCAACGGTGAAATTGCCTTCTCTTTATGGCTGCTTGCTCCTTTTTGGGTTGGAGGATACCTAAGATTGCTCCCAAAACACTGCAAAAAAATCTAATGGCGTCTGATAATAAAAGACCACTGCGGAGTCGGTGTCAAATCTCTCTAGTCTGCCATATTGTGTCACTTGCGACGCATGTTTGCGCTTCCTCTCGGCTGCCTGAGATGAGCCGAATTCCTTCCTCTTCTCTTTGTAGTGCATGTCTGCATGCTGTTTATCCATCAGACAAACCATCTGCTGAAGTTGTGCTTTTCCACTGCGTGCTGTCCTCTCTGCACACCGCTTCACATGGCGCTGTTCGTCCAATTATCTGATGCACGCAGGATGCCCAGCGGGCTCCGACGCCCACTGCACACGCATGAAGTCTGTGTGTTCACGCCAGGTAGCCTCTCAGCGTGTTGCCGGGTAATGGGGGGAGAAAAAAAAGATAGAGAAAGTGAGCGAGAGAGAGAGGGAGAAGCATCTCTTCAGCTCTCATCATTATTCATTGGCTGAGCTTATTAGCTCGCCGTAACCAGCAATAATCTGCAGCCCGTTGTATTTCATGCCCCATTTCAGAATTAGTGCATCTTTTTATGCCCGAGACATTTTTCACCGGCAGTGATGTTTGTACTGCGTAATGAACGCCCGCCCGGGCCTGTGTTTTTGTGCAGACTACCACGTCAAAGAGTGAGGTGAGCCGAGCAGGCAGGAATTGTAGGCACACACTTGTTTCTTGTCATTTAACCGTGTGTAACATTTGAGTGACATTCAGTGAGAGAGAATGCTGAATGGAATCAATTCAGTGAAAACATTACAAATGTATTAATAGTTACTCCTCGATGTTATTTTTGTGTTACTAAATAAGGATCACAAAAAATGGGACTAGGATAGCATGAATATTTTGAGTCGCAAGTATTCCCATTAAAAATTTTGAATTGCTAACTTTCTAAAATACCTTTAATTCAACTTAACTTGCATGATCAAGTTTTTGGCCACTGCTTGGATTTAATTCATGTATTTTCAGGACTATAAGGCGCAACAGATTATAAGGCGCACCCTCAATTAATGACACATTTTTATGTTTTTTTTTTTTGTTCATATATAAAGCACACAGGATTATAAAGCGCCCCATGTCTATCTTGGAGAAAATTTAAGACTTTTGGTACTTTAAAACAGCACACTAGTTGCCTTAAAATGTTGACTTTAAGTCGTTAAGTTTTGTACTTTTTTAGTTTTACATCATGTAAAATAGGTTGACCTAAAATATCCAGTTCTACTTCTATTTTTCAGTGGTATCTGTATTGTTAAAACAGTTGATCCTGTTTAACTGATTGAACATGAACATTTGTTCTCAGTTAAAATGCATTTAGTGCCGCTATGTAATTATATTTAAAATGCTGAACGATGCTGCATTTTGTGAAATAAATGCAATAGACAGCTGAACAGTCTCAATGAATAAAAGAACTGTCAATCTGCATGAGTAGCATGTACTGTATCTAGTTCTTCCTATTATTGGGATTAGAAATGGTTGTCGTGGGGCAGTACCTCAAGTACTTTACAAATGTAGCAAATCGTGATTACTACCATATGTGTGACTGAATAACTTAAATGGCATTAAATCAATCTGTGGTACAGTTGTCTATCTAGCCACAAGATATTGGCATAAAAAAACAATTCCTCGCAAAGATTTAATATGCATGAATATCTTTGTCTCTTGCCAGCTGAGCGCTTTGCTCATCTTCCTTCTGTCGTGAAAAAGGAAAATTAGACAACCATCTTCGACTGCAAAACTTTCTTTTGCCGTTTGTAATCAGCTACCTCATTTCCCAATAGTTATTAACATTGTGTGATTATAATTGATTGTGATTATTCTTCAAATTGGGAGAGTTCTATGCGTAGGTTGTTATAAATATTCCAATCCTTTTTTTTTTTCTTGATCTTTTATTTCGAAATAATTGGAAGAAATTGAATGGCAAGATAAAAAATGGAGGAAAAAAACTGTCTTTTTCCTGTGCAATTTGGCAACAGTCAGGCTCACATGGTTGGAGTTAAGGGACTAAATCCATACAGCAGGCTGAAATATACAAGACTGCCTTCAGGCTATGGAGGATATTATTAAAAAGTCTAAAATTGGGAAATGTGATATATGGAGCTGTGAAATAAAAACAAGGTTAATTTACGCTTAGGTTTTTTTTTTTAATATCAAATTTGATTCAATTGGCCGTGTTTATACTCTGGGCAACATAAGCAGCCTGTGGTTATCGTTTTAATTCTTGTTATGTCAAATGAAATGTGACAAGCGTCAGGTGATCATGCTCGTTCCTTTGTGACTTTAACCTTGTCTGAGTGCACAAGATCATATGATAACTTAGCTTGTATTGACGGGCGGCTTTTTCCGGTGGTGCAAAGTGAATCTTTTCGGCTTTTTATTTTTTTTTTAAAGGTGTTATCAGCATGCCATTTTTTTTTTTTGGCACATCATTACATTCTCATTTTCCGCCACATTTCCCATCCTTAGGAGTCAATTAGTGATGTGATATTTGGCTTCTTTCAAAATCATCTGAAAAAATGTGTGAAAAAAAGGTTAATGTAATTTCAAAGTATTCAGTGATGGGAATTGAAAGCATTTATGTGACTTACCCATTACATTTACTATCACATACTGGAATCACACTGAAGTGAGGCTACCTATAGTCATTGAAACAGCAATAATTTGGTAATGGGACTTTGTATACTATCCTCGTACCATGATAGATTTTTTTTTACTGAAGAAAAAGGCTTGTTTACCACCTTCAAGGTTCCTTTCCTGACTTGGGTTAATTGTGCTATCAAAGAACCACAATGATTAGGTTAAAAGTCAAACAAATCTCTGTAGCATCTATGTAGAATCATATTTTGTGTGCCCTGCATTATGCACATTCCACAATAAATCAAACTTCAAAAGATGTCAACTACTCACAATCACTTCATGTTTTCCCTCCTCAAAGGAAAATACCTGTTTAATAATGTTTCAAAGAATTGCTCTTTGATCTCTTGTCTGATAAAAGCATTGAAAACATATCAGATGGGGCTGGTTTACCTTGATGGACGGACATTGTTAGTGGTGGTGTAATAAGGTGTGTACGGCAAATCTGTTCCATGCAATCCACAATGGGCAAACTGCTAATTGGTATTAAAATGAAGTGTATTACTAATACGTATGTTTGAAGATGAGCCACTATTTAGTGCTGGTTCATGTTAGGCTAGATAGCCGGAGGTGGTGATGACTCAGCCCAGCTGGTAATTGGAGTTTTATCATTTGGCCGTAAACAGAGTAACTCAACATCTGTACTTGTTTGCTCGATTCTGACCAAGCAAAAAGGAAAATGGAGGGTTAAGTTATCTGTATGTGAAATGTAGCATTATTGAACATGTTCATCCATAATGTCCATCAAGCGGTTTGAATTTAAGGCGTAATCCTTCTTGGAATTGTTCATACTGTATTTGTAGAGGCGTTTTCTTGTTGTTGCTCAGAAATATTGCAATTCCCTCATTAAATCTCTGAAATTGCAGCATGGTTCTTGTCACCTGGCCATTAGATGATTGCTACAATCTACCACTTGGGACACTAAGTCAAACTTTGCGATTCAGACCATCAACTTGGGAAATAACTCACAGATGTATAAATGTCTCATTTCTTTCACTTGTAAATGTTGGCAAGCAGTTCATGAAGGTGGAATACCTCTTAGGTTTAAAACATATGAGACCATTTATAATTTGTAAAAAAACACTCTTACATATGGTCTCACGTAGCCTTGTGATGATGGGGCAATTTTACACTTACACCTTTTTGTAGGGGACTCATTTCACTTATTTGCTGCCCAAATCGGCCTTAGACGTCAAACCTAATCTAACTAAAACTTCTATTTTCACTGTGAGTCTTCCCAGTTTTAATGAATTTGACATTTATGATTGTAAGTGGCAAGGATTAAGATAAATATTATGAAATATATATTGCCTTATTCAGTGTATTCCTGTTCTTATTCAGTTTAATTGTATTCATTTTGATTATATTAATTTATAATTTTGTCCAATCATAAAAACATTAAAATAATGAGACAAAAATATAAATCATATGCACACCTTTTTATTTAGTATGTCAGATTGAAGGAACACTAAGAAATCTATAAAATTTGCATTATTTATTTTTATTCCCTCCTTATTGACAGTTACTGCAGTACGCCAAACATAGAAAAAGAAAAATACATTGTTGACATTCGTTATTTTCAACAGATGCCGTTTAAGTGAACGACAGCAAGGTTTATTCTTCAAATTAGTCAGAAATTCTCCATGGGGTTTTCTTGAAGCCACTTTGAACTTTTCTACTCTATTGTCATCTCTGTGCGTTTCACATTCATTTTTTTTTTTTTGTATTTGAAGGTAATAACCAAATAAACACAAGGAACCACAGACAGGCCCTTCGCTGCTAGATCAGTAATATCTGATGGCTGCCTGCCTTCCTGGTTGCATATGCTGTTGAATCTTAATTAGAAAAATACAATAGGAAAAAAAGCAGTATTGTTATGGAATCCATGAAAACTTATTAAAGTTCAATGAAATGAAATAAGCGTGGAAGCAAAAAGGAAAAGGGCTGTCAAGCTTAGCTTCTTATCAGGGAAAGCAGACGATAACTTTCAGGTGTGCACAGCCTCGTGCTTCTGCTGTTGGCTGTCGCTTCAACGTGTCTTACTGATGAAAGAATGACCTTCTCTCTTCCTCAAATGCAAAGCTGTCTGTTGACCCCGCTGACTTACTTCAGCGTAAGGCAGGAAGTGGAGAATGACCATTAAAATTCTTGCCCGTAGACAAAAAATTGACTCCACCTAAGCCACACGCAAACCCCCCAAAAATATCGTGACCTCTAACAAACAGGCAACCTTCCACTTAAACAAGGCCACTCTTGTAGAGACACAACACATGAATTAAAGATGTACACACGACCCCATGTTGTTGTGTAGAATGTGTCAACATGCTTCTTTTCACATTGAGGCTTTGAAGTCAAAACACATTGGCCATAAATCCACAACCAACTGTATCCTTCCTTTCTGTTATTTCATTCTATTTATGGAAGGTTCATGTTTTCCAGAAACTCTAGTATAACATATCATTAACATGACTGAGGGAAGACAATCAAGGGAAGTCAAAATAGAAGGTGTAGGTTCCCAACAATGGAGGAGTTGATTGCAACCCCTGGCATCTCACTCAAAGGGGCATGATAGTAAGCGCCTTGCGTCCAGGTCTTTGTTTTTCCTTCAAATTTGTAAGCATGGTCCACCCATAGCTTGGTGTTGGAATCCAAGCATTGCTTGAAGTATGGAAATGTTGATACCAAAGTTTTCTTATTAGCAAAGATGTGTTAAATAAATAAATTGGATAACCTCGAGCAACACTCTCAAAGAGCAAACCAATGCCAAATTTGCTATATTTTTCATGTGCATGAGAATAACATATCATCATTTTAACAACCCTGCGGACAAAAATAATACAGAGACATACGGAACGAAATATCTAACCTCAGCCTTCTGGAGGTTTCACTTACTGGTGGAAGTAATTATACTTTACACCTGCGGTAGGGGAGTAATGTAGAAAATGACAAAATTATCTTGGTTGTTCCTAGTACTTCATTAAGTACTTAATGAAGACTTAGCTGTCCTAGATAATAGTAAATGAGGCTGAGATACTTAGCAGACACTTGACCATGTTTGCAAAAAAGCTGCACCAGGAAATTGAGTGGAGGTCTGACACACTGCACAGGACAGAAGTGATAACACTGATAACAATCCCTTGTTACCTATTTTTACAGTCTTTACTGAAGTGACCCTTCGTCTCCGGAGTGTCTCGCTTGTGAGACCAGTTTTGTTCGCTGAAACACATAACTGTCTATTTATTTTAGTTTTTATTGTTATTTTGTTGACCATATCTAAATGACATAGTGGTGTATTGTTGTAGATTATTGTATTAGATCACTATTAATTGTTTTGGGTGGTTGCTTTTCAGAAATTGGACTCCCAAACGATTTAGGAAGTGTTATTTTTACAGATAGATTAACTGAAACACAACATTTCATTCACGTTGGTATTCTTGAAACTGTTTAAAAGACCAATTTGCCCCTCTTACCGTAAAAATGATCCATTTTAAAATAAAAGCTTTTTTGGTTCACCATCAAGCCAAACCAATCTGAAACGGATAAAGGACGATCTAGTAGCATTACTGTTCTACACAGAAAAAGCGGTTTGACTCCAGCACTTCTTCCGACCGGGAGAACACAAAGACTAGACATATTGTAATCAGTGCCTAGCGGAGTTCAGCAACCAGTCACTAGCTCAGTCTGTTTCAGCCTTGCACAGATGTATCACAGACTGATTAAAGTTTCAATAGCGCCCGAACACCATTTCCACCTCTCAAAGCAACCGAGCACGGGGCTTCCTTTCCGTGGACCAATTGTGCCTAAAAAGCTTTTCAAAGTGCAGAGTTGAGCTGCACTTGAGTTTGAGGAAGGGTTCTTCTAGCTCGCACAGAGTGGAGTGGAAAGCCGTGATAAATAGACTTCCTTTCAAACAATATCTTTGTAGGTCACAAGGAGAGGTGCACTCACCCGAGCCGTGGCCCACAGACGCTGAAACACGCAACCTTTAAAGTGAGATTTGAAAAGGGCAAAATACAGCCATGCAGAATAGTGATATAGGAGTGTGTAAAAATGGAGGTCACCAGGTCAATGTTCTTTCGTCTTACTTTCCCTACGTTGGAGCTTGTGATCCAAAACAAAACAGGATTTTCATCGATATATGTGGAACTCTTTGAGCGTTCTCCCTCGTCGAGGCTGACTTGACCCATTTTGGTGTACCTGTCAGCTATAGGGTGTCCACCTGGACCTGGTTAGAAGCGTGCTTAAGACAGCCGAATTAGACTTGTGTCCCCATGCACACCCCTCCAAAGGCCTCTTTCATGCTTCTCTCGGCACCTTGCGTTTGGTTTAAGGGGAGCGTATTTGGGGGCTTTGGCCGACTTGAAGGGAATTTCTTAAGCGTGAGCTTATTGGGTTGGTTTCCCACTTCTTGATAGATTGGTGTTACTTCTCATAAGCCACCTACCTCCAATCACAGCAGGCTGTGAGACACATCTCCCGTTGATGTAATTAGTCCCTTGACACATCTTTAATGGCATGTATTTATCAGGGACATTAATTAGATCCTATACTAGGTACATTACTTGGAAAATAGTTGTTGTTGTTCTTATTTAAAGTATTAACAACATGCGGGAGATACTATGCTAATCTCATGGTATTAGTCACATGGTCAGCCAGCTCATTTATCAAAGCCATTGTGCTGTGTTTTCTTCTACTTATCCTTGTTTGTCTTTTTATAAGTTCACATATAAGGTGATGTTGTGTTAGCATTATTAATTACAGCCATGGTTGTCAAGTTAATTAAGCACCATCTATCCTTTGAGTCACCTCTAAACTACAAATGGATCAAGATGCTTGCTTTTGTTATACTCTGGTTTCTGGGACAGCAAGACCTCCGATTTGTTTAGATTCAGAATCTTTCTCACCTTAAGATGGGCCTTGTGGTGTAGTATATGATAGGTTGGTTAGTCTTTTCTTTAAAATGTGTTTTAAGCTCGGAACTTAACTATCCTAAGACCATTCAAATGTATGAATATGTCTACTAGTTCATAGTAAATTCAATGTAGTATAACATTGGTTTCCCATAGCATCTGTAAAGAGATAAATCACATTTCTAGTTTTCATCAGTCTCATTTTTTTCATGGAACAAAGCCTTTCATACCTTTTTATTGCAATATAATTCCTTATTCTATCCCACAATTTATCTGCAACCTCACATCTCTGATTGTATTAATCTCCCATTCCCCCACACATATCCCATTAAGCAAGCAAGTCATTTGATATTTGTTTTTTGTGTTTTTTTTTGATCTGCCTACAAGGGAAGTGTCTCTTTCTTTCATCCACTCACCATACTAATTAGACACACTTAAGATATTTTATTGTTACTCTAGAGATCTTTTGGGGTTCTTTCTGGGTAGCAGGTTGGTATCTGAGCACTGCTCTACTTGAGTGCTACTTTGACACTTCACACACACTTTCCACATGAGGCCAACACGATGGAGGGTCTCGTGTGAATGTTCTTACAGGGACCCTATCATATTTTAAGTGGCTCTGGATGTATGCTAGAGGGATGTCTATGAACTCTGAGCTGCACCATAGACAATTCCATAAGAGAGCAGGAACAAACACACTCACTCTACAAAAATAGTTACATAAGCATTAAACGCTCGAGCAGTGCTTTGAATACTGGTTCTGCATTTCTGATGTATTTTGTATGATGTATTTTATAGGTAAGACTAAGGGGGAAAAAAGATAACACCATTTGTTTTAAAATAGTATTTCGATAAAGGACAGTGTGCATGAGTTCATCTCGTCATACATCAAACATGGAAAAACTGTTGCACTTTTGCTAATTTAGCCGTTCAGTCCTGGTTGCATATCTTATTTTCCACATCCGTTTGTGTGAGCAATCAATTTCTTCAATGCCCTTGCATGTGCAAACCTTGACTAAATCCTCCTCCAATGGTGTTAATCAAATTTTAAAATTATTATCTCTGTAAAGATGCCGGAGCCATCACTAGGTTGCACAGATGTGCTTGGTAATATTGAAAGACATCCGACTTGGGTTAAACAACCTTTCTCCTTTTCTCCTCCTGTAATGCACACATTATGATGGCAACATCTTTCCCTCATTTGTTTTGCTCGCCTATTAAATTATATCTCCTTGACAAGAGGACACTGAGCTAAGGTCATGTCATCCAATGAGTTGAGCTTGTTCCTTTCCTCAAATAAATCAATAACTTTGTAATCCTTCGTTTATAAGCTGTGACAAATTCATTTTGACAGGACTCTGGCCCTCTCGGCATCTAATAAAGTGGGAATTAGAAACTAATTATAGATCTCCATCCTCCCACCACCCCACTACTTATGACACACTTGCACACATTGGAGGAAAGACTACAATAGACACTAATGGACTTTTTCCTTGTATCAGAGAACACATGCGTAGGTGAAACTGTTGCTGACCGAAGAATTCAAAGACAAAGAAGGCCACAGTCGTCGATCAATGTTTGTCATTGTTTGGTATCTCCACCATTATTTTAAGAGCATTTTGAAATTCTATCCATTCCAAATGATGTCAGTAAAGGTTGGAGGGTTTTCTTTCTTGAGAGAATGGCAACAATTTAGTGTGTGTCCAACTCCATATTTTTGTCTCTTAACGATGCCAGGGAAATAACAAGCCCTTTGAGTAAAGTGCTGAAGGAGAATTCATTGGACCTTAACGAGACAATCAGATCCAAACTGAAACAAGGACCCAAAATGTGCCTTTAGTCATTTGTTGAATTAAGGAACTTTCATAGTGTATCCTGGAACCGTATTTTTATTTCAGTCT
The DNA here is from genome assembly GCF_051989575.1 of Stigmatopora nigra. Taxonomy (NCBI): domain Eukaryota; kingdom Metazoa; phylum Chordata; class Actinopteri; order Syngnathiformes; family Syngnathidae; genus Stigmatopora; species Stigmatopora nigra. The sequence continues at coordinate 4,916,268 of NC_135519.1, read as the reverse complement.
AACTTCCAATGGCATCCAGATGTGAGATGTGTGTAGCCACCATGTCAGCCTTTAACTGGGCCTTTGAGTCTACTATTACACAGCTGCTTTCCATCACCCCCCAAAACGTGTAAGAGACTACTACAGAAAGTTCATAGTTAATTCACTTCAACTTCTTGGAAAAACGTATTTACAAAATAATCAGCCGGCGACCACTTGGGCTTCCTTGTTTTAACCTGTGAGTTTAAGCAACTAAATTGACACAAGCCTTTCCTTTTATTTTAGTGGATATGTACCATGAACATTCTTATTTTTCTATCTCAGATCCAACATGACATTTTTGTTTTTACACTTTTAATGATAGTGCCACATCACTTAAAATGAGCAATCACCTGACACAACAAAAAAACATTAATATGCTGGATCTGTCTCATTTAATTAACTGCAAAATATTACTGCAATATCTTATCTGACAAAAGCTCTGCTAGACAGTCTGTTCACACTGAATAGTTATTCTGTTTTGTGGAATATATCACATGCGTCATCTCTAATTTAAACTCTGTTTTTACACAATTCGAATGATGATAACAATGTAACGGTAGCCATAGAAGTCATACAAGGGTAACATTCATTAATCTAATGATGCAACCAACAATTTTTTATCTCTCCAAATACTTTCTGCGACCCCTTCCTCCAATCCATAGAGAAGCCTCAAGCCCTCATGGTAGTAGCCATCTGTGAGGTCATGGTGTCTGAACTCTATTTTTTCTCTCAGTCCTTTTCGCATTGACATTTATACTTGATTTGTGTGTGAGTGAATGAGCAAGCACGTTATACATGAGCCGCCTCGTCTTGACTCATTTGCACACTGTACACAAGCATAACATCTTGTTGGAAGAAACCCACGTAACAGGTCCAGAGGGACCCCAATTACTTAACCCAGCCTGTGCTACCAACATCTGGAAATACCAGAATACAGTATTGTCAAATGCGGAACACAACAAGAACATTCCCAGATGAACCATTCTGCATAATTGTTTCCGAAAATGTCAAAACTGCAACCTTTAACATGAATAATTGGGGGTATGTTATTACTTTAAAATGTTTTGTGATTTCCTCAATCCCATTATTGCTATTTATGTGTATGGGGTTGTTTTATTTTATAGAAATAACAATTTCAGAGGCAGTGGTCATTACAATGTCTATTCAAAAGTTAATTATAATGTATATTTTCCCATAAATTGATTTTATTCCCCGTTTCAAAATACATGCGTGTAATTACTACAATTTGATGTATAGATTAGACATATTATGACCATTTTTTCATACACTGAATGTTTTTCATACTTTTATATCACCGTTTTGTACAATTTACATTTAAATATATATTCCCACAATTTCTTAAAGTCTATCTTGCCCTAAGAAGAATAACTAAAGGCAAATATTCTCATTATTATCTAAAAATGTATTTAATAAAAGAGTAATAGGCTCTCTAAATGGAGTTGGAAATCATTTACTTTCTAATGAGATTTCTTCCAGGACCTTATGTCACAATGTTCAGCAGGAAAGTAGAAAACAGCTTGTGCAATATATAACTTTAAAAGATCTGGCATTCTTATCATTTGAAAGTAGTACTTGGAGAGGCAACACTGCCTAAACATATTTTTTTTATATATCTGTGTTTTCTTGCTTTTTAAAGTACGAATGGGAATTGGTGACTGTAGAAAAGGAACTTTTGCTTGTTGAAATATGGAGATTTGTGTCGGATGACCACCGATGATGGACTTTTATGTAGCATTGACCTGCTGGGTTTGATTCTTTGTTATCCTCCCTGGAAATCAGACTAATGCTCAAGCAGTTTAGCTAGTTTTACCCATGGGAGTTGAGATTGGATTCCCATTTGTCTGGGAGCTTTTTCAAGTACCCAAAAGAGACCAATTCAGCACGCACCATACATTTCCCAAGATAGCCAGCTATAAGGGGTGGAGACAAGGCAGGGCAAACATACAGAAGGAAGCAGAAGGTCAACCTGGAAAAACAGCACACAAAAAGTACATTGACTTAACTATATCCTGCATATTCTTGAGGGAAATATTAAAAATGATTTATCAGGGAATAATAAACTTTTTGCAAAGCACAGTAGCGGATCTTGATGTTTTCTACTTTCTTGACCTTAGAGACTTTCAAATAGCTGCATGAAGAATGCTTGTCAAAAAGAATGAAGCAACTGTAACATATTTTGTCTGAGCTTTGAGCAACAGGATCTTCTAAAAGTATTTATTTACATTTATGTTGGTTCTATGCTGGTTGCTTCTTATTGGCCTGATCCATGAGACTGAGGCCCAAATTTATGGTTTGTTCTTGATTCGAAGACCGTTAACATGATTTCTGTAAATTGGAGTAACATTGAAGAATCATGTAATGTTCACATTGTCGTACAATAACCCTGTACTATCTAACAAGTTGCTGTACAAGCATAGAAACTTTTGAATTATGGCAATGCATAATGTAGTGAACCCTTTGTCCTATTTTCTAAGCAAACAATTTACTTGGCATGTTCAACATCATGTGAAAAAAGTTTTCTCTATTGTATGCACCATATATATTTATATATTTATGAATTGTTGTTACCCTTGGCCGACAAAACTCTATTTTCCAAGATTGATTGTGCACTAATAGTTCTTTACCATTTAACTAGACATACAAACGTGTATGTGTGTGTGTTTAGTTTGACAATGAAGGCCAGCCAGCTGTTATTTGGCAATTTTTTTTTATTTTTATGCGAGCAAGTCTATTAAAATTTCTTCATAGGAAAAACAGTTGGCTCAACTTTACATGTTTAGTAATATTAAAGAACATCTACGACAGCAAAAACTCTTATTACTACCACCATATGTTCTGCAAAGTTTGTCCCTTTAATTGCTTGAACGTCAAGAGTGAAAACGTCAGTACATTTTGTATTTCTCCACTCCTCGTCCTCATTTGCGTCATTTTCTTGGAATGTGAGAAGATAATGAAAACCTAGGCAAGAAAAAAAATGCAAATTGCAGCGAATAAATCCAGATTTAAAGCCCTAGATCTCACAAACTGTAAAACACCAGTGATTTCTATATTTACATCACAGGTTGACAGAGAGCCATATGCACCCATCAAAAGAGCCACATGTGGCTCTTGAGCCATAGGTTCCCTACCCCGCAGAAAAGGAAGATCTTCTCACATGATTTCTTTCAATTTAGCTCAGTGTCCATCTTTTCCGCATACTGAGCGACACACGTATTCGCTCCCGCAGCCTCATCAGCAGAGATTGTTATAGGGCAGAGTCCAGAGGTCACATCATTACCAATGGACGTCATGGATCATAGATGCAGCCCTCACATTAGTCCTTCCTTCATCATTCGCCTCTGACCTTGTCCGCGGCTGTACTTCCTCTCATCTTTATCATTTGAAAGTGACCCAATCCTTGCCTTTCCTTCCTCACACTATTCCCCACAATTCTCACGACCAAGCATTCCATCATTTTACTCATTTTACTCGCCAATTTAAACGACAGTGTTGTTCCAAAGAGCACCTGCAGGTCTTTTATGTTGGCATTCTCCATTTTTTTCCTCACATTCTGTTTCGGCTCGGTGATGACAATATCTGCGGTCTGTGTAGGGAAGTTATTGACATGTTCCTTCATGTCGGGGGCGCAGTACTGGCTAATTCAATTATTAGCATGTTGACATTGACTCGAGTCTTCTGACGCATCTAAAATCCATAAAGCCAACCTCCTTTGTCAGACCCACAATGTATGTTTCATAGAATTATTCAAAACTTAAAGGATAAAATAACAATGTCATGAATTAAACATGGATTTTCTTTTGCAGATTTTTTTTTTAAATTCTGCTTTCAGTTTAAGCAAGTCATCTTTGAAAAGGCGAAATAACATGATTGATGCCTCACACGTGTTACTGTCTAGCTGAGCTCAATTGTGTGTGTGTGTGGGGGGGGATAAGATTTGTTGAATTAACATACAAATTGCTGATATATTATCGAAAGTGTTTCTTCAAATCTGGCAAGACAGCATTTTCCTGTCAAAATGTTTGATCTTCTGTTCTACATGCAGCTTTAGGAAGCGCTTTGTGATGTTTTATACTGATGAAATAAGCAGGCAGCTTAGCAGAATGTTATCGCTTCTATTTAGTCACACTGTGCTGAACACTCATACATAATTTTGTTCATGAGCATCTACAAAATGCTTCCCATTTTATACCACGCATTTCAGTGACTGCACTAGCTGTCCGAGTGCCCTTTCTGTGATTTATTCAGTATCCAACATCGATCAGCTTTGGGAGTTCACAGTCTTCGGTCCAGCTCTTTCTTCTTGGGCTTTGGTAGTAACCATCATTTCTCTGAGTCCAATGTCAGTCCTCTGCTTTGATGTCTGGGATGGAGGCGTTTTGTTGAAAGGGACAACCTTATCTAAGGCCTTCTTTGAAATGATAATGCTTCAGCTTGCTGCAGGTGGAGCTTCTGCCCGGGGTCAATCAAAGTCAAACTGAGCAGCTTCTCACAGCTACGCTTGGGTGGCCCTTGCCACCAAATCTTAATGTGGGATGTCACATTAACTTGAAGTAGAACAGTCATATCGTCACACATACATTGTCTATTGCACAATGCATTTTTGTTCCACCTAAACATGACCTATGACAGGCAAAAGAGCAATTTACCGCATTAAACCAACACGATATGAATCCCTAACTCTAGCATAGGCTCTCCTGATAACACTGAAATTCAGTGATCCGTGACAAATGCACACAGGTGCCTCAGCCAACATTATAAAAAGACGCAAATAAAAACAACAGCAACATTGAACTTTAAATGTGGCCCAATTGTGCAACAATCACTACATAAATAACCCCAAATTCAGCCAGTGTTATTATTATTGTTGGCGTCTGCACAGGTACCACATTCTGAGTTTTTAGTCCAGCCAGTGCAGCTGTGATTCCTGGCCAATATCTAAACATCCAGGTCCCCAGCATCATTCCAAACATGCTTTAGTGGGAAGGTTAAGTCATCTGGCTAAAACACTTGGCCAAACAAATCATGTGAATTACTCACTGTGGCGACCGCTGATGAGAGGACCTGAAGGTCAACTACTGCTTCCCTCTGTATTATCGCTCCCATTTATATGCCTTTTGGATGTCTTTGTGTACGGGTTATGTAATTAACTCAATAAATTCTCATAAAAATATTGGAGATGAGTCACCTGGAAATCTATGTGGAATTGAAAATGTCTCTGACCTCCTAACTCAAAAATATCGGATATCGCCACTCGTCACCACAAGGATGCCATTGTAAATCTAGCCTTTATGTCTTTGTAGCATCTGTTGGTTAATTTTGTTCCAATATGCAGTTGCATTGAGGGAAATAATCCAGTCATCAAACAAACTCTAGCATGGGTGAGTTGAGGTGACCTCGAACCAAAGCTTTTGGAATATAAAGGAAACAATCAAGGTTGACCGAACGGTACATCTGCATGAAATGTGGCAAAGCACATCAGACTGTTGATTTACCGGGCATGTAATTTTTTCTCCCACTGCAATTAGAATCTTGAGATTAGAATGTGGCCTGCAAGAATGTTTTCATCCACTTTTCACTTGTTTCGGGCTGTGTCAACTAGAGACGCAGGTGTGTAATTACATCAGCAAATAAGGCCTGGATGTGGTCCACCTGCCTCATAGTGAACCCTCTATCCAGACTTGCATTGTAGACAACAAAGGCGGCCAAGTCTAACTGATGTTGGCTTTGATGCCGCGGTCTTTTATGAGGATATATTCCTGGCAGTGGAATAATTTGCTGGCTTCTTGTTAGACTGGAGAACAATGACATACGCAGCCATGTGTGAACACATACGATGCTTGTCAAATACTGTAAGGCGCTGGCGCCCACACGTTTTTGCCTCATGAGCTACTTTTCAAACAATCAACTCGGAAAATAGGAGTATGCCGACTCATTTATAACCATCTAGGAATGAGCATGTAATTGGGTGACACCAAATATCTCAAATATTTCCTGCATGCAGCCAATTTGGCATATTTTGTGTTTTTGTGTGTTTATACATATGCATATATGTGTATGTATGTGTGTGTATATACATACATAAAACTATACTCACCTGAATTGTATTTATCAACAAACCACATCAAATTGTTGAGTTGACTTTTGAGTTAGCTACACCGATAAAGTACAGATCTAAGTTTAGAGGGGTTGGGGGGATTCCAAGCTGACCATCACAGCCTGAATTCGTCATTGGATCCATTCATGTTGTGCTCACCCTTTGGCAAAGACGCTCCAATCAGGGATGAATAATGACAAGGAGTGGTAGCATGCAGGGATTCCATCTTTCTAATTAGTCTTCCATTAACTTTTTCAACCTTGATGGTTGCTGGGAGCAGCACACTTGGCTAGATACGTACACATTGCATCGGAATTGATCATTTTTGACAATATTAAATCTAGAGTGGATACGTTGTTAGGGTTTTAACAACATTTCCACAGCAGGAATTTTTAAGGTGAGGCTGTCTGGAAATGGTGTGTCTTTATCTAGGGTTCCCCAAACAAGGAACTCATGTTGCTAATTCAGTTGGACTAATTTATTAGTAAAATGCGTGATGCTATGTTAGGCCATGAGAGATTTCAAAATAACAATGACAAAAACTACATTTTGAAAGGCCCATTTAAAAAATGAAATGTATTGCTTTATTATTATGATTGTTTTCTAATAGTGGCATCTGATGAGTTAAGTGTTTGATTGGAAAACAACATTACTAGTGATTAACACCCTACATTTTAATAATTGGTTAGATTTGATCCTTGATTATTTGTAATGTGAGTGTTTATTTTTTTTATGTCGTGTAATGCATTTTGTCATCTCTCACTTAATTTTCCCGCATGTGTCAATGGGGCCAGCACGATAAAAAATGAAATTTAGGTTAAGTAACAGAACACCTTGTTGCAAGCAGTAATAATAGTCTTCTAAAGCCCATTATTTGTGTTTGACTATGCCGCTAGAATTATGATTTATTTCACTGGGCTATCATTTTTAGGATTAAGCCTCATAAAAGACCGATGAAATTCTTGGGAAGCCTCTATCTGGCAGAATAATATCCAACACATTGTCATATGCATTATTGTGGGATTTTATCACTTCTCACAAACACCATTGTCAGTGTCTACACAATTTGAAAAGCTTTCTTTGCGTAATTGTTTGATGAGACTGAGATGAGATTTAATGAGCAAGCCTTCACTGGAGATGACAAAATAAAATGTCGTCATGCTGAAGCAATGCCAAACATTTACAATAAGGCCTGACGTTGGAACTATTTATAAATCTGCGCCTATTTGGAAACCAGGAAAGGGGGACACTTTTGAATTGTATCCTTGTTTTGGATCTAGAATGGGACAAAACTTGTGAGCTATATGTTCTTCTTCTCTTCAAAAATAATAATATCTTTCGTATTTTTCTTACATTCACAGTGAATCACCAATAGGTCACTTTATATTCTATCCTTAGTTTAATTTTATTAAAAAGAAAAAGTTGTATCAATTATTTCATCTTTTTTTTGTGATCAAGCTCCTGCGCATATTTTTATAACGATATTTTTTAATGTAGTAATGACTTTATTAGTCCCACTTGTAAAATAAAAAGCTGTATTTGCCATTTTAATTTAGTAAAATGCATGCTCAGTGAAAGCATTCCAAATTACTTGTTCCTTTTGTAGCCTTGAAAGATATTGCTCAGCTCTAACGTGCACCCAATTGGTAATTCTAATTCTGGTTATGTGCTCGATTATTTTGCTAAAAGCGCTCTCTAATGGCTAATTCAGGTGGTCTCAATGGGGGTGGTACCTAATCAGACTCTTGAACAGAGCTGATTGTGTCTTGGTAATGCCCAAAGATATATCCAAATATCCAATATCCAAAATGTTCCACTTGGTTACTCTGTTATTGAACATGCAGAGTTTACTATTCAACTAATATTTTTTTTCATCCTCTTTTCTGTGCAGATTACACGTGTAATTTTCTGCGTCTTCCTAGAAACGGACTTCACCATCTACAAGAAAAAAATGTCTGTTGTTTTTGAAGGTGAGTACATCGTCATGTATAAACATGTTTTTTTTCCAAACTGTAAAAGATAGTTATTATCCTTGGATATTGTTCTTCAATTCCTTGTAAGATAAACAAGGGTTACATTGGACTCTCATTCTATTTTATGGCTGTCCCTAAGCAACCTCCATTTCGGCTAACGGCGTTATTTCTTGGCGAGGGCAGAAGGCGTAACAAGTTCTGATGGGGGCTCCATGGAGGATTGTGTCGAATAGCTCGGGAGCCACTCAGCTGAGGCTGTCTGGCTTTACCAGCCTTGCATTACCTCCCATTTACCTTACTTTTCACCCCCCTACCTCCCCAACGGAATAGCGGCTCTCAGGTCTTCGTCTCGCTTCTCCCAGATGGAGAGTGTTTTGTTCCCCATGTGCGCCCATCATCTGTCCCGCTCGCCATCGTGAAAGATTACATTCTGGGTAGAGACCTTAATTATATCGCCTGCCCTCGTATACCCAGTCCCCGTCTCATCATATTAGTCCTGTGAGATGAGAATCTGGCGCTGTTGTTCTCCAGTTATCACTCGAGCCACTTACAAGAGCTGTCACTCGATAACTGCCCTACATTTCGCCGTAAGCGGCAATACAGGAAAAACAAAATGGCTATCTACGCTTTTCTAAAACATAACATTTAAGATGCAATGGCAGTGTAGTTATTTTCTACTGTTCCTTGATATGTGGAATCGCTGTACCCCCTTAACTGTTATATCTCATATCATATTCCATTGTGAACCGTCATCACACTACCCCAAAATCATATTCACTGATTCAATTGACTTGACCCCACATACTGCCCATAGTTAGCTTAGATAGGCTCCAGAACCCCCGCAATCCTCCTATTCTTGCAAGAAAATACATGTAGGAGAGGAATGACTTTTTTTTCTTCCTAAAAACAAACTGTAGTGCAGCCAAAGAATTCGGATCTTTCTCAAAAAGGGGCAGACAAACAAAATAACAGAGAATAGAGGAAGACTTTAAGTCTAAAACAACAGGGAAGATTATACAGAAGCAATCAGGGGCTGATTAGACAGAATGTTTCCTATCTAGTGACTAAGGTAAAGCAATCATTATATACAATGGGATAAAAAGCATCAGCACTTCAATCAGACAAAATGGCTCCTTATTACTCAACAAGATGTGACTCCACACTAATACCTGACATGCCGTAAATAAGATTATTCGTTAAAACACACTAACTCCAACTTTATTACTCTTCTCCTTTCGCTACACTTTTCTGGGCACTACAGAAAACAGTCGCACGATCACACAAAAACTTGGATTAAATGCATCCAAAGGACATTAGTATTTTCTAAAACATCTTCAAGTATGTATCTTAAAGTATATCTATTGGTGAACCTAACACCCTTATTTTAAATGAAAAGAAACATTTGTGTGACAAATCTAACAGGCAATTCTACGATTTCGCCATGGCGATCCCTCAAGGAATAAACCAAATGTCCACCTTAAAAAAGTCATGAATCATAAAATAAAACAGTGAAGTGGAAATAAATCCACTGTCAAACCTAACTACATCCCTGACACGATTTCTTACATACAAGCTACAAACTGTTAACAAAACAGACTTATTCAAATTGCTCTAACCTATTTTCATGCCTTGTCTTGCCACACACAGTGTCAAATATTCCCACATAATGAGGAAGGGGAGTTTCACACTTCTCAGACAGTTCAAGTGTCTAGGAGCAATGAGACGTTTGTTTGCAAGCAATTTTCAATTGATGAATAATGCATACAAAATAGCAGATGGCATAGCAATAGACTCAATTTGCCCCAAAAAATGATCAGCTTCACTATACTAGCTGTATTCTCATAAAAAAAAACTATATTTTATGTGACGAAATGCTAGCACAGATGTTCTTCCATATCCGTATGACACAGAATATGACATACTGATCCAACACATTGAAATTATTGTCATGCTTACATGTGTTTTCAAGAGTATCTGATCGATTCAGTAAAAACACTGCTTATTTCGAACTAAATACATTTGGACAAAGCCATTTAGAAAACTGCCAGGTGTTCCTTAGAACATTTCATCCGACTCTCTATAAGAGACAGGAAATCAGATGTTTTCTGCATGGACACCTGAGACATCGTTAAGTCCCTTGACATCATAGGTGGTTTGATATGTCACATCACATAGACGCTAGCCATTATCTTCCCTGGTCCTCAGTTGCTCTCACTTGGATCGCTCTTTGTCTCCATGCCACTTTAGCCACTTATTGTCTCTTTTCTTCTGCTTTATCATGTAGAAGCCCTTCCTCAAGATCTACTCTATTATGTTGTCATGCAGTTCTTGATGGCTTAGATCAGGCTTATAATTTATAAAATTCTGCCTCCCCATTTCTCACGACTACATTTGTCTTCAAAATGATCATAAATGCAGTAAAATTATGGGCTATATCCTGCTCGGTCCTCCTAAAAACATAATAAATACTCAAGCCCCTCTTGAGTGTAATCCAGGTGTAATGTCTGGACATGAAGTCTAAATTGATTTGACTCCATGCTGAAGATATTTTACAATGTCAACACACACTGGTCTTCACTCATCTCCCAACATAGTCACAATGAAGCCAAGTACATTACGAGCTTTGTCGTATGTCCTAAGATTTTGGGAGATTTTGATTATCTGTGTCTGTAAACACCTTGCCACCTACCTCTCATAATTACGTCAGTTGGAAAATGTCATCGTGAACCACATGTTCACATAAAACTGCATCTTGACAGACACAGAAAGCCAAATGTCATCGAGCTAAATATTTAGAAAAACGTTATTATCACTCTTTGTGGCCACAAAAAGTTATGTATCTAAGAGCCATAGTGATAAAAGAATACACTCATTTTAAATCCTGAACACTAGTTTCCCATCTCAAAGGCCACTTTCTAAATAAATTGAATTGGTAAATGAAATAATACAGAATAACATAATTCCAGTGGGTAGTGTTTTATTGCCAACATGCCTGGGGACTTATCATTTGCAAGCAGTAAGGCAGCTGTAGTTTTCGACAGTGAAACCACGTCGAAATTGATTCTGGTTACACTCTCCTAATGTGATCAGGGTGGCTGCCCGCAAGCTGGTTTCCATCATTTCATCTCCTCTGGTGAGCTACAGTGGTGACAAAATAGAACCAGCGCTCGGATCTGGTGGGCTCGTTTTATTCTCTCCAACTCTTTCATTGACTCTGCCATTGACAATTGCTTACATAGCCGTTAAATACGCTCTTTACACCCAAAGCCATGCCCCTAAAACATATGTCTCTCAGGGAAGCGCTCACTCACCCACTCCCTGCTGCTTGGTTAGTGGCTAAGCTGCACTGTGCACACACTTGTATCGCACGCACGTAATATGTTGACAGAGGATATGAGGGGCCACAGCAGCCCTGTGAAGGGTGAAAATGAAGTTCTTTGCTTTCACAAGCCGTTCCCTCAGGGCAGAGAAATGAGAAGAAAACTGTGTGTCCAGGATATGATCACCTGAGAGATCAGTGGCTCACACCTCCGTCTTTCTCGGAATATTGCAAGAATACACTTTAAACACATCTGTAAACAAGCTTGGGGATACATCCCTGACAAATAGATAACTTAACTACTTGATATAGACTCTGTTTGGGACGATATAGCCCTTGCAATCCATTCAATGTTGTGTGTGTGCATGCTTGAGAGACATTCCATTTTTCGTAGTTGCTTTTAGGAGACGAGTTCATATGTACATTAGTTATACATATGTATTTATATATATTTTTTGTGGGTGAGCAATTAGATTAGACTTTATTTATCCCATATTCAGGAAATTTCATTGTGACAGTTGCAAGAAGTGGGGAATGCAGATACAGAAAAAAAATACATAGTCACAAGTTAGATAGTACAGTCGCAAAGGCCACAGAACAACAAATCAAAAGCACAAAATACATAGCAAAGCAAAGTAAATGGGATCATTAACAATCACCCAATCAAATCATTAAGACAGAAAAGCAGCAAAAACACAAAACGAACAAGAATGGACAAAGCTACTGTCTACTTAATATTATAGCACGTCACAGTAAGCTGAAACTATCCACACTTCCCCAAAAAAAGCCTAAACAAATGCACTATAGCCATTTATTCTGTTATACAAAAGGGGAAAAAAGGGGCCTTCAGTCCCTCTACTGGGAGCTCTGATATGCTCGGAGCAGATGACAAAAAGCCTTTCATCATACTGGAAGGCTTACTCACTTAGCTACAATCATGCCACTGACATACTCTTACCACCATAATACTCTCACACATACTAATGGTGTGCATTTGTGTGCACGTGGAGTTGGTAAAGCTGCCCAACTGTATAGTGTCATGCTTTAAAGCTCCGAGCTGCACGCTGATCCATAGCCAAGTGTGTGTTTGTATAAATGGTAGCCGTGCACACGTGCTGTCTATCTGCCTAGGAAGCAGCATCCAAAGCTGTCTTCTCATCTCTCACTTTGCAGTAAAATTCGCATGAACAGAAACACCTCTGCTTCTCTCCGTCGGGCTCAGAGAAAATCAAAGAGAGTTTCAAGACCCGCTTGTCCAACCGGCTTACATTCCTTGTGTTGGGAGGAAATGGAAGGTTTTGTGTAATATATGTTGAGCCAACTTTTATAGATTTAATTGAAAAGGGATGTCTCACTACCTTTCTCTCTCAAATACACACACACACATGTATGTTCAAGCACGTACTCTTCTCACACGGGGAGTCATTTTGATGTAATAACTCACTAGATCCGAGGATGTCTGGTGGTTCTGTTGAAAAGAGGCTGTTGTGAAATGTCTGATCTGCTTTGAGGGTTAGAACAAGGATAGAGAGTAAAAAAAATTAAAAAAAACTGGTTACCATAACTGTGATATTAGATTTTTTTCGTCCTTTCTTCATTACGATACGTTCCGCATTATTAGAGAACACAGTAGGTGCGTAAAAGTGGAATTAATATCATCTGAGTCCATAACTTTTTAATGAGCAGTGTTGTGTGAAATGATTAAAATGGTATAATCATTGTGAAGAGTTGTATTTGAAAGACTTGCATTGACAGACTGTCTTTTTTTATGCACCTTTTCCAGACAATGACATGGAGGTTGCAGATGAGCAGCTGAAGGGAGGTGAGTGACAGAATATTTCATGGTTGCCTTTTCACCTTAACAACCCCCTATCTGTACACACAAGATGACAGAGTAGAATAGCTTTGACTCGTGACAGTGATTTGTGAGGGCTTTTTGTTCAGTACGCAACAAGGAAAATGAATGTTTACTCGTTGGCTGACGAGCAAGAATTGCGATTTAACGCCGTGCTGTTGAAATGCCTAATGCCAGATAAGGTAGACAGCATTACAAGAGCTTATGTCCACTGCTAATTCCTTGCGCCTGTTTCTTCATCCAGCTCACTGGCACCATGCCTTCAGACCACCTAAAGTGAGCGACAAAAGAAACATCTTCTAGCAGGATGTGCCCGGTTGTAGAACAAATATAAGCACCAATGTGTAGTGCTTTTATCGCTGCTGCATCTTGGCAAGGGGTCTGTTGCACCCAGATACAGCTTATCATGTTTAACTATTGACATTTTCACAGTGCGCTGATGACCTTAATAAAGACGGAGTACAATGCAAAGTAGTGGGGACTATTTAGAGAACAAGTTCAGTTTAACTTGAGGTTTTTTTCCAATACTGGAACTACTACTTTATACAACAAAGGGTGTGTTTTAGTTACTAATGTCAGTTGCAACAGTGTTTTGGGGAGCTGTTTTTGCTCAAAACACAGTTTTAGTGACGCCTTGTGAGATGTTGGCTATTTTGTTTGGCAAAAACAAATTAATTGTTGGTCAAATCGGGATTAAAATTACAATTGAGGGCTTTAATTTGTTATGATTATTAAGCAAGTGGTAATTTCAGATAACATGGACAAGGCAATTGGAACTATGACAGAATATGAATGATTGTGAGCTTACATGGCCTTTAGTTTAGAGTTAGTATCATGTTTCTCATTCCAGATTTTCACTTTTCTTGAACAAATATGCCATTTGTATTTAGTTAAGGGAAAAGTGTGCTGATTTATTTACAGTTAGTTGCTTTTAATGTTATGTTATGCAACATCACTTTCCAACATTAGGATGTTTCACTAAACAATATTAGTTGCCAGTTATGTCGTGTCATATTGCCAACACTATCCTGGTCCAGTTGACTTTGGTGGGCCTTTGCTCTCATGCCAAGTCCTGGCCTTTTATTTTGTTCCATCATCAGTCAGAGTTTGACTCATTGCTACCTGGAACCTATTCAAACATCCGAATGGCTGCCGAATGGCTCATATTCTCTGGCAGTTTTTTTCTCCCCCACAACTGTACTCTCGGGTCATGCTCAAAGCCTCATATTCCCCCGCAGGAGTCATATTTTTGTCACTGAGTTGTAAAACAACAGCATGTTAAAGCAATCCATTTTTTCCATCACACTCTTCAAAGTCAGCCGATATACAAGAGCCAATGTTGACACTATTATGACGAACCGGGTTGTCTAACGTCATTCTATGGTGTTGAACATTTAAGATCATGTGGCAATTTGTCACTAAATCATGGTTTTCTTGCAGATGATATCTCACTGTCTACAAAATCAACAGCCAAGGATGACAACGACAATAACAGAGGTTAGAATGCTAAATTTTATTTGGATTCTCGTTTGTAGTGTTGTTAAACGGAACAGCAGCATAGTCAAAACTAGGGTAAATACTGGTCACTATTCTTTTAATCTTGGATTTGTATACACCCACTGTGCACAAATATAAATGGTGAGAGTATGCTTATTTTGTAGAATTTGTGCAAGTAATAGAGACACATCATTTGTAGTTTTAAATTAAAAAAATAAATGAATAACGCTTGCATTTAGGAAGCGCTTTTGGCGCTACAGTCGTGATGATCAACAGTCAATATTCCCAAGTTCCTCTTTGGGTTAAATGAAAACAGCATGAAAAGTGGGCCTTTTCAAATGAATGTTTTCTTGAAGGCAAACTTGTTTAAGACACCATTATCTGGCTATTCTGCAGTTTCAGCCCCTTTGGATGTGTAATATTGAAACAATTATAGGCTTCTCCGATACGATGGACCAAAGATAATTAGATTCTTACACTGGAGGGTGTTAGTAGGCAATTAAAATGGTACACCATCCATTTGTCTCCAAGCCTAAAGGTTGCAGGGAATTTTTAAAGATAGCAGTCATGGTTGTTTTCCCTGGGGAAATGGCTCATCTCGCTGATTGTGGAAGGCTGGACTAGATAGCGCAGTCACTTCAAGGGCGTCAATAATTCTGTCTTTTTTTTTTTTTGTAAAACAAAGCACAGTTTTACTGCATTTCTCTCTGCCTGCTTTTCAAACTGCATCCAAGTCTAAATAATCGTGCAAGGGCCATTCAAAATGATTTGCAAATTCAATCAGTAGTGTTAGGAGGCCATAAGTATTTTGTAATAATCTTTATAAATCCTAATTTATCAGGCCCAGCAGCTTAATAGTAACTAATCCATTCACAAAAGGCCCTCGCGTAGCTTTCTAGCAGGAGAACACTCAGTCCTTGAGACAAACTCTTTCACAGGAAGGAAAACGAATGATTGTGTAGTGCTTCCATTGTAAAGGTTAGGTGTGGATGTGGTGTATCGGTGTGGGGATTCATCATAGAAAACACTCGGGTGTCATGAGTTAGGAGATGCAGACGGCCAAGGAAATCAAACCTGCCGCATGCCGACTACTCTTGTATGATATTCATGTTCAAGATTCTTGGGAGTCTTTTACAATTGACCAAAAGCATCCATTCAAAACCTTCAAGCACTTTATCTCCAGCCAACAATGTTGGCAATATATCTGATAGCGCTCATATGTGGAGCACTTGCAGGAATAAATTACACTCTGTTGCTGTGCTGGGCGGGATGTCTGTCAATATGCCTCAGTGTGATACATCACACTCCTCTGGGGGACTGGATGCTCCCCACACCATAGGTCAGCCGTGAGAGGCTTTTAGCCGTTGAAGAGATGAAAGGAAAACATTAAGGTTGCCTCCAGTGTGCTTCCTTTAGAAATATGCTGTATAGTGCAGTAACATAATAGTAATAATAATAACAATAATGATGGTTGGAACTGTTGCTGGAAAAGAAACAATGTAAGCAAGGGATAAAACATACTGCTGAATTAAAGATTCATCTGCTGTTTTGAAGTGTAGCTGGAAAAAAATGTCTATTAAACCATGTTTTGTGGTTTTGACATCAAACTGCTGATTTTGATGTGCCAAGATCCCGTAGGATTCTTAGTTTAAGGCAATTTTAGTGTGCAAAAACAGATTTGGTCTGCTAATATGCTTTTAGCTTTTATTACTACAGAAATTAGATGGGATTTTTCACATGAAGGTTTAAGGGTGTTTTTTTATGTATTTATTTTTTTCAATTTAGACAAAGGAAATGCAAAACTGGGAGAAATTGTGTATATTGAAAGTAGGGCTGGGCTTACCATCCCATATTTTTCGACAAGTGTTTTATATTATCGTTTTTAGCTGGTATTTTTCATAAAATGGTACATGCCCTTCTATATATATGTGTATATTTTTGTGTATATATAGGTACAGACACATAGAATGGAGTTTACCATTTTGTGATACCATTGAGAAAGCCAGTTTTTTTTAAATATTTAATTTATTTTGTATTTTAGTGTGCAACGTGTGTAGTTTTGTGTGTTTAGTTTTATATCTGCCTCACCTGGAGGGTGATAGACCATTTTTGTGAAAGACATCAGCCGGGCTGGCAAGCATCACCACATTGTTTGCTATTTGGCATCAGAGTGTTATTAGTGAGATTAGTGGGTATCAGAGGGCAGAGTAAAATGTGAACCTGGAGCGTATAATCAATGTCTTTGTTAGATGCATTTTTCTGGCTTGCTGAGGTTTCTGGTAAAAAGGCGGCAAGGAAAGTGAAATGGCAGTGAAGATGATAGCAGACAATGGCTCAGCCACTCTATGACAGGCATTGCTGTAAAACATGCAAAATGTGTTTGAATGGGAACGTTAGGTCATCCTAGTTGTCCTTTTTCACTTTCTTTAGCAAGTTTTCATATTCTTCGCTAGAGGTGAATGAGAGAATGCTGAAAATACTTTTTGATTTTCATTAATTTCCAATATGGGATCCATCAAGATATCCACTCTGGACAAATAGGACACACAGTGAAGGTTTCATATCCGCTTTTAAATTATTGATGTTGTTGTAACGGTTAACTCTGTTATGAATAAATCATCCTTGTGCCCGTAAGACATGTTTTTTTTTTTGTTTTTATCAAAACAATGTCCCTTCACTTAGTACAAGTGTGGAAACAATGACATTCAAAAAAAAGTATACATTATCATTAAAGCTGAGTTTTCAAGTGTGGTTTGGAACTCAAAGCTTTTTGTATGTCGTGGCTGACCAGTAGTGAAGTATTTTGAACCCACATTCAAAATGTAAAAAGGGGGGTTAAGTACGCTTCAAATCGGCAAGAAAGCTTGGGACAATGCTGCCACCTTCTGTTTATAACAAAAGTGGGAGTTGCATTGTGGGGTGGGGGGGCATTTTGATTGGGACTGTCTTATAATGGCTCTTATAAATCACATCTGGCCTACATATGTTTTTTTTTTTTTGTCACGCTGTGCGTGTGGCCCATTTTTCTATTGCAGATTGAGCACTGTTCTTCCAATAAATGATCAAAACATGAAGAGAAAATTGCATTTGGCCTCTTGCCACATCTGACATGTTGTTGTTTGGGATGGCTTTATACAATAATGAGCGCCATTCCGGCATTTTCAAGGCAAAGTGCGACCTCGGCCTTCATTTTCACCCGTTTTCCCCGTCAAAGTATTCCTTTGGTCTTCTCGCCTAGGGTCCATCTCCAAATGTCAGTCATGATTAATAGAAAGGATTGTCATCGACAAAGTGTCACCAGAATTCAACATGATGGACAGAGGCACTCGAGATAAATATAAAGCAATACTAGAACTGGACGTTTTTCCATTTAAGCCAGGCTGGCGTTTTTATTGTTCTGGGTGCACTGCAACATTGTATGCGTAGATATGTAAAATGGTTTCTCTGTGCAGCTTGTTAAAAAAAAAAGTGGGGGGGAAGCAATTATAGAAGCTCCACAATAACCATTGTGTGAAGCATGTTTGCCTATTTGTGTCATGGCTTTTCATTTTCAGACTTTGTCCAAATGTCATTGTGTGGGCATATGTAAGAGAGCATTTTTAAAAATGACTCTAAATTGCATGGGTTTAATATTACTGCAAAAATATGAAGTTGGTTCCTTAGTTGAGCCAAAGTCAGAATCATTGATAATCAGTTGGTCAGTGCTCCTCATTAAGGAAGCACTCAAACAATGCATTTAAATTCATGAAGTGAGCCCAGCTTTTCGCAGAAGAAAGAAAAATAATTGTAAAGGAAATGAGAAATTGGCTGGAATTTTTGAGGGGTGCCCTGCCACAGAATCCTAATTGGATTTGGCACAAACTTTTTGCCGAACATTTTCCTTCAGAAGCCTATTCCTTGTCCAGGCCATGAAGTAGCAAAGCAGCAAATAGCAAATCATTTTTTCAATTATTCCCATTAATTCAAATTACTTTATTAATACGTGAAAGTATGTTTTTTTTGTTGATTTCTGTCTCTGAAGATCCATGTTGCCACCATTTGTGTATAATCTTTATTCGGGTTTGCTCTTGTGCTTTCCGCACATCTAAACTCGTCTATTTTTTTTCTTCAATTTTCATACCATTACCTCTTATAGTTAATCATTTGGTCAAACATGACATAATGCATATCGCTGATTGTACTTATTCACTCACTCGACTGCCGTACTGGCAGTTGAAATCGACATGTAGTAAATTATTCTCTGTCTATACTGCATGCTTATCTGTGATTGGCCAGTCTATTATACCTTGAGTCAACTGGGTTTGGCTGCAGCTCCCTATGACCCTGACTAGGAAATATTTCTTGCAAATGGATGGATGGATGAAATAATAATGCATTCACAGTACACTTGAATGGTGATGGATGATGATGGAGTCCAAGTATATTATAAATAGACGTGCATCTAAGTAATTTAACTGCGCATACTCTGAAAAAAAACAGAACCGCTTCATTTGATTTACTATGTGTCTCCTAACCGTTGCAGCACATCAATAAAATGTTGCCCTCCACAAATGAATATCAAGTGTGAGGGTGGGGGGGACAAGCAAACAAAACATATACAAAATTTCAATTTCATCTGAACTGATGTTGTGGAAAGATTTGAAAACCCGCATGTGGAAAAAAAACAAAAATGTGTTTAATTTAGGGCAAGTTTATGCATGTACGTGGTACATTAAGCTTTAAAGCATTAACCCCACTTAACACTTTTTCCAGGTGTATAGTTCAGTTGAGAATATGAATAATGTGTTTCCTCTGGTCACAGTAAACGAAAAAAACAAGTGTGCAAGTGTTATGAAGAATCTCTTATGTGGCACAAGACACCCCAGGCTGTTTTTACTTCCAAATACTGTTGCTCTCTTGCATAAATGACTTCAAAACAGTCCTGATATTTGGCGGCAAAGACAAAAAAAAAAAAAAAAATCCACACACACGAGCTAAACTGGAGATTCATGATTTATTCCGAGATTAACTCTCGCAGTATGAATAATTTATCACGGGAAAATCTTGCCATGTTTTGTATATTCTGTTTTTATTTAACGATACATGCTTGGCGTTCAAGTGATGAACATTTGCTCTCCTTTCTAGGAAAAGAGGAAGCAGGTGATGAAAACAAGGCCAACAATGGTAATGTCACTTTACGGCTCATTAACATGCTCACAGCCTCTCGGCTCTGCCAGTGTTTTCTTGGTGTCATTTGTCATCAAAAATTGAATGTACTGTTCGCTCCACTTCAGTCTTTCCATCCCACATGCCAACACTGAAAAGTTCTCTTATCACACACACGCGTGGAACAAAGAAAACCCTCAATTATGTATGGCTTTGGAAGTGACATTATATTCCTCTTTCTTTTTGTCGCTTAATTTATGCATGCCTTTGTGGTTCCGTTGTGCGCACACTGCGGTACAAAAACAAAGCGATGGGAAGAAAAAAAGCTGTTTTAGGTGATACAGCAAGTCGAGTCACATCGACTCTGAGTGTAAATATTTTCTTCTTTCCAAACTTTGTATTTCTAGATGCAGAGGAAATCGAAGATGTGGTGATGGAAAGTCAGGGCCCAGGTAAGATACATATCTCAGTAAATCACACACAAATGAACATAAGCTATGAACTCGCACAACTGTGTTTATTCTGCTTGTTTTGTTAGAAAAAGTGTGGATGTGTGTTTGGATATGTTGTAAGTAAGGTGTGTGTTATAGAGAACTTTTATACCTCTACCTGTCATTAGCATTTGTAGGATTTGTCTTGGTAGCAGTGCCTTTTGCTTTTCTTCTTATTTTATGTAAATTCTATTCAATTGACAAAAAAATTGACGGATGGAGCAGATACAGCGTCTCCAAACATGAATTTTGGAACTATTCGATAACTGTGTTGTGGTAAATGCATCCCTGGGTTGCTATGCAAGGCATTAGATCAGTAATTACCTTCTCCTGAGACACAAACGGAAAGGTAGGAGTAACAATGAAGAAAGAAAATACATAATATAATAGCTACGGACTAATGCCGCTCATGGTTACGGTGGGAACAAAACAGCCACCTCTGGGCATGGACTTTCCATCAATATTCTCTTTTAGTTAGCTCTTACTTTTCCTGTCTTTGAAATCAGTTGTTAAAAAAGTACTTTATACATATATTGGACAGTGCAAAGCAACCATACTAGGCAAGATTACATCATTATTTGAATGCTTGAGCTGATCCCTACAAAACTGTACATATATTTTCTTGTTGGTCAAGATGAAGATTTGGGCCTTGAGGAACCAAATCAGGAAGGTGATGAAAAAAGCGGTCAAGATAAACATGACGATGCTGGAACCCAACAGGCAGAAGATCAAGAAACTGCGATTGAAAACAAGGATAAAGGTGAAGACCAAGGTACGGTATGATGCTGGCAAGCCTATGTTCGTTTTTTCATCTCGCTTGTTATCATCAGGATACAGCTGATGAGTTGGCCTGGAATTTATTCTGCAAATACCATTGATTGCTTGTTTTTCTGCAGAAAATGATCAAAATCCTGAAAATTCAGAAGAAATTGACACAGGCAAATCCACTCAAGAGATGGAAGGTAAAATATATCACTTTATCTAACATATTTGTCTGTCTGTGGAATTAATATTCACAACAAATTAGGTTAGGTTAGAACTTTATTTCATCCTATATTCGGGACATTTCTTGGTTGCAGTAACAAGACACACAAGACATTGTAGAACTAGGTAAAAAAAACTGGAGCCAATTATCACCAAGTGCTAAATTTTTGGGTATTTGAGGGAAGCACACTACAGTTGCTTGAACCGAGACCACCTCTCACCCAAAGTCTCGCATCAGAGTTTGCTGATTTCTATTTACACCAGCCCAAAAGGTGCACTCTGCAAACTTTAGGGAGTTAGTCCAGACCAAACAGTTAAATTGTCAATACGATCTAAATCTAGATCAGTCCACCTCCCAATTGCTCAGATTTTTTTGAAGCCATTTATTGCTTGGTGTTTGCAGACTTTCTCCTAATTTCACAACTTTTCCAGTTCTGTGCTCAAATATCGTGACTTGAAAGCAGCAGCGAGCACCCTAATTGTATTCAGTCCTCATAGCTACAAATTAAGCTGAGTCTAAATTGAGTGTCGATACTCTGTCCACTATTGCATTAAGTCAACGATCTAAGTCTTTCTCTATTTCACTTGCTCTTTGAGTGACATTCAATTAATTTAGGGTGAGAGTGAACCATCCAGATAGATCTGTCTGAGAAAGAGCCTTCTCCATTCACTCCGAAAAGCCATCGGTGTATGTCCCGTAAACACTACCAGCCTTTCCATCAGTGGGAAGCCACACTCTACCACGTTGATTGTGTCGCGCTCGTGCCTGCCACTGTCTGTCACTGTCAAGGGTGACTACGGGACGGCCGTGGCGGAGCTGTAAACAGTGCTGTCATTCCCGATTGTAGGCAGATTACATTTTGTGTGAAAGATAGCGCAAGCACAAACTGTCGAGGAGCTGGATTCTCACACATAGGCGGGCTTAGTCAAGCGGATCGCTTGATCAAATAGTTCCCGAACAAATACATTTGATTAAAATAATATCAGCAATCAGACTCCTTGCTCATAACCGAAGAGTGAAGATCGGAGTCATTAGGGTGGAGTAATAAAAAGGTTCATAATGATGAGAGAAATGAAACTGCCGGAGAAGCGAGTAAGGTTTTATATTCATGATAGTTGACTTGTGAGCCATTTGTTTTTTTCTTGGAGCCTTTTTCAATACCTGGAGCCAAAATGGTTGCACACCATGTGTACTCTCAAGAAACATAATATCATATTATATTCCTACAGTCACCGTGTGAGAAAAATGTATCTGTGGGGAATTAAAATGGCTGTGTGGCCATAAATTCTGGTAGAATTTTACCAAATAATCAATCAAAAAATAAGCACACTTTCCAATTCACTCTTCTACTTTAACTTGGTCGGCCAATTACTTCACTGCAGGGCGAGACCTTAAAATCGGGGGCTAGCAAGTCCATGCTAAACACTTAATAGTTGACATGTTGGATTTTATTCACCTTTAAAGGTTATTGCTGGGTCGACATTAGAGTTGTCTTCACTGTTTTAGTGTCAGCTGAAAATTTGTGACTTCAGCATCCATTAACCCAAAACTGCAAGCATTAACATCAATGTGCTGCTTATTTAAACATTTGGTGGCAATAAGCTTCCATTTGTGTGTACACGGTACAGATCGCACTTTGCTAAGAGTGTTATAGACATTTCAAAGGGCTTCTTTTACATTTACACATTTATATCCAGTTTGTCTTAACACCCTGCTCTTCTCACATAGTTTTCAATTGCACATATAGAAGTGTGTATCACAGCTAAGAACTGCAGTCCCAGTTTCCCTACACTTTAATACTAAGGGGTGAAAAAAGCTTCCTGTTCATTTTCACCCTGGTAACCCGTTATTATTTGTGATCTGCACGTTTGCAGAAACACATATTGGACAAAGCTTTTTTTTTTACAGATGCCTTTCCACATTTAATATTTATTTCATAATAAAATTGAGGGAATTAATGAAACTATGTATATTCCTTTATATATATGAATTCATACTATTGAGCAAACGATGCAATAGTATTATGTCGGCAATAGAAATGACCAACAGGCATGATATGACAAGAAATCCAATGAAATGCGAGCATTTTATAGCATGCTAGAATATTAATGTGGACATAAGATATGCAATATGGTGGGTAGAGAAAATATTTTGTTTTTTTAAAACTTGGGGGTGCGTAATACATTATTTGAATTACATGTATTCAATATCACCTTTCATATGAAGGTAATGAGATTCTTAGCCTGATATTTTTAGTTAGAAAGCCTGGCCAAATTGAATCAGAATCCAATCATCCTTTATTTATGAATATTCATCACATAGTATTTTAAAAAGGGAATTGGAGGCTGCATTCTTATTGCCTATCTCTTCAGCCTTGTTCTGTTGAATTGTGAGTGGGCACCTGCTTCAATAAGCTTATAGAACAGCCATAAATTAAAGAAAGACGCATTTTGCCTTGAGCAAGGAATAAATAAATCTAAGTTGTGAAAAGAAATTGTTTTTTTCTTCCTTCCTTCATGGATTGTTATTTTCTGCTAGGCGTCAATAACCATTCTCTCTTTTGAGGGTAAGATTTAAACATAGCGTAAATTCAATCTTCATGATAATACGTTTGGGCATATCATTTTTGTTCAACAAAACTACTACTATACTTCATAATGAATGATAATACATTCAAAAATCAGATTTTTTTTTCTCTCGAATATACCGCTAAAACGATTAACTATTTTGTTTTCGTTTAGTTTTGCCTCTCTTTTGGGTGTTTTTATGTTGTTGTGGTGTCGCATTTGCATTGCAAATATTACAGTATAATCTGGAGAGCTTTTATTAAATAAAAGAACATCCTATTCTGGTTTAAAAATAATAATAATAATGAGAAGAAGAATAACTGTACAAGCTACAGAGAGCAGCAGATACATTAGGATAATGCATTTGAGCTGCAATCAATGTTGATTGTTAATTAGAGTGGATTCCATAACTTTGGGTGGTCTTCTATTATTTATTTTTGGGTAGTATTTATATCCGCTGAAGTATAGTATAGTACTTTATTGTTTGGCTGTTAGAATATGCCAAAAACATCCATCAGGGAATAAAAAAATATTACCCAATGTGGCATTGGACCTTTTTTCATTCCATTTTTATAGTTATGGCCATGTTTTTAAGAAGGGCTTGTACAAGAATGAGACTTGGTTTAGTTGAAGTGGTAAGCAGGAAAGAGTCTAATGGCCTTCCAAAGTCGGGCCCTGCAGAAAAGATAGCGAGGAAGAGGAGGAAGAAGACAAAGGCACACCCAGCAGGCCATCAAAACACAACACAACAGTTACATCAGCCTCTAGAGTCCTATTGCTATCCTTCTCTCGGCTCTCTCAGCCTTCTTATTTCTCTTTGTTTTTCCCTCTCGCTCCTGGACTTATTGTGTGCTTACATTTCAAGCACATTTCTGCAATGTCTTGATTCCATGATGTGCATTTGGATTATATATGAACGCTGTAATTCACCCTTCAAGATCTCAATTATGTCAATGGGCAGCAAACCCACTTACCTTCAACATGTAGTTAATTTTTTTCCTTGTAAAATGCCTTACACAGTAGAAGAATGCATCAAAAATTGGAGGCGCCATAAATCTCCTTCTATGAGAGTCACTTTTATTTTACTCTTAAGCAGGCTATTGTGAAAGGGGTTATTGATTCGGTTTATGTTTGATTCGTTCTGTTGTTAAATTTATAACAACAAGCTGGGAAAAGGCTCTCCCCAAATCCAGCAGGTTTATTATTGATATAAAGGCATGGTAAAAGTGCCCGTAATCATGAAACAATTTGGGGACAAAAGCGCACGAAAGGGTGTTTAAACAGCACAGTTTTATTTTATTTATTTCTTTTACATTTAGAAGACATCTAAATGACAGAAAAAAAATATAAAACGCATTATATAGAGTAACTGGGGACATGCATTTTCTCCCATTTATGAGAAAATATAACAATGTGGACAAATCTTCAAAGGTATATATGATAGTAAACATCCTTTATTTTCAAATCAATAAATCATTTGCCGAAAATTAGGTATAATATTGCATTTAAAATTTTTACATGCGAAAACTTCTCATTTGAGACATAACACAACTTGGAGGTGCAAAATTCCAAGTGAAACTTTCTGGGGTGAACGTCTATTCAAAACACACTTCTTAGTTATTGCCACTAGAAGGAGGCATATTTTAGTTTTCACTCTGCCTTTGTGGGAAAGGCGCTCACTTATGTACATCACTTTGTTGCATCTGTGGTTGGTTAAGTGCTATATCAATAATTAATTGGGCTTGCCTTTGCGTAAACTGCTGCAGCCCAAAAAATTGGATACCTCCAAGGAAAAGAGAGGCATTGAGCTTTTACTGTCATTTGTAACGTGTCATCCGATTTTGATAACTTGTCAAGCAAAGTAAGCATATTTTGCAAATGGACACTTAACAAAAATTTACAAAGGGAAATATTGCTAAGGTTTTTCACCACTCTGTTCATTTTTGGGTGTTATATTACGTTGATTCACTCCTCGAGGAGGCAGTTAACACGATCTGATGACATTAGTTTATGCGGTTTGTTTCATAGCATTTTTCATGGCCACACTGAAAGTCCTGGAAAAGAAACCCTGCTGGGGCCATCAAGAACCAAAAACGAGCCCTAGTTCTTATCTTTCTGCGCATTTGTGCACCATGGAATTCCATTTGGCTAAGCTTCTCATTCTAAACTCGCTCTGACGCCTTGTTTTTTTTTACTAGTTATGCTAAATTGGCCAAGCTGGCTTTGAAACTGGGACTATTTTATGCTTTTCAAATTTTGAAATCTATGGAAGTCATGCTGTCCTTTTTTAAATATATTATTTTTTGTAGAAATGTAGAAGAGACGAACATAGTGCCCCAATTGTAAGAACTCATTGGTCAGTTTTCTAGCCCAGAAAGATGTCTCAGAGGGGAAGGTTGACATTGGCTCTGTCCATTTTACATTTCCTTTCAAAGTGTCCTTTCTACTCTAGGTCTTCTTATCTCAAGCTATCTGTTTTCTTGACTAAAATGGCCAGTTAATAAACTGAGAAGAATGACAATTCATCAGCGAGAAAAGCAGTAGACACCCACTGACCCACCCACGCACACCCATTGACGCAGGCATACTGTAAAAGCCGAGACGAGCCCAAGCCTAATATGAATGATGCCTGTATGCGCTTCCTGTCTGTCTTCTAAAGCCAGTGTGCAAACTGATAAAGCTGCTGCTTCAGATTGCAAAAATAGACAACCTCAAGTATGACGCTGACTGACAACTATTATCTTAAGGTCTAAAAGATGAGAGCCAACATAATAAAAGTCTCATTTATTCCTTTTCAAATTGGCATAGTACTTTCAAACACCTGCTTTATTCATTTCTTAGTTAAGTTGCCTCAAGCTGCACATGTGGGAAATTGCCTTATCCATTAGATTATATTAAAGATAAAGAACAGTCAAATTAAGCTAAAATAAAAGTCTAGGAATGGGAAGAATGTTTTTAGCTCATGTCCACCATGCTTGTGGAGTTTGTTGAGAATAGCTAGGACTCGTCATGAATTAAAATAATAAAATAAAATAAAGACACATTTGGGCACCACGTTAGTAAACAAATATACTAAGGGAATCATATGTCCCTTTATTTATTAAAGTGTGCCATAATTTAGTCTGATATCCAAGCACGTGTGAAGCATTTCTAGTTAAGGCAAGTCAAATTGGCGTAATATTTGCCACCTGCTACACAGGCACAAATGTTCAATTTCAATAAAAAGCTGCTTTTGCAGCCCGTGTCTTTGATGAACACAATTTACATTTACCCGTCTTAGATCGTGTAATACAGACAAATACGTAAAAGTTATGTCTGTTTCACGAAAGGAATTTAACTAGTTGTGATACATACAGCATACCTGGTCTTGGTGTTTAATGGCGATCTGAAATTGGGAATAGCTGAGAAATGGTTAGGTTTAGTTGGCAAATGGATAATCAGGAGGTAATAACCAGTTATTCCATTGAAGGTTTAAGAACAACTTCTCTAAATCATAGTGTTGATACTGTTTGCTTGGAATTTGAAATTGTTTCTGTTCTTTGGCATTGTTGGTAATCTAATGAGAGACATAAAACTTGTGAAGGGTTTACCGTGGTTTACCTGGTGTGAAACAATCTTTAATTCAGTACACATGAATATCAAGGGCCAACGTCTCCCCGGTGAGAAGTGCTTTGAGCGTAACATTTTCCTCCACCAGCTTGCCACCTTCTCTACATCCTGGTGCCATCTGCTTGCCAGATAAACACTGCATAACACGCACACACGCCAGCCTCTTCAACTCTATTCAAGGAAATGCAATGTGATTTACAAGAGCTATTTCTCTCATAACCCAGTTAAGATTGTACATCCCCATTGTTGACAGCATATTGTGTCCAGAGAGTGAAAGCTTTTAAAAAGGAAATAGCATTTAATGGACTTTCATAACTTGTACTTGTAATAATGTCGTTCGATGTAATCTCTCCAAACTATTGAAAAGGCAGTTTCAATTTTTAAATGGAAATAAAAGACAGTTGAATAAGAACCTGAGCAAAAAGAGAGCTCAATGATAACGCTGTTGAGACTAGTCCTTAGAAATTTGGGTATGCTTGCCTATTGGCTTGATGTCACATACTATATAGTAGGTATGCTTTTAAAAAAGTATGTAATTGCATTGTTAGTTTGGCCTCCAAAATATGATTAACTAGAGAGTGCGATTTCTGGAGAAATTTGCAGAGGTGCTTCTAGGTTATTTTTTATCAAATCTCATTGGTTTGATTAATTAAAGAGTGAGATTTCTGGAGAAATTGTGCCGAGATGCTGGTTGGTAAGGTTTTCCCCAATTCTCATTGGATTTGATGGTAGTTCTGTCATTGCAATGGACAGAAATAGTCATCAGTGGAATTGACGGATGCAGCCGTTTTTGGAATTGACTGATACAGCCGTCTTTGGACTTGACAGATATAGCAGCCTTTGACGTTGATAGCCATAATTAGACTTTATGGTAATGGTAAATGATAATTGTTGAACGATTGAACCTCCAAATGCATATTGCATATATCCCTTTCTGCCTGTCTGCCTGAAATGTGAAAGTTTTCCAAAAAACACGCATCACGTTCATTTCAAATATCAATGAACAGGACAGATCTTTGAAAAATGTGAATTGTCTTTCCGTCGAAGTTTTCACATATCAATTTGAAGAAATAAATTGTTCACTTCTTGCCCAGAATGTACCACTTGCTGACAGCTGCCACTGTTCCTCATTGTCTGTGGTTTTAATATCCTCACTGTTTAGTGCATGAGGTCTGCCAATTAAGCTGCCCTATCGCTGACCTTTTGGTGATAGGCAGGAAGCTGCCAGCACTTTCCTTATTCTGCTTTCCAGACAAGCACTTTGATTACACTGACTGCTTCATTGCATGATTTCCTCTGGAAAGCCAAGAGCCGCCAAGAGAAGGCATCACCCGCTAACTACAAATGAAGGCCTGAAGCTGAAGCCTCTTCCCACACGTACAAACAATTACCTGTTTCCACATTCATCCCTATGGTGTCATTTATTAACAAAGTCCAAGTTTGGTATTACCCCTGTGCCAAATTAAGCATTACTCAGACACTCACTGGATTGCTGTAGTAAACCGCAATGGTGAGCTACCGCAAAAAGTATAAATATTATGTAAAGTTATTCAGCACGTGATGAGAGAAGAGCAGGCCGCTGACAGCAGGTATGTAGGTCACACAGAGGGAGGCCTCTTTTTCACCCCCCTCGTTCTGTCTCTATTTTTGTGTCATCTGCTCCACCTCTCTTAGTTCTTCACTTAATCAGGTATTCACTTTTGGCTTCTCATCTCTTGTCTTACAGGTTAAGTTTTGCCTCTACCCATAACAAACTGATCCTCTCGTACTACTTTGACTGCATATTAGGAAAACTAGGTCAATTAAGATCATTTAATACAGTAGTATTTTAATATAGACCAAGTCAGTGACTAGATTAGATTAGATTAGAACTTTATCTCATCCCATATTTGAGAAATTTCTTGGTGGCAGTAGCAAGACAAACACAGACACATAAGACATTGTAGACCTAGTTAAGAAACTACAATAGGATCCCGTTATACATTCATGCACCAATATAGTGGAAGCATTAGACATATATCTTTAAAATTATATGATATCAGCACTGTTTTTTCACCTGCCATGGATTAATGTATTCATTTTCCAAACAAGGGTCACAAGGTGCAATGCATTCATTTGTTTTGATTTGTTTTTGGGCAAAGGCCCAATGTCTTGAATCCAGCTTTGTTTATTTTTTGTTTAGTTTTGAAGGACCCAACTAGTAATTTGGAGCCACAACAGTAGTAGCATAGCTCCA
The DNA here is from genome assembly GCF_051989575.1 of Stigmatopora nigra. Taxonomy (NCBI): domain Eukaryota; kingdom Metazoa; phylum Chordata; class Actinopteri; order Syngnathiformes; family Syngnathidae; genus Stigmatopora; species Stigmatopora nigra. The sequence continues at coordinate 4,886,455 of NC_135519.1, read as the reverse complement.
AGGTTACCCAAAGCCGCAGAGTAGTACAATGTTACTTAGTGTCCATAACTCCTCGACCTTTCTTATGCAGAAAAAAGGCAAAGTATCAATGAGGGCTCTTGTCTTGTAAGGCGGGTAGCCAAAAGAGGGGCAGTGGCAGAGTTTACAAAGCAGGCTTGTTTTCATCTCTTGGGCCTGCAGGTCACAGCTCAGTGCTCCTTAATTGGCTCAGATTGTCAGACAGTGTTTCGTCTGAAAGCAAAGAAAACTCCAGCTATGAAATGTTTACCCCCAGATCCCCCCCCCACCCCCACCCTCGGACACAAGCTATTTTCCACCCTCTTGTTTTGAGAGCAAAGGATCACACAGCTAAGCTATTTGCACAAGCCTGCACAACAAACGTAACATTAACATATGAAAATGGGCTTCTTTATGCATTTACCAATTCATTAGTTCTTCTTGGTTTGGAACTTGTTGAGGCCCACCAGATCTTGTTTAGCGTAAAGTGGGAAATGTTTTTAATTATCTGTGCATTTGGGGATACCAGGCTCCAAGCTATTTGCCCATGCAAAGTTTAATGAGAGGCTTTTCATGCTTGTTTAATATACACAACCTTGGACAAGCTAAGGCCGACCAAGTTGGTTATAGGCCACCCACTTTGTATTCTGATTTTAATTCTAGTATAGCTTTTGAGAGGATATCATATAGACTCTGATCATGACCTTTGTATTTTATTTAGTCTCTTAAAATGAAGTGTTTTTGGGCAAGCAACGGCCTTTCGTCTTCTCAGTCAAAGCTTTAAAATTGTAAGCTCTTCAACAGATAATCAGCTTAAGGAAAGGCGGCAATGAAAGTGATTCTGTCCATAATTGATTTTCAAGTGTGATCTGGTCTGCTTGGGCTTTTGGTCCTTAAAGTGATGGAAAATACATGCGCTAATGAAGGAATTCCATTGCGATGGTTTACATCCACTCGATTGTAAGCAATGGGTTGCACAATTGTTCCAGCTGAGACTAAAGCTCTCTTGATGAAACTAAATTAATAGAAGTTCATTTGGCGAGAGATGGAGGCAATCTTTTTTGACCATTTTACTTTCTTTTAATGAAAGAGTCTGTTGCAATTTGACTGGTGTCATGAGCAAAACAGGCAATGATCTCATGATGGTCTGACCAGGCATGGAATAAAATGAGGTTTGGTTCTATCTCTCTCTGGTGGTTGTCATAGTGTATCATCGTTGTCATAGTATGTCATAGTGGCTTGTCATATTTGATTAAGCTATCCTTTGATTGTTTCTGATACAAAAAACAACACTGTCATCCAAGATGGCACGCTAGGTTGTGTGGATCTTTTTCCAGAAATTTGGTTGGTTAGCAGGCATGATGTTTTCAGAATCACATGTACACTCAACCCAGCTATTCCTTTGGGTTTTGGCTTCTGTCATGCTGACTTAATAAATTTGCACAAGCTTCTGTATTTGGCACTTTGGAATTTGTTCAGTTTAGCCTGTTGTCTTTGGTTTATCAGATCTTGGCACTGCGTATTTTCTATCTGGTATCTGCTGTTGGCAGACTGGGCAATGTTCTCTCATGGCCGGATAAGTGCTTCTGCCAACATGACCTATGTGGCTTTGTTTTTTTAGATGATCTTGGAAGCTGAATTCAATTGCAACCGACATTGCAATCTTGCAACTACTATTTTTTTGTTTCTGTATCGAGTGGAATCTTGTCTTGTTCCCACGATATAGAAGGGCCCATAAACATGACTTTCAACCTCACTGTCTGATTCATAGACGGTGCTGCCTATTTTATTTTTATTTTTTTGGCACCCTTTTGGATGACACAGACTGAGGCAAAATTATAAATAAATAAGAATGTGGTTGTTCATTGGCTTCTGGATACCCAACATGTTCATAGTTTATTTAGTCAATGTAGAAAGCAGAGGTTTACCACAATGACTGTTGCTCGTTATCCCCGGGCTAAACAAGAAGCAGTTTCCCCCAGTTGTTACTTTCTCAATACTTTTCACAAGAATATAATTGTTTACTCGTCCCTCCCTACATGAGAACGAGTTGCATCCAGCTCACTTTCCTCCTGGCCTTTGTCTTATGTAAGCAAATACCTCGCACTTAAGCGACTGATTGATTTTTCCATTGTGATTGTTTTCAATGAGCATCTAATTGTTCCTGCTCAAGTCACTCATCTTCGAAGAGTTTGTTTGTGCTCATGTTTGTCAGAAGAGACACGGATTAACTCCCTGAAACATTTTCACCGGCCACATTGGTAATTTACATACCAAAAAGGATAAAGCGAGACACTTTCAAGTGCCCCTCAGGGTCCGTGGTCCAAGTGTTTGGAACCGCAACTGTAAGCGATCTTGTTTCCTGCTGAGGGAGTCAATTTTGTCTACTGTTTTTCGACTCTTTTTGTTATACAGCCTCAGTGGAGTGAGCTTTTCCTTCACTAGCACCTGTCCCAACCTCCTATTTGTTTCCTATGTTTACCACAATGCACGCAAATACTTACCTAAACTACTGTTAGCACACCTGGAAGTAAAAGTATACTATGAATCAGGTGAATGTTGCCTAGAAAAGACCTTCTGTGTCAGATGGAGCTGGACATGAGATTTTTGCTTTAATACAATTGCACTAATTCTATTATCCCATATTGTGTTAAAAGTACAGCTTTTTAACTGATACTTGCTGGGAAAACTTATTGTAATTTTTACCTTATACAACCTCTTTTAAGAATTGATGCTTCATTCCTAAAACCTCAGCACTTAACTTGGTTTGTAGATGCTCATAACCCCTCAGGGCTAGTCTGTGCCGAAGAGAGGAATCCTTCACACACACACACACACTTGCATACACTTGCACGGACTCCCACGTGCATGTGCCAACACAAATTCTGAGACGATTGTTGCTTCATCCTTCCCACTGTTAGACTAACAAGGATTAGAAACTTTGCTTCAGATAGTTGCATCAGATAAAACTCTATTCTGTTTAGGCGGAAAAAAATATTTCTGAATAAGCACTAGATAGCCAGAATAAGAAAGGTGAAGGTTTCCAGGGAGTTGAAGCGTGAATGTCAAACAGTGACGTAACCTCCAACCAGCTGACAATAGCACGCCATGTGATGACAGAAATGCAAACTAACGCCAGAGTGAATGATGCGATCATAGAAAAAGAGCTCATGGCTTTATTTCCAACCAACTTCCATTTTCTACGCCACCATCATTTAAGTCATTTCCCCAAGATACCGGCATCAATCCTTGTATTTGTGCCGATGATTTGACCTTCCGTGCAGGCTCTACAATACTTCCAATAGTAGCTGTTCTTTCACAGCCAAGTGGTTGTATGTCACGCCGCTGCTAAGCCGCCATCACCGGCCCGCCTGGGGAGAGCCGGTATTTTTATGGTGTGCTTTGTTTGTCTGATTGTTGTTGCAAAAGGGGGGAAGCAGTGAGGTTTGCTCAGGGAGTGAGGAAGAAGGAAGGAGTTGTGTGACTACAGAGATAACAGGCCGTATAGAGGATGTGGAGGGAGCTTTGGTGCAGGGGGGCTGCCTTACAGGGATGGCAGTTTGTAATTAATTTTGCACGCATCTCTCTCCCTTCTCGCATATGTTTTGCTGGGCTTTTTTAAAGTGCAACTCAAGAAAGCAATGAATTTCCAGGCGTGAGAGGCCATTAGGTTTAGACCAGAAACATGGCATATTACAGTATTTTGCTACTCCTTGCGGTTTATGCGTTGAATTTGTATACATGTAAGAATTATCTGTGCTTCATATTGCAGATGCCTCTGAGACCGCACCTGACACCAGCGCTGGAGGTGAGCAAATTATGTATTTTTCCATCCTCACTCTTTTCCAACTGATGTATTGTAAAAGACTTTTCCCTCTCATAAACGTTCCTTGCTTCCATGGCTAATTCATTTGAATTGGGAAGAGCTGGTAGTGATCAAACATGCACACAAACCACCTTAAGAACACAGTACAGTGCTGTGGTGAAGGAATGAAATTTCAAGGCTATTTTGTCTTCCTGCTAGAACTGGGATTATTCCCTTAGTAGGGAGATGGAGGAGAACAGTCGGGAACAGTTCCAAATATCTGTCAGTATTATTTGGCAAAAACCTTCAGGCTTGGAAGCAAAATGAATAAGGAAGCATTCAAACTTTATTCTTGTTTTTACTTTATAAATGGTGGGAAGATTGTGCTAACTTGCATGAGTTAACAGACTCTTTTAAAGTCTTGTTGTGAAGGTTTGTCGCTTACAGGTAACACCAATGCTGTTTTATTCACTTTTTTTATGTATATGAATCACAGAATCCTGGCTTTTGAACAACTATCTAGACTTTTTGTCTTCATATTTTTTTTGCTGTTGTTATTTTTGCACTATCCCGCCAACTAACCAATGAAAATGACTTGTGAAGACTATCTTCTCATCCCTCAAGTGTGTGTCACATATGATGTCTTCTCTCTTTACACTTTAAAAGAGATGAAAGATCATGTTGAGAGTGCCGAAGAACTTCAATCCATTCTGACTGACAACGCCAGGTCCAAGGGTAAGTAAGGAAAACACCACCAATACATTCACATTCATTCAAAAGTCTGCAAAAAAAGGATGAGTGTAGGAGAGCACAGCTGCGAAATTCAAATTGACTCCAACCTGAGCTTTCCTCAGAATGATTTAGCCAAATCCGCCGACCCACGCCGCGCAGCCGAGCGCGACGCGGCATCGCCCTCCTCGTCTCCGAACCGTCTCCCCCGCAGAGTTGGCGCTCTCCTCCCCATCTGTCTCCATTTCTTAGTCGTAGCAGGCAAAGACATCAGGCGGACAGTCTTTACGCGCTCCTTCAGGGCCAGATGCATTTGTAAATGCACCCGCCCATCCCCATTTCAGGTCCGTAGCGATGACCCTGATATTTTGGTATAAATGTGTCGACACGTCTGGAGAGATGGAGTGTGATAAATTACCCGCAAACTCTACCATCAGACGGTCAATAAATCAAGTGTGCAATACATATTATTCCAAGGTGCGGACAAGACAGACTGTAGGGGCAATAATCATGCAAATAAATCATACTTGATAAGAATACCACGCTGTTATTTTCAGGTCCCCGCTGAGATTTTTGGTCTTAATAGAAGGGGAGTGTAATTTCAATGAAGTAGAAGTAGTTTTTCTTTTTTATTTATGTAGTTGAACATCATCCCTTTCTGACGTGGGTTTAAAAAAAAGGGCAACAAGTCTGGAAAATGTATGTTAAGCCACCTCATTGATTCTGAATCAATGAAGTAGCTTAACATACACTTTTTGAGGAAAAGTGCAAAATCAATGCATTTTTTTCAACATTTTGAGTTCTCCTAAAATCTGTTGAACATTTCTCAGCTTTAATGAAAGTTTTTCATGGGTAGATATTTATTCTCCAGCTCTGAAAGGTCGAATAACACAAAGGAGACACAGTTGTATACAGCACTATAGTATATATAAATCAATTTTGGAAGCCCAAATGAAATTCCCAGAAGATTATAATTGGGAAAATATTTTTATGTCTCTTGTAGACGTGGCTGAGAAGAAAGACTGACTGGCCGATGGAAGGACAGTCGACCTCAACTGACCGCCAGCAAAAACTGAGTGGAGGCCATTAACAAGGGAATCCAACGAGCCCAATCGCGGGTTGTTGGGTGATGTCACAGTTTCAGGACATCCACTTGTTCACATTTACAGCTTTGTTTTGCTCTTTCTCTTCTTTGTTAATCCAACCCTTAGAACTAAAGTTGTGCGTGTGCGAAACCTTCCGGCGGGACTTGAACATATCAACCAGAAAAGATGAGCCATACCTTACTGTGTCATAACATTGGCATTGTGCGAGCTGAATGTGATGAGATGAAGCGAGTCTCTTTGTGTAAGGTACAAACATGCTGGCTTTCCATTTTCACACATTTGTGAGGTTTTCTTCCAACAGGTCAAATAGCTCCATTTCTAGTCCTTAAACAATGACTGAGTTAAAAGCCACGTTCATCCAGGGTTGTTTTCTTTAACCTTCTTGAAAATGTTCTCCTAAATTTTTTAGTTTCTTTCTCGACTTAACAGCCGCGTACCTAAAAACGATGATTGTCTCTTAACAAATAGACTTGTGCTCTCCCTTTGCCTTTTTTTCACCATTCTGTGTGCATGCCAGCAATTACTTCTGCAAAAAAATACAAAAAAAAAGAGCCCTCTTTAGCTTGTCTCCTTTTCAGATTGTCTAATATTGTGGAAGACTGCCTTATTTCACATGAATCATGCAATCGCTATCACCGAATTAAGCAGATGGTCCAAGTAAAAATTCAAAGTTTGGTTTTTCTAATTTCAATTTCATCACGCCAGTCAGAGAATGACTAGTACCTGTTGATTGTTAAGTTGATTCTAAGATTTTTTTTAGTTTAACGTTCCTTTAGGGCTCACTTGAATCGGTACCGCGCTGGAGAGCAAATACCTTTTGACTTGTACGAAATGATGCCTTCATACTTTGATGTTTGCTTTCTGAAAATATAAGTGAAAGAACTAATAAAGACTCAAATGAGAGCCACGTTTCTCAGTTTTGAATGGCGCACGTCTAATTTAGCCCCATGACAAGATCTCATGTTTTATTTAATTCTGATTGCATGGGCTACCATTAACATTACCTCAGCTCATACATTATACGCCAACCGCAGTAACAGAGCAATCAGTCGGGCGTCTCAGGGTAGACGGGAATAATTAGTGCGTCCTGTGATCTGCTGCATGCTACCTCTCAGGCGTCCCCCTGAATTAAATTGAGACAGAGATGCGTGACAGACCTGTTCACCTCAGAAACCCTTTGAGAAAAGCAAGTCTTATACTGTGAGAGTGCCTCCGGTGGATGCGTTCATCATCAACAAGGTTGCCGTGTCATCCAATGAAGAAGAAAGAACCTTCAGACTTTGTGTTTGCTTGCGTGTGTGCCTTCTTCACTTGCCACTTTGCTAGATGCAATGTTGGCAGATGGAGGGGTTTTTTTTCCATCTGGGTGGGACTATAACAAAATATACTGTCATTTACAGGCTGTAAGTCACAAGAATTTGAATTGTTTGCTTGGGCCTAGGACTTAAGATTCAGGTATGATTGACATTTTTATCTTCGATCAAATAAGTTCAACCAGAAATGTTGATTTTGTGATTTTTTTCCTCATAGGTAAGGTATGTACTGATGATAATGGAAATATCCATTTAACTGGGAAGGCTGGAAATGATTAAATGACAGCAATAGACTGGTTTGTGATGAACCTAACAGAAATCCATCTTGTTCCATTCACCCTCACACTTTTGTGACATTAAAACACAGGTAAGATTTTGCAATTATTACCTTTTTGACTGCCTTTAATGTCAATACATGTTTAATCAATTTCAATTGGATTCCATCCAAACTATTTGGGCCTCTACTACTGTCAGTGTCCACCTATCCCAATCCAAACCTACACTGAAACACAAATGTCCTAAACTCCTTAAAAAAGATCAAATCAAACATGTCCACCTTAACCGAACGTCAAAATCGATAATACTCAACAATTTCAAGTCTGAAAAATACCTGCATAGGCACACAAATCATGTTTATTCCTTTGTCATGAAACAATTACCACATTAGGACATTCCACAGTTGTACTGTTGTCGGGGTCACTATGTAAGTCCATAATATTGTCCAAGAAAGGTAGGCCTTACCAGAAGTAGCCATGTTTTTTTAAAAAAAACTATGTATTTTCAGTCCAAGCTACACAACAAATAGTCATTTTTTACTGGTTGGATTCTTTTATGAGCTCATATAAAAGTACCAAAATGGACCTCCAACAGCTCCCTATTGAAAAAGTGACAAGTATGAAGTTTACACACCCCTTTAGCAGCTTCCATATTTATGTTCCACCGACTTGCACAAAGGCCAAGAGGGTGTCAGGACAGATTGTCCCTGGAAGAAAGAGCGTTTAAATGTTAATGACTTCATTTAAATGTTGCATGTCAGAGCCCAGGGTTCCCTGAATCGAAGCCATAGATCAGTGTCGGGGGAAACGGCTCCGCCGCCCCACTGCCGCGCTGGGGCTCTTTGGCATAACAGCCACTTCCCCGCTACAATAACAAAGCGGCCGTCGCAGAAAAACAGCCAGCGGCCCCGCATTCGACTTGCTCCCACGTTGGAATTGTTCACCAATCCTGGGAATCTGCTCCCACTGTTTTTTTCCATTGGCGAGGAGCTTTTGATTGACACGTGTAGGCTTGGTGTTTATGTCACTTTACTATCTGACAGGTCTCCTCATCAAGGTGCTGTGGGATGATATGCACCTTGCACCGTTTATTCCATTTTCCACATGAGAGCTCTTGGGGAGCCGACTCACATCAACACGCATTAGCAACCTCCCACTATTGCCCCACCATGGCGAGCTTGCGCCACGCTTGATGTTAACACAGCACAAACAAATTGGGGAGAAATAACTCTAGCTCGAAAAGCCTTAAATCCCGGCGTAAGATAAGCGGTTTTATCTGAAGTACAGTGTTTGTCCTTCATGAAAATTCATCAGCACCCTCACGAGGGGCAAAGGCAACACCATAGGTGAACTAAGCTGAGATAAACACTCTAATTGGGATGAAAATTGATGCCACTCATTATAGATGTCTGCCTTCAAAGGTGTGGAGATGCTGTGGTGAAAAAAGAAGACGAAAAAAACCTTGAAAGGAGCTCCGATCTGGCTTTGAACGAAGCAGAATTTGTCGATTCGAGTCCCGCCACGCAGGACGCAGATCACGTTTATTATTTGACAAACAAAAGGGAACGTTTGTCTACCATTGATGGCCCTTCGAGACGAGGATTAGATCAACTCTTTCTGTCCTTGGCCCTTTCCCTTTTGTTGCTCTAATTATCAATGCGATAATATTGTGCTGATTCAAATGAACAGCAAAGCTTTACTATCATTGTTGCAATAGACAAGATAAGGTCTGTCATTGGTTGGCTTGTGCTCAGCTTTGTTTTCTAAGCGTCTATTAAAAAGAAGTCATAATAACTTTCATTACCAATCAGCGATGCAAGCATAGGGAGTTGTTAAGAGATTATTCCCGTGATTTCCCATCTGCTTTCATCGAAAACCGTTTAGCGACAATGCACAAGAGTGACATTCGCACCTGAATCGGCTTTTTTCCTCGTGTTATCGGTAACAAAACAAAGCTCGGATCACAGCGCTTTAAGGAAAATAAGAAAACTCAGCAGAGGATACTGCTAATGTGTCTTTGAAGCAGCCTTAGTAGGGAAATTATGAAGCTGTTTTATGCTTATATGAATCAAATAAAGAGCAGAAACGATTGCTACCTTCCCAAGGAGCTTAACCCGTGGGAAATAATTTTTACTCCATGCCAATTTTTCTTGTTTAATTGCTATTTTCATCACGTGTTGTATTTTTAAGAGATCTCTGCTATGATCTGTTATCTGACCCTTTTGGCAAATCAAGCATGATAGATGTTCTGAATGTTTTTCTAAGTATTTGAACGGTTTTTTTTACGATCTTTCAATATCTCCATGAGCGACAAGGCTAAAAACGTTTGTTCCAAAATTGTACAATTTTTGAGCACTGCTTCTTCCCCAGAGTTTCAGATAATATTGCTCCCCATTAGAGTGAAAAAAAATAATGGAATTGAAATGTTTATCACATTTGGCAAACCGTAAATAAGTGAAGGCTGTACGAAGACGACAACCTGAAATGCAGTTTTGTACCTAGCCACATTTTCTTCTTATTTACTAAATCCTATTCGGACAGACTGTCTGAAGACCATGATAATGAATCAGTAGTGGCTTCCAAGTCATGCTGGGGCAAGATGCGACATCTTCCTGGATTCCTGCAGCTTTTCACTGCAGCCACTTAATGGCAAAGCACTTAAGCACAGTCACTTACAGAATAAAAAAAAAAACTGCAAAGCAGTAGGGAAATAGCAAAGGTCAATTTGTTAAAAGGTTTCCTAAGAGTTCAGTTCTTCCAAAAGGTGATGCAAGGGGCACTTCTATTGAAGTTTTCTATTGACCGGGTTTAAAAAGATTATAAACCATAGTTGTAGTTTTTATTGCTGCATTTCTAGGATATAAAAAATGGATTGAAAGTAGCTTTATGATATATCACAGTACTACAATAATGTCAATAGTACAAAACAAGACCGGCTTTTATTGTATTCAAATGAGTTTGCGGGTCCATGGAAGTTCTTGGCCGCCATTGTTGGACAATATGACAAAGAAGAATGTTTTTTTTTTGGTCAAAAAACTGCTTAGATTCACCATTGTTTCCGGCATGTCACTTTTTGTGCAATTTTAATTTGATTGTTGACAGTGGCAGGAAAGCTTGATGTAACGCTGATTCTTTTTGCCAAACAAAGATGAGATTCCATCGTAAGAAAAACTAGATAAGCTTGATTGCGTTTCAGCATCTCGGCTGTTAACACTGACTGACAGGACCAAGCATCTGCAACACTCCAGTGTGACTGAGAATTGTAGCCATAGCAACAGGCTGGATGGCAAATGAGGGCATTTACAATCAGGTGAACACAATAGGGATTATTGCGTCGTTTTTTCTTTTTTTCTTTACCACGACGAGCCACTGTCAGCTCTACTACTTGACATCTTTTAAAAATAAGTGCATTTATGGATGATTTTAACAGCAAAAAATGCATCAAAATTAAACAATCGAGCCAATACTGCTCTTCCATTTCGAATAAATCTATTTTTTTTGTCATTCAGAAATCATATCCTTACCTTCGATCCCCCTTTTCCCCACAAATGGGTGCCATTTTATTCATTCCTCACCTATCAAATATTCCATGTGTCAAAGTGTCGGCCTGGGGGCCAAATCTGGCCCACCGCATCATTTTGTGTGGCCCGGGAAAGTAAATCATGAATGCTGACTTTCAGTTTTAAGATCAAATTAAAATGGAGAGTGTAGATGCATATTATTTTTCCTGATTTTCCCCCTTTTAAATCAATAAGTCATTTTTAATCATTTTTTTCTGTGTTTTTAGTTCAAAAATCCTTGTAAATTCTGAAAATATATTTTAAAAAGCTGAAATAAACATTGATTTAGATCTATAAAAAAACTTAATATTCAGGGATTTTAATCCAGTTCATTTAATCAATTTATATAAAAAATATAAATATTATACCTAAAATGGTCCAGCCCACATGAAATCAAGTTTCAGGGCCCGCGAACCAACCCGAGTCTGACACCCTTGCTCTACTGTACCTAAGTGAATGTTTTTCATCCATCCATGATTGTCCTATCCTTCCCAACAGGAGCTTTTATTTTGTTAGGCTGCCAACACCCACTGCTTATGTTAATGCCACGGATTTCCAGAGCAGAACAAGCAAGCGTCAAGGTAAGCAAGAAAATCTCTCCAACACAGCATGTGATTTATATGTTCCATTTGACGAGCAATCATTCAAAAAAAAAATGATTTCCAGGATAGATGATGACAGGCATACTAGTCTTTTGGCGAGGGAATTCTTTCTACTACTGACGTGCACATCATCCTCATTAAGCGAACTTGCTTAGACGATAAAATTGCTTAAAAGTGAACTTTCACAGGTGTCAAGTCCACTGTTTTGGTGTTTAGTCATTTTTAATTTGCGCATCAGCTCTACCCACATTAGAAAATGCGATTAATTCACTCTTATTGTCAAATTGTCAGTGGCATTCAGGAAAGCTGTTAGTGATACTCAAAAAAATGTATTTAGTTAAATACCCCTGTGCAGCTCGGATAATGACACAGTTGTCCTTACAACTAACAGTTAATGCAAAGAGAAGCCATATTTACTAGAATTCATCATTTACAGTTGTAGAATGAAGTTTATTTAAGTGTTACAATAGTGTGAAACCAATCAGTGGTCAAATGCATGGAATATTGAAGTCACCAGTTGCTTGTGACAATTAACCCCAACCCCCCTTTCTCACTAAATATGTTATCAATCAGAAAGATAATGATTTTTGTAACCAAGTTAAGAGTATAAAAGAATATCGCAATTAAACCATACATCAACAAAGTCAAAAAACTACCATTTGTTTTAAAAGCTTTACTAAAATACAAAAAATAAAATCACAACGGCATTTAAACTTAGAATAAATACTACATACATTCCTATTAACTGCAAAAATCAGAGTATAATAACATTTAAGGGCCCAAAATTAGATGCAAAGACAACCCCACAAAATAACATCACAAAAAAACACCCTGGCCAAAATAGTAGATTTGATTAACCTTGGAAAAATCTTATGTTCTACACGCCTACATCTTGAAAAAAAATCAAATTGCTGACTCTTGGTGTGCCTTGGTCAGTTTGCATTGTGTGCAGTTGAATTCAGCAGAGAATTCCGAATCTAAAGCATCATGTTCCAGACTTGTAACATGGAGGTTGAGCGTCTGCCAACGCCACCAGCTCTTGGCTCTAAACTTTGGCCGCCTTTTTTTTTCATTCCTTTCACTGAAGGGCCACGTAGCCAACACCTGAGAGAGACTCAAGGAATCAAAGAATGCAGCAAAATCAATCGCAGCCTATTACTACTGCCTGACACAAGCCAACCTATAAAACCTGAACTGACACTTTGTAATATCTAGCCTGTTTGAATGAGATTCCAACATCAATGATTGTGGCATTATTACGATAACATCACATGAAATACATAAAAATACTTGTGAAAAATCAATTAATTAGAATGCAGTCACCTCGAGGCTGATTAAAAATCAAAGCCTGCTTCTGTAAAGTGGCATCATTGCCAATTTTTTTAAGATGAATAACTGTAGAAAATGTCATTTCTGACAACCCTGAACCTGGGAAAAAAATCTTAAACAGCTCCGTGCTTTGCCAGAATCCAAATTCTATTATTGTTCTAGCCTTTCTGAATAATCTTTGACTTTTACTAACTAGCTGAAATTGGATGTCATTACGTTGCAATGTGACACTCACAAAAGCACCAGAATTCTATAACTCTTGCTTTTAAAATAAATTAACTCAATTAGACCTTGAAAGTGATTCTTATGGAACAAAAGCTAGTGAGGAAAGATATTTTTTCCCCTCAGTCTTAAAGCAACTTTACTCAGCGCTATACAATAAGAGAAAATAAAACTTACTATATCTTTAAATGAAACCAAGTGTAACCTTGGCCTTGCAATTAAAAGACCGCTTTACTCACTTTTAATTTATGCACACATTATTCCTATCATACTAGCTTGCTATGAAATATAATATTTGTTCCTAAAAGCCTTATTTAGTCTGACCAAAGGGGTGCCGGAGTCACACAATGTCCTACAAGGGGCGTCCTGATGCCTCAGTCTTTATCTGCATTAACTTTTAGTCAGAATTATGACTTTTAATACCTGTCATAACAATCAATTTAACATTATGAACCTGTTTTAGTACACGTGTACTATGTTTAAGATTCAACTCATGCATGCAGATAGATAAACATACTCGGATGTCTCAATTGTGTCAAGCACCCCTGCCTTTAGAGTTGGGACGTCCATGTAATCAAAATGGACAAAAGGAAAGAAAGGGCAGCACGCCGCTGGGGAGCGGTCGTCAACGTCAATTCTGCTTGCAAGTGAAAATCCAGAAGGGTGTCTTTCTTCTTTATTTATGCATTTTTTTTTTTGTGGCATGTCTCATGGTGAATTTGACAGTCAATATTATCATAGAAGTAATGTTAATGCACAAAGCAGTGCCAACACATACTTCTACTTTTCAATATGGATTCAAGCTGGTGTTCAAATAGTAGCTTAGACACAATATGTTCCAAAATTTCTACATTTTTTAATTCAATTTCATAGGGCAAACCTAAAATGACACTTTTTTACAGTTTACCTATAAATTTACTTGAACGCATACATTAACTACTACATTATCTCCTAAGTTGTTCCTTGAAAACACATTTAAAAAAAACTGACTCATTCTTTATACTCATGACTGTACATTTGCTATTGCGTTTAAATATTTTACCCTTCTCCTTTCTGTTAAAACACTGGTGTCAAAGTGGCGGCACGGGGGCCAAATGTGGCCCACCGCATCATTTTGTGTGGCCCGGGAAAGTAAATCAAGAGTGCCGACTCTCTGTTTTAGGATGAGATTAAAGTGAGGAGTATATATGTATATTAAATGTCCTGATTTTTCCCCTTTTAAATCGATAATTGCTATTTTTTATCCATATTTTCTTTGTTTTTAGTTCAAAAATCATTGTGTAAAATCTAAAAATAGATTTAAAAAAAGCTAAAATAAACATCGTTTTAGATCTATAAAAAAACTGAATATTCAGAGCCTTTAAACCAGTTCATTTAATCCGATTATAAAAATATTACATCACTTGTCACCTCCACGTGATTATAAACACGAGAATTTTGGCGATTGTTGCGTGCTGGCGCGTGACACGACCGGCAAGGGAAGGGAGGGCAAAATGGCGAGGGACGCCCAGCCCAGCCCAGTCCAGCTGCCGGCTGCTTCTAATTGAGCCGAGCTGTTTTTTTTTTTCTTTTTTTTGTGGATCTCAAAAGAGAGAACGCCACAAGCAAAGTAACAGGGCGCACCATGCTGCAGAAAAGGGGACGGGAAGAGAGTGTGGGTGGGATTGTTAGGCCGGCAGGCGGCCTACGGGCCGGTCACACTCCAGTAGTCCCAACCAACCTCTTTGGAACTACGAGGGGCAGTGAGAAGCAGCTGTCAGCCCCCCGACTAAAGCTTGGGGGCTCATTGAAATCACGAGGCCAAAAAAAATCCACTTAAACGACAACTACTTTAATCAAGGCACTCACAGAGGGAGGCCAAAATAAATATAGACAACGTAAAGGAGACAAAAGAACCTGATTATAAGAGCCAGCGGGTAGAAGTTCAATGCATTCTTCTGTTTAAATGTTTATTGTGCAGCAGTGGATATAATTAGAAGTGATTAAAAGTAAAGGTGAATTAACAGAGGGCAGTGAATTCCCACCACCTACGCTACCAAGGCCTTGCGATCCGTTGGTGAGATGGGGTGTGTTAACGGACGGACTGCCTCGAGGGCTAATCGATTCCCGGCACACTTTCACGTGAGTTCCATAATGATCTGTTTTTTTGCCTGTCTTTGGCATTTGTGACTATTTCTTTACGGTCCCTCAATGACTTTTTTTGCATTATTTTACCAAGTTATAATGGAGGATGAGCCTTAACATAAACCCTGACATGAACAATAAATGTAGCAATAAGGATTATAGGACTGAATCCCGAGATATGTTTACATGGAACATAAATTATTGGCGTTTCATTCTCAGAGCTTTGTTTTTATTTATCCATTCCCTTTACAACCAAGCAGATGTCTGGAGGGCATGCCACAATCCTATTATGACACAAGGATAGGAAAGTAGAATGGAAAGAATGAAGGGGGAAACCATAGCTCGCTCCTGACCCCTGCTGTCCATTTAACAGTGTTGTTATGGAATTATAGTTCCTTTAACCCATTATGGGATAGGAATTCATTAAGTAAAAAGCTCAAGTCTACATAAGTGGACATTTTTGGCTCATGTTTTTTTACATTATTTTTACCTAAATAAGCATTTCAAATAGACAGAACAATTGCAGTTTTATTTTTTTAGTTCAAGTGTTATTTAATGGTTTATATTGAATAAATATAAATAAAGGGTGTCTCGGTGGTGCAAGTGGTTTGGCCTAGCAGCTCTGGGGTCCTGGGTACAAATCCAGATCATTCCATCAGTGTGGAGTTGGAATGTTCTCCCTGGGCCTATGTGGGTTTCTTCCTGGTACTCCAGGATACTCCCACATTCTAAAAACATGCATGGTAGGATAATTGGACACTCTAAATTGCCCTGAGGTGTGATTGGTTGTTTGTCTCCTTGTGCCCTGTGATTGGCTGACCATCAATTCATAGTGTCCTTTGCCTCTGGCCTTAAGACAGCTGGGATTGGCTTCAGCACCCCCCGCAACCCTGAGGATAAAGGGGTTCAGAAATGAAAGTAAGAAATACAAATATATTTCCAAAAATTTACATTTTTTTCAGTTAAAAATATACTAATGAAATCATATCTACAATGTATTTGTTACAGGTCATTGTCAACAATGGACATTTTAACCAGGAGTGCAGTGATTGCACGTATATGAATGATGACAGCTGACCCAACCAGTCAAAATGGATTGACGTCTGTCGCCGTTAAGGAAAGCCGATGATTTGAACTTGTGCCCTATAAAGAGGTAATCTTTTTGACAGTAGAGCTAAAAATGTGTTGTCTTGGCGCCTGGCCTCTTAATTTTGTGTCTAAATGCACCAACACACATCCGCAGCATTATGCATTGTCACAGTGGTGCTAGGACTCGATAGCGCAATATTATCCGTCAAAGCTCATGCCGAGACAAAGACATATTTTGTAGGATTACAATCAACATCCCCAGCCAATTTGAACTGCAACAAAATTACTTCCATCATGTACCTCGCCAACTCACTCCCCCTGCGTGGGTCTGTTATGAAATACTGACCACGGGAACCTCCCAAGAGGGCTTAAGAGAGAACATAAACGAACCCGTGAGAAAAACCAGATCACCTTGAATTTACATAAACAGCCTTCAAATGGCTTGTACAAGTCTGAAGCATCCAAGACTAAAAATCTCCCAGCTGTGAACTAGTTTCAGGTTCACCCAGGTCATTTAACACTTAAGATAGTCTCCAGGGAACCTATTCATGTCGGACAAATTGTTTTGCCTTAACAGTGGCTCGGCACCATGCAAGTTTTCAGGAGTAATTTGCCGCCTGCAGTGAGGAAAACTTCAGGAAGGAGGTTTATATTCCACTACTTAATGGCAGAAGCAATTAGGTGGAAATAGGTCTGCTATGGGTTCAAGTCCCAAGGAATGGCAAAAGATACGTATATAGGGAGTAATGAGCAAGTTATTTTCAACCTGTAGAAACGGATGTAGTATCTTATAACAATCAAAAGAAATATAGAGGCTGAGCTATGTCAAGTTATATGGAAATAAGACATATTTTCAAAAGTGTACTGAGATTTATGAGTTATGGAACAAATACAGCAGGCAATAGAGGCCTGGCATTCAAGAAATGGCTTTGAAGGGAAAAACAAAAACAAAACAAAAATCAACCTCGTTCCTGAATGGCACATCCCAGAGGGTGCTTGAGTATGTTGGACTTCCTCACATCACACGTGGGAGTCACTAGCAGCAGTCAAGAGTAGTGATCACTATTCCAACAGCAACAAACTTCAGGCCGTAGTTGCATTTGTTGCTGACAGATTATGTATTTGCGAAACAATTTATAGGGCAGTGGTGTCTCCTGTTAACACTAAACTTCCAAACTTTGATTAATAGCACCAATGGGATGTTGTAAGCTTGTACACAGAAGGGGTTGGGCGATGCCTACATCAGCAGTCTCTTGCTGTCGTCGCATTCTCCACGGCTTCCCATAAAAGTAAAATGCAGCAAGTTTGGGGGGAAACAACCTTGTCCTGTTTGTACAGGGATTGTCGTAAATAATGTGCTCGGCGAGCTCTTGAAGAGAACTGTGGCGAGCACTCATCGCTGCAATGCACTTCATCCACTTGTGCCGTTCACACGTGAAGCGTTGTGTCCCAGCCAGGAGGATTTATGGGTAAAGCTTTTCAGTGGCTAGTTGATGGATTATCACTTATTCTCATTTCTATTGGGAAAACATGTAATGGGGGTATTGCAAAGTAAATTGCAATGTGGTCATATAATGTTTTTTTTCTGATTGAAATGAAGACTTTTGAAAAATATGCTTTAAAATGTTGCAAATTCAACTAGTTTGCAACTATTCCAACGTAAAAGTCAATGACAGGTGTCAAGGTAAGAAATGTCAATGCAAAAACTACTCTCTAAATTATAGGCCTGGGGTGGGCAAATTTTTCTGTCACATTGACTTTAAAATTTTGACAGATGGACCGGGTGAGTACAAGATTTGATACATATAAAAAAAAGTGCATCCGTTAACAGTACATCTGAAATATAAACAGAAAAAAAGGACTAAAGTATTAACAGACTTACCACTCATCATTAAAGTAAAAAGTATAAAGTACAAAGTAAATTAAAAAGGAATGTATTGAGAAATATTAAAATGAAATTCAAAAAAGATAAAACATTTGGACAATGTTGGCGGGCCGGGTTAAAATGCCTAATGGGGCCATATGTGGCCCGCTGGCCGTAGTTTGCCCATATCTATTCTAGGCAATGACTGCAAACTGTCAAAGTGCCCTTGGGCAAGGCAGTGAACCCTTTCAGACCATAATAGAATAACGCCCTTAAGCGTATGTTACGATCACAGCAACATAACCTTCTTTCAAATAAAAAATATAGTTGTCAAAGCAAGGCTATAATCTCTCAAAACATCATATTATCCACCGAAAGGCTTCGTTTATATAAACTGCTTTAAACTGAGCAATCCAGAAGTTATTGGTCCCAATACCAAACTACATCATTCACTGGCATGAGGACATCAAACAAAAAGCTACATGCATAAAACACAACAGGGACACTGCATGAGAGAGCCAATAGAAAAGTCAGTATACAGCATATTATGCAGGCCACTTGCAGAGATTCAACGCAGCAGTAAAAATGACAGTGGCCCCGTGATTTAACAATCCTCAGCAATGGTACAGCAGCAGCGCCTCCTCTTGCCAGCCATTTTGACATCTCACCACATGGATGACTCATGTAGGGATGATTGACATAATTCACCAATGACATTTTCAGGATGTTCATGCTGATGATGCCTGAGTGTTAGCGAACAGACCAGTGTATTACAAATAAGGGCTTGCAGGGTAAAAATACTTTGCCTTCTGTTTGAACCCCTCTCTACACTCTGCAGCATCATAAAAGTGGATAGTGTTGAAATATTTTCACAACACAACAATGTTGTGACCTTCAAAATGCAACCACTGACATTTCTATACACGCCCAACACTATAAAAAAATAACTATAGTCAAAAATATTGACTGTTATAGTCAAGGCTATCTGCACAGACTTGTAAAATTGTTGCCTTGGGAATACTTTCATTGAGATGTTTATTTAAATCAGTTAAACTTTACATATGCAGTAATGATCATTTATAAATAGAAACTAAATATAATTTTCAACCTAGTTGCATTAGACAATCTTCAAATGGTGCTGTAAAACATGTAAATTGTTAAATTGCTTTTCTCATTACAGGAAGGCACAAAGATAGAAATATGAATCCCATCAACTACTAACCCAAATTCACATGTTTTCTAACCTGATGGTAAGCAAATTAACATGTTATGTACTTTCATTGCAGGCATATCATCAGACTTGATATTCCAAGGGAAAATTTTAGGTATGATTTATTTTATTTTTCTGGCAAAGTCTGGTTCACCGGCAAATGGACACTTATCATTAAACACAAGTAAGATCCGAGTCAAAGTATAGCCAGTAAAAAATATTTTTAAAAGCTGTCAGAATGTTTTTAACCATCATTTTGGCATTTATTCCAGCTCACTGTAAAAAAATGACAAATTCCACCTGAGTATAGTTGTTAAATTTTATTTAAACTCACAGTAAAGTGTGCTCAAATGAAACATTCAAAAACACAAACTTGACAAAACCATCATTACAAAAACATAAATACACTTATTTAACAGGACTAAATCTTTAAAATTAATATTAGAAACCTAAACAGTGAAACCTTCATATTTAAAAACATGATACATCATGATAGAGTCTGGTTTAATAAGCAAGTGTGTGGTGGCAGCTAAAAATTGATGGAATGACAAGATGTGGGCTTTAAAAAGAAAAAAAATATCTCCTCGCCAGAGTTGTTACATAAAATGTCAAATTCCTTTGATACGTATAAATCAGAGATTGAAATTGCAAGCAGGATTCACAGTCATTTGGACCGCTTGCTAATTCCGTCTTCAAGCTGAGTAGCTCATTACCGTCTGTCAGGTGTTGATCAGACATTTGACAAATAATTAATCAGGCACGCTGCCTCAGTGCAGCAACTGAAAGTTAATTTCCATACCTCGGCATGTGGAGGTGAATTAGAAGCAAGTGTAGGATGTTGACATTTAGCTCGACCTCCGACCCTCACATTTGTAAAAATTAGATCTAGGCTGACCACTTCGCACTCGTCTTCATGTACCACCAAACGGCAGACATCAGCACGCTTGCGAAGAGTCAGATCGCGGAATTGTTGATGGCAGGGCTGGATGTTGAGCGAGCGTGGGGTCGGATAAAAAACAACATCTTCCCGCACTAGTCCAATGTGTGTATCAGTCAATAAAAGCTGAGTCATGGTTCCACTGCATGTACTGTAGCTTAAGGAGACTTTTACGCTTGTGTACAACAATAGTTGCATCTCCCCGAGGCTAACTGTTCCTTCCTCCATGTTGCAGTACAGAAGATAAAGCAAATCTGCAAGACTTTTTTGAAACTGGCAGCATACCTTCAGACCAGAACCAGTTTCAAAAGTCTGCGTGTTCAGGGACAACTGGTTCCAAACTCTCGTCCAATCGTCATTAAGCATTAAGTGCTGAGAGACTGGATCATCTCCAGGGCAGAGAACGTCCATTATGGCCCAGCATATTTCTTGGGTAAGCTTCTGGCTATGAGTGTAAAGACCCAAAATGGTTTCTTGTGTACTTCCCATTAAACGCAAGCCGTGGCCTGAAAAGCTAATTTGCATTTCCTGCAGATGCGAGAGAGGAAGTTGATGGAACAATTCCAAGGGCCCAGATTGTGTAGTCAATGTGTAAAGACATGATTCTGAGAGGACTAGAAGACCAGGACAAGGTTCAGGTAGGCTTGGTTTTGCTACGTTCATCCAAAAAAGGGCAACAATGTTTTGAGAAAGTAACTCTGTGCTGGGTAAGACAGACTCGATAGATGTTTTTAGGTAGTGAAATTGGCAGTTTTGGAGGTCTGCAATGGCATCGGGATAATCTACTAATGATAGACAGCCTTTTTTAATCTCATTTGTTTGCGTCTCCGATTCTTGATCCACATCCGTCTCATCACTTTTGTCATCAAGTATTAAATCTGTATCAAGGAACAAATCTCTACTGATATTCTGTGTCTGGGACATTGCCACCATTGGTGCGTTATGTTGGTAATTGTAGTCGTGAATATTCAAAGTCGCCTCATTGGCCCAGAGGTGTTCCATTATCTCTGCCTGGATGTGTTGAATCATTGGTAGTTTTTGGACCATTGAATAAATACCATGACTCCTGATATATGAGAAGACACGACTTTCATTTACAATGGAGAGGACTTGGCTATCAATTACAGACATAACCCTGCTTTCTTTAACGAGTGAAACGAGCCGATTGGACCATCGGGCTACGAAAGGTTTTTTCTTTTCCTCTTCAAACTGCTGCGGCACAGGAGACGAGCTCCAGAAGAAATGTCGAGCTTCTTTGATAATCCCACTCACTCCGTTGACGAAGGCATTCAGCCTGGAGCTTGGAACGGCAGCCTCAGAGTCTTCCGCAAATCCAAAACCATTTACGTCTTCACGGTTCAACTCTCCCTCCGAGCTCGTTTCTTCAGATGGACAGCCGTGTTCCCGACTGTGACGTGCGTTTTGCTTGAACTGAAAAGAGTCAGTCTGCGGGGGTACAGGCCTGGACCTACTTCCCCTTGTATGATGACGGTGGGACATATTGTCTAATGAGCTCCCACCAGAGTCAGGTCTCCCTTCTATGCAATGAGCCACAACACCTTGGATCTCGTTAGCATTCCCCTCTGGCTTTATGACACATCCATCACCTGGGCCCAGGACACTTGTCTGCTGGAGGCTGGCCTCCCCCGACCACGCCATCGCTTTTGTGTAACTTGAGACTTGGGCAGCGTTCTCGGCTTCCCTCCAAGGGTGTTCAGACATCCGCTCTGGCCATGATTTATGACACAGAACTATCTCTTGCTTTAGGTCAGCCCCAGTGCTCACCCCGTTCTTTTGCGTGCCTTCGTCCAAATCAAAAGCAGCATGAGGGACAGGACCTTTTCCAGGTATTGCCTAGTTTGAATATTGTGACAGTGGATAAAAAAAGACAGTTTCAGGTTGCTTACAATGTATAAAACTACTTTTGGCGGAAAAATAATAATGAATTACACATTAAAGGATTATGATTGCATTGAAAAATTGCCCTTTCTGCATTTTCTTCAAAGGTGTTATTTCATTTGAACTTCTGTTGGACAGTGTAATAAGGTGTAAGCACATACATTATCAGTCAGAAGAAGGTAAAACTCTAATTTCATGCCATGGAATTGCAATAGTGTTTGTTTTATCCTAATGTGTGTAACTGGTGTATGCGTAGTAAGAAAGATGTACTTACAGGCAATGTAAAATGGTCTCTTGCTGCAAATGAAGGCAAGCGAGTCAAGAGTTTGGACTGTACAGTGCTTGAAGAAGGTAGTTCAAAGTCACTAAAATGGGCGTGCGGAAAGATTAGAATAGTCAATAATAAGAGGAAAAAATGCATTGCGACTAAATTTAATTAACATGATACACATAATTTTCAATTTACTACATAATGCATTTTGTTGTTAGTATAATGACTAATCAAAGTCATTTACAGGCTAAATATGTGATAACGATACTGGAAAACCCGTTAACAAAAAGCAGCAGCCTTAGTTTGTGAAAAGCACTAATCAAACGGCTGGATAAGATTAAAGCTACTCTTCCAGCTGTGAAATTAAGAAGAATGTGCACATGTTGAGACTCCAAATGTAGGAGAGAATCCAAACCAAGCCTACAAAAAGGAAGTGAGCTGTTTGTGGTGTTGTGGTGTCATTTAAATGACTGAATGTGCTCTAGTCTGTGACATTTATCTACAAATTAGCACTATCAATCTAATCTAATGTTGAAATCCTATTTGGTGTGGTATCACAATCAAATGGTTTGTTGGCAATTTTAAAGTTGGAAAAGTTGAAAAGATCTTAAAAAGTAGAATTTAAAGATCATACTTAGAAATCACTCCAAATTATTGTACTGTACTGCCATGTAGTGTAGTTTTGCAATTATTTTTTTACTATAAACATACATAGTGTAGTTTAAAATGGAACTATAGGCAAGATAATTTATGCTCCATTAAATTACAAAGGCCAATTGAAGAAAACGACAGGATCAGCCGTGCCACTAGTACTTGAGATGGTCTCGAGCCAAGGGCTGCCTGCCAAGGTTTGATATGCTATCCATTTTCTAATGTGCAAACTGCGCCTTGAAGATAAAAGCAGCGGACCATGCTCTGACTCACAATCATAGCCATTTTCCGTCTCATGTGTTGAAATAGCCGTGTTGAAGCTATGCAAATTGCTCAGGGCCATGCAATTATTTGTATATCCGCAAATAACTAAATTGCTTGCGAGAGTAATATAGTCCAATAAGTCAAAGTTCCAGGATACTTTTTTTTCCACCTATGAATAATTAATATGTAAATATTAACTTAGAAACATATGCATTTATACAATATTAAATTGCCAACAAATGAGTTGATTGAATTTGTACCTACTAAATTCAAATATAAAGCAGTGATGTCTACATTTATTATTTAACTTTAACCAAGATCTGCAATCCCAAGTTTGTTATTTCCAGAACTTTTACAGCCTCTTTTTTACACCTCTATAAAGGTTTCTGTCATCAACTAATGTCATTTCCCTTGGGTCACCTGTTCGTCATCCATTATCTAGTACAGCATTGGTCTCTTCTTCAGGACATTCTAAATAGTTTACTGGATACAGCCAATGTTTTCCTGTAGTATTCAGTGTTTCGCTACTTTTGGAGGCGAGTGCAGCTAAAATATCACATATCTTGCCTTTGAGGATGTCATATTTGACCAGGTGTACCGTAACATTAACATATTCTGACTCCAGTTACATTTAAGACATTTCCAAGATGGAGTTAGAGAGGATATAAATTGCAGAACCAATGCAGAGTTCCCATCAAGGCAGAATGAAGAATATGCATACAAGTAATCTATCTGCAATCATCTTAAACCAGAACTAAAATATGTATACTGGATGTAAATTAAAGGACCAGGCCTGGAACGTTCTGTACAAGTTTGCACTCTCCCAAAACTGTGGACACACCTTGCAATCTTTTAGAGGCTTTTTGGACTGTATTTTGCAAGACATGGATAATAGAAGATTGCTCAAATGCTACTCTGGGCACATCTATCATGTCAAGTCAGGAGGAGGAGGAGTTCAAGGTAAAAGTGGTGTTTAGAAGAAGAAGAAAAAATTAAAAATTGGGGACACAGCCGCTCACTACCCATTGAACTAGAGAAGTCAACTTAAGACAGCCCCTCAGCTGTCTAGACTAGCTGTGATTTACATTGGCATAGCTTGAAATACTTCAGGCTGGCATACCCATTTGCATGTTTCCACTTCTCACAGAAACGTTGCCATGATTTATTGCTTTGATTTGGAGATGACACATTTTGCATGGAAATCTATAGTCATGTCAGCCAGATGTACCTGGACCTTTCCAAGATGAGAGTTTTGTATGCATGCGTTTCAAATCTTACCTAGAAATGCCAAGTATCATCTCAGGCAAATTGCTGGATTTCAATTTTGGAGGCAAGGTGTTCATCGGAAGAAGCCCACTCTGCAGGAAATCAAATGAGAAGGAGTTGAATGTAAACAATCGACTTGGAAAATGTTTTATTTATACATGTTGCCGGGTAGAAAAATTATTTTTTGATCCATCTAATCCACAGAAATTACTGAACTTTGACTTGAACTTCGTTTTAATGCATTTTTTGACCTTAAGTTTGGGAAAATGTAAATAAAAACAGAAATGAACTGGTATTTGCCTAATGTGTCAGTTGTTTTCAGCGAGATAAGTCAGAATTTCAGTATCTTTCATTGCGTTTTAAAATCTAAACCGTTCTAAAACTGTATCTTCAAACAAAGCTGCAAGATGCATTTGTATCTGTTGAAAAAAAGGATAGTGAATGTTTAGCAGTCCCTAGATCACTGATAGCATGTCTCTTGGGGTCAATCTTTAATTTTACCTGCTGTTTCTCTCGGAGATAGGCAGCTTCAGTGGGATGATTAAAGCGTAATATGGTTTTACCCCCAAGGTGTATGATGGCACCTGAAAGAAAAAAAAGGGGGGGGGGGGAAGAACATTAGAGAGTCGCAAATTACCAAATTACCTGCTAGTGCACTGAGACAGCTGCAGCAATTAAAGATTCTGGCCTCTTCTCATGCTTTGCCACCAAGAGTAATGATGAAGTTTCAGAACATCATCCATAAATAAGGAAAAAAAGAAAAAAAAAAGTTTGCAAGAAGCACAGACTTGGCAGAGAGAATCTTTCCCGTGTATGTTTCATCCCAGAAAAACCTACATTTCCTCAAATGATCAAAAGCAATGCACTTGAAGAAAGCAATTTCTCCCCTAAATGGAGCTGACCTAAACCAGAGGATGAGCTACCATAGTCAACACTCAAAGAAAGCTTGGTATTTCAGCAAAAAAAGTGAAAATTGAAGTGATATTAGAGTTTATATGTCAGGCTCGGATTTGTGCATCTGCAGCCAGATATTTTCTAAAAGGCCTTCTCGTACAATCTCCACCTCGTCGCTGCCTCTAGCAAATTCTAATCTTGCAACTACAAATGACTCAGACAAGTGACAAAGCACCTGCGAGGGCAGCCTATGATCCATTCCAGTTGCTGTTGGACTCAAAATTGCAACCATTTGTTCAAGAAAATGCCTTCAGATACAGCAGTTTGTAAAGGGGATATAAGGAATGCTGAAATGATTGCAAAAGAATGCCAGAAGAAGCCTCTGCAATACTTTGAGTTATCTCCGAAAGGCCTGATGAAGAAGAGGCGGTAAACTAGAAGACTCCAAACCTCAGTAAACATTGCTATTAGGTTGGTAGTCTCCAAACATTGACTTCTCAGAAGAGTTATGCATAGTTGCGACTTGAAACCTCCCACTTGCCAACTTAGAAAGAAAGTTTGAGGCATTATTGGCCTCCGACCTTTCCACGCGTGTATTAAGAGAAAGAAACATTGAGAAAGCATTAAGTCAAGATTGTTGCACTGCAAAGAGCCACAGAAAAACATGGATTCCACAAACTGAAACTTAATACTGCATCACAGAATAAGCTCATTTCTTTCGGAGAGAGAATATGAAGTGTACTTACCCTGAGTCAGGTGAAAAGGTTCCGTTACCGCAGTGCCATTAACTGAACACATTGCATCCCGGTGAGGGATGACAGTCACAGTCCCAGTGTGGTTCTCAAACACACAATAGTCAGCTCCAGGTTTTGCATCTTCTACAAGGAACAAAAAAAAGAAGACAAAATGAGAAGAAAAGAAAAAATGAACGAGGAATATTATGTAGTCGCCCTGACTCACCAATATCCAAACCATGGGTTGCTTTGTTTGTGTTTATCACGGTTCTGCCTTCCTAAAGTGATTAATCAGGAGACAATGTATAAGGCGCATGCTTTGTTCTGCTGCAATTATAAAAAGCAATTGGCTTCAGATGATGATGAATTAATAAGAAATGTGGGGTGAATGCAAGTTAGGCCAAGACAAAATGCTTCATTCACTTTCAAATAATAAAGAACGATGCCAGTGCTCAGCAAGTCTTCATCCATGCCTATCAGATGAGGGAACTGGCAGTCCAAAACCACTGCACTGCCTTCCCTCTTCAGAGCCACCGGCTCCTCCTATGAGACACAAGAGATTACCCTGAGAGGGACAGATACTGTCTCAATATCCTGTAGCTGAAACGGCAATTGATAATAAAGAAAAAGCTGACAGACATTTAATGACAACCAGCAGAAAAGCTCATTCTTTATGACCGCTCTTCCTTGCCCGAAGGCCGAATAGAATAGCCGCGTTTCAACCATGTGTCGCCACAGAGCAGTCGAGTGGGGAGGGACCGGAGACGCAATAAATCATTTAGATTACCCCGCCGGGAGTCAAACTGTACATTGTATTTGCCGAGTGAAAAAGACGCAGCGCCCGCAGCTATACGCGCCTTGTATAACATGCACCATTGCCACCAGCCATGCGTAACTATCAAGGCCATATGACGCATGTACTGTAATGTTTCCGGGCTTGTACATCAACAGCGCAGTACACTTATTCCACATGGTTGAGCACGAGCCTGAATGAAGTGTAAAATAAGCCAGACGTCATCTCGCTACTCTTGAGTTGTAGAATTTGAAGTACATGAAAAAAAAATGCTGCAAGGTTGTACGGTAAATTGGAGGACGAAAGCTGCCATACTTTGCCTTGGTGAGCGTTAAATTGATTAACTTTGTAATGTGTTTGGATTTTTTTTCATTTTTGACCAGAAATGGATCACATTGTGGTAAATGTATTCATGTTGTAACCGTTTTCTCATTTATTTTATTAATATGATGTGGATTATCACTCAGATTAACCAAAAAATATTTCAATTTCAACCTTAAAATAGTCCAAAGCAATGTAGAATGCTTAACATAATGTTATGATTTAAATAATAATAATAATATTAAAAATTGCATGTCTATACCCAAGTTCCAGGTTTTGGTGATATACTGTTAAAAAAAATAAGTTTGAATCATTTTCCCACTAAAGATAACCTTTAAATGTCACAGGAAGTCTCAAACCCAAAAGAAGAATATTTCAAAAAGCAAAATACAACAAGCAACTAAGATATTATCATTGGATAAGAGAAGTGTGCTTTTATCTAGCAATCTGGCTATTTATACAGAATTGACCAGTGACATGAAACTCATGGTTAAAGTCAGCCAGCTCATACATTTAGTGTGCTTAGTTACGCTTCTATACATTTCTTGTAGGTTTTCTGACATTTCCAGTCACTTCTGACAGTAAAACCAATGGTGTCTAGAAACACTACACAGAATCAGAGCATCTTTATTGCTCAAACTGGAGAATACCACAGAAAATCTAAATTTTAAAGAAAGTGAAGATGATCATCAGGTTAGGAAATGTGACTCAAAAAGCTAAACTTGTATGTATCTAGAAATAATAATAACCAGGAAGAAAACTGGCTAGCAAGGCTGCCAAGAAGTTGATGGCAAGATTGAAGGAGCTATATCAGAATTTCTGGCAAGTATTTGCAACAATCTCCCATCTTTATGTTAGAAATATAGCACAGAGTTGCAAAGCCTGAAATCTCATCTTTCATGAATTAATCCAAAAAACACAGATCTCCCTTGAGGCATCTAAGAAACTGTTACGGGTAACGGCCTTAAAATAGAAGGAAATTTTGAACAGTTTAAACAAATGTACCAGTCAGCATTAGACAAAAGACCTCAGACGCGTCTACTCCAAAAACACAAAACAGAAAAGGTCCAAAAAAAAGCTTAGTAGCTAGTCAATGTGTGCTGATTCTCAATGAATATAATTGTGATTAGTAATTCTAAACACATCCAGTAAAAAAAAAAAAGAGGGCGTGCATACTCGTATAATCACATTAACTCCGTTTATGCATACACCCCCCAAATAAAATGAAGTTCTGATTATCACACACATTTCAGACACTTTGAGTACTCAACCCTGTGTAAATTATGCCATCACTATTTTTCCAGATGAGGACAATGGTCTTATGAAGACGCCAATGCCTTAAGAGCAAGTCATTTCCTTCTCACTTGACATGAAATTAAGCGTCCCTTCTGTAGTGACCTATTGGGTTAAAAGCCCATGGTGAATTAAGCCGTAAAAGAGAAATCCACCTTTAAGAGAGAGCTCACAGACAATAACATCACTCTGAGGGCTTTGGGGGGTTCAATAATCTGGTGTCTATAGCCAAGCAGAAGCAATTGTCAATAACCCTGCTCCTTTTATAAAAGTAGTCAATGCCTCAGATTGCTATGGATTATCAAGAGCAGCAAAGGGCAGACAAGAAAATCTTGCAAAAAAAAAGATATACTAGATGCATCGTTCTTACATAAACAACTGTGACCTGTATTGGAAGGTGACAAGAAACATGTCCACAACCTCCACTTGACTCGGTAGCTGTTGCAAGATTGAAGAAATCCTTCCTTTCCAACACGCTAATGAAGCAAGAGCGGTATCGACCCAGGCAAGGCCCGTTAATTAAAAGGGATTCTTCACAGACTTCATTAGAAGTCTGGCAGGTTAATGCACTGTGTCACATTCCTTTGACATCAGGAACGGATGAGATGTTCCACCTCATGTCCACCAATGTGCTAGTGAACGCTGATCATTTCAGTTATTATTCTACCACTCATTGGTCTTCAATGTTGACCCAAAGAAAAAAATATATCTTATTTTCACTTGAGGAAGCTGTCTTATAAAAACTAATTAATATGGACATTGGTCAAAGGAGCCTTTATTTTAGGGTTTCAATAATTCAGCCATGTTTTCCTTTGACAGTTGTAGTTCACTAATATATCTAAATAATGTCATCATTAATCATCCAGTCATTTATAAAACCAATCAGCTTTGTGACAAGAGCAATGTGCTATTAGAATAGGAATGTGCAATGAGTTTTATAGAAGAAGAAAATTAATGCAATTTAAGGGTTTCCTGTGTTTTTTTAACCATGGTGGGCTGCTAGGCTTTTCTTGTGCATATGTTATAAAAAAAAGAAAAATATACAGATATTTCTTGAAAACAATATTGACTTCTACTGTTTTTCCTAGGATTTTGACAATTTCAAATAATAATGGAAAATCTTGAATAACAAAACAAAAATATTCTTTATAAATTATGAACTATGTCCTATATATAAACCAAAATGTCATTAAAATAAATCTAGTTTTGCATTCACTGTGATTTAAACATCTGTAATGCATATCATCTCTAGTCAATTGTCAAAGTTAACCTCCAAAATCCATGCAAACAAAGCCCTTTAATCAATACTGCATTCACACCTATAGTCCCACTTGTCTATATGTCAAGAATCAAGATATTTAATTAGGAGCTGTGACAGCCACTAATGAATTCCAATAAATTGTTTTGAGTAAGCGGCTGTTGTGCCCTTAAATGTCATTCGCTAACCAGCATAAAAATAATACCTCACCGTACACTGACATTTGGCCGTGACTATTCGTAATTTCCACCTAAAATAAAGCCTAATCATTTATTTAACCCTGTCGAAGAATAAGAAATGTATGCACCTACTCTTTCTATACATCATTACACGTATATTTTTATATATATAGGCCTAACTGTGCCTATCAAGTATAATTAGACAATACTTGGCTAATGATAAGTGCCTAAAATGATGACATTTGGGATGTTGTGAACCTGCTGAGAAGAAACTTGCTTAGTATTCAATGAGAATGATAAAAAGGAGCATTTATTTTATAGTAAATAGAAGATTGCCAGCTCATAGCCTCAGAAGCAATATTGTGCTGCGGGAGATTGAATGTCAGTTTGGTTTCTCTTTGCCAGATTTCCCAAACACTGTAGCACGCTTACCTGAGGAGTTTTTCAACAACTCAGCTTTTGGGTGCCATTTTAATCTTAATAGTTGCAATGTGATATATCATGTCAGATTGACTTTTATTTCTGCTCCAGCTCCCTCCCATTGCAACATCTGTGAATGTTCATTGGAGCTGCAGAGACACCAACTGGTGGTGCAGTTTTACTGCAAGCAAACATCAAAAAAAAAATAGCTGTGCTGTTTTGATCATTAGACCAATGCAAAGGACTGACTATATTCTAGTTTTTATTAAGAAAATATGAAAGTAAAGACTCAGGGGAAAAAAAACTGTCAATCTAAGTCACTACCCATGTCTCAGATATTGAACTTTGTGCAAAAATATCCCTTGATAAAATGATTTAGAAGAGTTTTAATAGATACTTAACACTTGCCATACCTGTAGAATACTTTGTGACTCCTCCCACTTGCAGGTCCACTCTTTGGTCAAAGTATAAACCTGCACAAAAATCACATTGTTGACAAAAAAAGCATCTTAAGAGTCCATTTAAATGAGCAAAAACTGACTTTTTCTTCATTTTCCAGCAGCTCCTCTTCTACCTTAAGCGAGGATGACAATTCTCTATGGGAAACCTGCATTGGTGAAGACAGGCCCGTGTTAATGGACTTTGCAGAACACATGTAAATATTGATTTTGGCTGAAATAATATTGAACCTGTTTGGTTTGCAGTAGCCTTTTCAGCCTTGTGACCTCTGCTTGTAGTTCCCTGATCAGCTTGACGCTCTTGTCTTCGTTCACTGTGGGGGTGTTGACAATGTTTCGAGCACGGTTTGCGTACCGCAATGTGCTTAGGGTCTCCCCGTAGTTGACATCAGCTGGGGAAATGGCTGTCATGATGGAAAATGCAGAGGTGAGTGATGTAATATGCCTGGTTTAAGCACAAATGTCCCCGTCTTGTGCATACTTGCAATCATTGTCGTTTTGGAGTTTCCTCCAAGGCTGTCTTTAAGCAACCATGTAAGAACGGAGTCCCTATAAGGGATGAAGGTGGTCTTTTTTGTGGTCGGTGGTACTACACTGAGCTCAGCTGGAAAGTTACACAACAAAGGTATGCGTTTAGAACAGGGCTGTCAGACTACTATTAGATATAATATTCAGATTTATTTTGATAAGTGGATTAAATAAACTGTATTAAAAGCCCTGAATATTCAGTTTTTTTATGGATCCAAAACAGTCTATTTTAGCTTTTTGAAATATATTTTTAGATTTTACCCAACTATTTTTGAACTAAAAACAGAAAAGAAATGATTAAAAAATGACAAGTATTGATTTAAAAGGGGGGAAATCATTACATTTAATATACATCTATTCTCTTCATTTTAATTTGATCCTAAAACAGAAAGTCAGCACTCATCATTTACTTTCTTGGGCCGCACAAAATGATGTGGCCGACCAAATTTGGCTCGCGGGCCACCACTTTGACACATGTAATTTAGAACAAACAAAATAAAGCAGATGGATATTCAAAATACATGATTGACGGCACTGTTTACCAAGAGCAGAGATCACATTTCCCAGGGTGACCAGAGATTTGTTGATATTGCCCCATTCCTTCAGTCTGACACCAGAAGTATACGTTGCATTTGCCCTCTCATTGCCAGCCAGGTCCACCAAATGGATCTTACTCAGCATCTCACGTGGCAACTCTGCATCAAACCATGCCTGTAGGGTATAAAAAAGGGGGGGGGGGGGAGAAAAGTCTTTAGGCAGATAACAGGATGACAACAAAAAAGTTCTAAATGAAAGAAACGAGGCTTTGAAGTTACTCCAAAAAAGGACACCAACCGAGAAACCTGCTAATTAGCCCTCCTGAGACATAGCCTTTAAACCTCCCACCAAATTTAAGGCGACTTCAAAATGTAGTCTGACTTGGCTGAGTACACTCAATGTTTTTTTATCACATCTTACCTGAGTGAAGTTAATTGTGAAGATGGCATGTGAACGACTACTGGTATCATTCATGGCAGTACTGACAGTGATTCGATTGGTGTTCCCAGCAGCTATCAACTCTTCCACATCACTGTAACTGTGCACCAAATGCTTGGATAGGTCTGAAAGAAATGATAATGTGGTACCTCAGGTAAAGCAATATAATTGTTTATGTCTGCTACAGGCGTGCTGGTGGGCTTGGCTTACTCTCAACATATGGTCCATCCCTCGGGTGTTCTCTCACTCTCAAGTTTGCGCTCTCCATTGCTGCAGTCCTCTTCTTAAGAAGGTCATGCACTCGTTCGTTGTATATTTCCATAAAGCTGGTGGACAAAAATCCCCATAGATTTCAACATGGCAGTAAACAACAGTAAATAGACTCAAAAATGTAGCACTTTTGAAACTTCTAAAATTGACAACCAGGCACATTTTATATTGAAAGTTTAACCCAATCCAAACTTGCCTGAGGGGGAATAACAATTTGCTGCAAATTTAAGTTCCAAAAGGGATTCTCAATGGTCAAGGCCGAGATAAATATTGTTTTAATTTAAGGTTTTTTTTCTTTGCATTCTCTGTTTGTGAGGAAAATTTGGAAGTACATTAAAGTGCATACTGAGTTAGTAACTATAAATGAAGCAAATGTTTCGGTTTCAAATTAAAATGTAAATTATAGATTAAGATTATACTGTTTTTGCATTAGTGTAAAAGAAGTGTTTTGTGTTTGCAAACCAAATTTGGGTTTTACATCCTTTTAGAGATGTTGCATGTTAAAATTCAGACTGTACACAACAACAACAACAACAACAACAACAAAAAGTGTCATACCTGACCACTGCTCGAAATGACACCCTGCTGTTTGACCTTTTGGATATTTTGGAGAACAAAGCTTCACATATTTGTGGGATTAAACCCTTTTGTTTCTAGAAAAAGAAAAAATATTAAAGTTTTACCATCTTGGTGAATCTAAAAATGCTTAAAATGCAGTTGTGACACTGTTAGAAGGTATTTTGCGTCTTTTATAGTCCATTTAATACTAAATGTGAATATTACCCGTTGTGGTTGACACAAAACACAACACAAATAGTCACTGAAGCGTGAAGGCAATCTTGCGAGCCTTTGTTTTAATTATATATCAGTCGATAATGAACGTTATGAACGTTATGTAATTGGAAAGTATGTTTATCCCATCCCGTTTGACATCATTTACCTTTCAGTAGAGTGAAATCTACATCGGAGTGCAAGGCAGAAAATGGAAATGTTACGCGCTACTGCACTCATCACGTTTTGTGATTAGTGGAGACAAATGCAGGAGAGAGAAAAAAGAAGAGACGCCTGATGAGGTCACTTGCTCGTGTAAAAATGTGCCAGCATTACGTTCACGCTCGTTAAGCATTACTAAAACGGTTTGCAGAGTAAGCTCCTTAGCACCGATATTGTTAGGACCGTCACGGTGAATGACTATGTTTGAGGTGAAACATGCTTTTAAAGACTTTTGTGTCAATTTTATACCAATTTTATGGCCTTAAAACAGCTCAATTATAGTTCATTTAAATTATTTTTCAATTGACATCAGCCTTATCTGGACAATGGATGATTATTAAGAGGAAAATAAGTCTTCAACATTGTCTTCTTTGAATGTAAATAACAAAAAACACATTTCAACCATCAAATCGAATTAAAGGAGTAAAGGAAATATATTTAATGCATTCAAGCCTATTATTTTTAATAAATCTGGAAATTTTACCGAGTCGCCCATCATGGTGTAAGATTTGCCTGATCCAGTTTGGCCATAAGCAAACACACAAGTGTTAAAACCTTCAAATGCAGATTTTAAGACATCCTGACCCAGGTCATTGAAAATCTGAAAAAACATAAGTGATTATATAATTAAAATACAATATATTGCAAATATAAAATGAATCAGTTACCCTCTCTTGGGATGCAAATGAGGGACTTCTTTTATCTGACTCATACAAAAAGTCATAAGAAAATATCTTTGTATTGTTGCTCTCTCGAACTGACGATGGCTGTAAAATATATATATTTAAGTATATTACTCTGTTTTAACATTGCATGTTGTAATCTAAAAAGGATAGTGTACCTTATACAAATAAATAGTGTTTCCTTCCAAACGGGTCACAACTTTACAGGATAATTGCTGTTCCCTGTGAAAAGGTGAATAAACCCACTTTATATAAGTAAATATGTATGTAAACTTTGTGATTGTTTGATTTACCTTTTATCAAGTGGACGGACTCTGACTGCAACACGCACGGACGCCATCTCAGATTAAAGATTTGCCCACGTGCCAGTGAAACATCAATATACCCAAAATAATCGTCGCTCAATTAATTCACCTGCGTCTTTTCATTAACCCACATGTGTCAAATTGGCGGCCCAGGGGCCAAAATGTGGCCCACCTCATCATTTTGTGTGGCCTGGGAAAGTCAATCATGAGTGCAGACTTTCTGTTTTAGGATCAAATTAAAATGAAGAGTATAGATGTATATTAAATTTCCATTCCATTTATTTAAAACAAAAACTAAATTGTATATCTAAACTGGTCTGGCCCACATGAAATCGAGTTGACGTTAAAGCGGCCGGCGGACCAACCCGAGTCTGACACCCTTGCATGATTAACCCTTACATTTTAGTGAAGACTGGACTATTGCGACATTTGTCCGCTAGAGAGCGACATTAGCAACTTCATGTGTATTGATAGCGACTTTGACGTTTCTGATTGTATTTGAACGCAGCTTTAGATCCCATCATACCTTTCGGTTGGTGTCGTCACACGCACGGCACCGACATTCAAATTCACCATAGGCCATCTCTAGTCTATCTTAGCAATTAAAATTAACTAAATTATTGACGTTAGGCTATAATAATACGAAAAATGAAGAAGCTGTCCGAGTCTCCTGAAAATCTTGCTTACGTGGCGTTAATTCCAACGTTAATGAATCATGAAGACAATCCAAACGAACCCGATCTTTTGGAACAAATTGTCTCTCCGCCTGAAAAGAAAATAGTGATAGATGAAGAGGAATGTAAATGTTCCGAGGAGCAATCAAGGGAAAGTCCAGATCAATTTAATAGTAGTCAAAAAGACGAAAATACAACTGTATCGTCAAGCAACTCGTTTGGTAAGTGTATTTTGGGTTGATTGTGCTAAATTACCAAAATAACAATATATTTTACATTCCCCTCTTCATAAAAAGTTCTGTCATTGTAACTATCTCTTTGTACACCATATTCTCTCTTTTTTTAACTTACTTAGTAAAACAAACACCTAGATTTCAGTCAATCGTCATCTTTAAACGTGACTGATTTAAAATGCCTTTTATTGTACATTACGCCATTATCAAAAGTGCTCAAAAAAAAACTAAATGATAAAAGCTAAATACAAGCTACCGATAAAAAAAAAACATACTCTAAGTCTTAAAAAAGTCACTATGTACTTTTTGAAGTTTGATCATTTTTCCAGAGGTGTATATTGTTTACAAACATTGCTTTTTACTCTATTGAAAAAAAAAAAAGCAGAAAGGATATTTTGATAAATGTTGCTCATCCTTTTACTGCTTGTGTTGACAGAAAATGTGCCGAAGCAAGACTGCAGCTCGACAGCGAATCATCCCCAATTGCAAAATGCTGAGACTGACGCAGAGATAGCGAGAAGGGCAAATGAGGAGGGCACTGTCAGTGTTGTCTTCCCAGGAACCGTGACTAAGGAAGGATGCTGCCGCTTTGTCAGCGAAATCCTAAAGTGTGTTTTATATCAGAGGCAACAACTGCCTATGACCTATAACCAACTAGTCTACACCCAAAAGAATTTGCAAGACTCAAAAAAGGTAACTATCCATTGTCTATTGCACGCAGTATCATAGTTTTTTTTCTGATTTAGTATTTCATTCATTTCTGTTTTGCACCGCAGGATAAAGATGTTATTAGTGGTAGAAAAGTGAACCTGGCAGATATGAGGGGGCGCAAGTCTCATAAGACACTGCACGATCTGGAGGAGGTCCTGAATCAGCTGGAGGTGCTTTTTTCTTTAAGTAAGGTACCACGGATTTTGCTCCTCTTAGGGGGCTCCCTTGTCCTCCCCAAGGAGATGTACGAGATCAACCTCGAAGCGCTGGCGCTGGGTAGCGGCGATAAATGCCTACGTGCGTCATCATGTTCGAGACAACTCTTCCGCACGCTTTTTATCGCCGACCTTTTGTCTGATAGCAAACCGGGACGTTTAATGCCCACCACAGTGTTGGCGCTAGCCCACCGGGACTGTGGGGTAGGTTGGTTCCATCCCAAATTACGGTTTAAAGTACCAACTTGTGTCAAGAAAAAATTAATTGCACTTTGTAGTGATGTGCAAGGGTGCGGGGATGAAAGCGTGGATGAAATGGACTGGCAGGAATATGTTTGGTTTCAAGCACCGACGGCCATCAAAGGATTTTTAAACTGACTGCAATGATGATAGTTTGCTGTTTTTTAAAATGAATTGGAATATATTTTTATTGAATATTACAACATTATTCTGTTTTTTAATAAAATTGAATTAATTAATGTAACAAGTATGCTTGTTTATTATTATTAGTAGTATCAGTATTATTATTATTATTATTATAGTGTGGCAAAAGAGTAGCCTTTACTTGTATGTATGTATCTGCTCAAAATATGTACCACAATTATTTAAATATAAGATGCACTAAAAAATGGTCTTATAGATTATGACAGAATCACAACATTGAGTATAGAAATCAGGTGGGTTTTACTTTTTTCTAAATTATTCAACCTAAAATGCGTTTTTTGTTGCCAAAAATTAGATTTACAGTGAAAAAAAGTAGATCATTAAAACTGTGAAGATGAATAGTTATCAAATGATTATAGACTTGTAGAATATTGAGGAATATTTATGTGTAGGGGCTCAATGCTCTACTTTTCTAACAAATTGGATTAGATCATTAGCAAGCAGTTGAGGCTCCTCAAAAGCAGCAAAGTGACCACCTTGAGGCATAAATGTGTAGGAGACAATGTTATGGTATTTAGTTTGAGCCCACAATTTAGGGGTGTGTGCTAGTTCTCCAGGGAAGGCTGCCAGTCCAGTCGGTACAAATATCCTTGTCCTGTAAAAAAATAATAATAATAATTTGCTATAAACCATGAGTCTATAATGAATGAATGAACCACAAACCTGGAGTCAATCCTTTTGTCTAAATCCCCCCCGAGGTTCTCTTTATAGAAACGCATGGAGGAAACCATGCACCCTGTTGTCCAGTAGATCATGACATTAGTTAAGAGGTCATCCAGGCTAAATTTCCTATCCAAACCAACAACAGCAAAAATGCCATTGAGTAACCATTGCTGACAAATGGATGACATATTCACACGGATATTCAGACCTTTCCAGCCCGCCGTCCACCAAGGCTATATTTTCTAAATTCGTCCAGGTGGAAAACTTCTCCAAAATGTAGGCAGCCAATCCGACGGGGGAGTTATTCACTCCACAACCTGTTAACCCAATGACAGCCATGATTATTATGCCTTTTTTTAATGTAATATTATAATGGGCCAACATGAATATGCAAGGAAGCGAGCATAGTGTATTTGGGTGTGTTTATGTTCCTACCAACAGTGTCAGGTTTGGTAGCCTGAATGTGCATGTAGCCTGTTTCCCTCAAGATGGGCCACATAGTCTTTTCAAAGAAGGGGAACAAACGGCGAACATCTTCCCGACTCAGGCCCACCAAAAAAGGCAGGTAAGAGCCAATGAGGAGTGACATCATGACTTTGAAACCTTTTCTTATCATAAACATGTTCAAATGCAGGCCTTTCACACACCTGTATAACAGATTTTTTTTAAAAGAAACATTTAAATGACTGTTAATTAGCTGACATGGAATTTGCTGCATTTTTCCATATTAACAGAGTAAAATAGAGCAGTGTTTGCAATTGTAAATAGTCATAAGATGCCATGCAAACTCTTACAAAGGTTTCATTTGTGCCATGTTGGTTGTGATTAGGGAGCCCCAGTCTCCTCCTTGCAGATAGAACTGTGAGAACCCTAAACGTTCCATTAGCTTGAGGAAAATTCTGGCAGCTGCAAGACTGTTGAAACCTGAAAAAAAAAGGTAAATGAAGGAAAATTGATGTGAATTATAATTCTTTAGAAATATACCTTGTTTATGAGGAGCCTCAGAGAAACCATAGCCCGGGATTGACGGGCATATGACCTCAAATGTGAGATTATCGTTGCTCTCTGTGAGAAGTGGCAAGATCTTGTAGAATTCAAAAAAGGAGCCAGGCCAACCATGGACAAGCATAAGCGGGAGAACCTTTTGATTCTTCTTTTGAACGGGTCGAACGTGGATAAAATGTACATCTATACCTATTGAAGGGTGAAAAGTCATATGTTTCAGTGCCAGAAAATTGCAACAAGTTTCCAGTTAGTCTGGTTTGTCAGGAACGGCAAATATTTACCCAAAATGGGCCCTTTTGCCCTGTAACATAACATTGAGCCTTAAAAGTCTATTAATATGTATAGATCAGCAGGAACACACAGATTGGGCTCAACATTTGACATGCAAATGTGAATCTAGGGGCCCAATTTGTGGCGCTGTGCTTTATTAATGTTAATTTTTATATACTGTACCTTCAATTTTAGTTTTGAAGTGTGGATACTTGTTCAGTAATACCACTTGTTTTCTCCAATCAAATTCATGTCTCCAGTAGGATGTCACTGTCTTAAGATAAGTTGAATTGAATCCATATTGAAAGGATTCATCTTCCAGGGGGTCCGTGTAGCGGCTTTTGTCAAGACGTTCGTGGAGGTCCTGAAGGAAATGGCATGACATTTTAATCCCAGCCCACTTTGAAAGATTATTATTATGACCATTTAATTGACCTTGATCTCATCATCAGTGGTTTGAACCTCAAAAGGATAAATATTGTTATCTTCTGACTGTATCCTCTCGCCTGCTCCCCACCATCCTTCACCAATTGGAATAGTTTGGACTTTGTTCCTTCTTCTGTGCCGAATGTACAACAATGCAACTCCTGCTGTAATCGCTGTCCCAATCACAATATGCTTGTGAAAAGCATCCATATTTAGGAAGGAGTCTCTAGAAAATTGTAAAAACGCATATTTTAATTGAATCTGACTGTCGTGGAATAGCTGTTACGGAAGTTTACTTACCTCAGCAATTGTGCTCTTTGCATTTTGATGGTCAGAGTTATGTCCACGTGGTTGTTAGTTTAAAGACTGGATTTTAAATATTGTCAAGGATGATATGATATAAAAAGGCGTTAAAAGTGAACCGAGTACTTTTTTTTCAAGACGTAAACAAACACTTGAATGGAGTTGATTTGATAACTAGAGGCGGCACCGCCCACCTTTCGCTGTCCAAAGGGCATTGGCAGCGTTGCCAGATATGTCGATTTTTTTTCTGGTTATTGTACCATAAAATTGGAATATTGAGTTGTATAAACAAAAATTTAATCTCGAAAAATAGGTTGTAATTCTGGCTTTTTTGTTGAATTAGTCAGTGAATGGGGAGTGTCTTTCACGTTTAGCATCTTTGGGCAACGTGGTTCCTAGTTGACCACACTGATTGGCTCAAAGAAAAGCCAATCAGAGAAGCCCATCATATCAGGTGACTCACTGTGACGCAGTTGTTTATAAAAAAAGTGGAAGTTGCAGTTGCGACTGCTCATCTTGATTCTGGACCCCGAAAAGCTTGAAAAGCGAACCTTCAACCATGATTTTGCGGGTGACCTTCTTATTACTTGGGATCGCTTACGCCGAAGCCGTCGGCTGTCTCACCGGGGGATTAGTTGATGTGGATCTGGACCGGGAAAGCGCCGCGCAAACGGCTCTGAGTTTTGCCATTAAGCACCATAATGTGGCCTCGAACGACATTTACCTCAGGCAAATGACAGATTTGATCCGCGCTCAAAAACAGGTTAGTTATTTAGTTTATATCCAGATCATGTCAATAAATCAGTGCATGTTTCAACATGTGTTTGTATGATTTGACTATTGTGTTTTCTAGGTGGTTGCTGGCATAATGTACCATTTTACTGTTAAATTGGCGAAGACATCGTGCAGGAAGAATTCAAATGAACAATGTGGTATCATTCAAGATCCAGTGGCGGCGCAGGTATGATTTTTCATATGTATGTTATTTAAAATGGACTCTGAACTATGTTTCCTCAGCCATACGAGTGCACATTTGAAGTGTGGAGTCGCCCATGGCTGAATCAAGAGCCCAAAGTGCAACAAACCTGCAAGAACGATGTAGCAGAAACACCAGTATAGCGCGTTACCTTGTGTTTTTACAAACGCATAATCAGCGTCCTCAAACATTTAAACAGTTATATTTACTACTTATCAAGTGTATGCAAAGCATTATGACTGGTTGCCGTAGTTGGGCTGTTTCACAATTAAAGTGTCTAAAAGACAAATCATTTCATGAAACAAGCTACAGTACGAACACAACCTAACATTTTATTTAGTGTCGTGTATTCAGACATGTCAATAAAGAATTTATCTTTTAACGTATGTCTCCTTTTATTTTTTTAATGTATTTTTCTTCTCCATTGACAAGGACATGACTCACTTGTGATAGCAATTATTATATATGGAGTGGATTTCAATTAACATCCAGAATCCTATTAAATCAGTACCAAAATACATATATTGATTCAAATATTATTTCTGATATCAAGGGTTGATCTTTGCATGGTAAGAAAGTTGAAAACTAAATTTTCACTACATATGAGTTTTAACTGAATTAAAAAAAAAGTCAATGTGTATATATTATTCACGTGTACTGTAATTGTGTATGCTTTTATTTTGACATGCCTGAATCCGGAAGCAGTGGAAATTTGCCTGTGAAGCCAACGGAGTTTTCTCCAGGAAAAATTAATGAATTAGGCAAGTATTTAATCTGTTCATGCAAAAAGCAACGCCTATATGAAATGTTTGTTGCATGTTTTGTGTGGATATGTGCAGCTAAAACAAGTTTTCAAAAGTTAGTAGTGTATATTTATCACAAACAGATTGGTGAATGGCAGTGTATTCCATGTTGTTGGTGTTTAGTTCTCGATCGATACAGTTCTAACTGAGAACCGTTGGGCCTAAAATTAAAATACTATAGTACATAACCCTAAAATCTGCGTCACTAACGGGCCCCTCCGTCAAAACGATACATCAGTGCCATCTAGTGGGTGGTTTGTGAACTACTGGTCACCCCGCTTGATGTTAACTAAAAAGTAACATCATTTGGAGAAATAAATACATGTTCTGTTTAGTGGTCCCATTAAATTACAAATGCTAGAGATCATATTTTTGATTGCTGTTTATTGTTAATTGAGTTTCAATTATCTAAATATAATTGCCTACATTATATTTATTCAAAATGTAATTTAAAGTGTTGCAGGGCAAAACGTTTTAATTCCTAACAAATGCGGAAAGGCACTTAGACAAATAGACAGTTGATAGAAATAAGCCATTAGAAACGCACACACATATATACACCATTAAACAATTGTTTCTCTTGCCATTCCTCTCTCACTACTAAGTCAAATGAAATCAATAAAAGGACATATTTTAGTTGTTAAATACAAATTATGGATTTCTTCTCGAGTAATATAAGTAGAAATGATGAAGTGTTAATTATTGATCTGGACTTTTGTACCGTTTATAGGAGACACAGTAAGGCCTGGAGGATACGACGTTGGACTCAAGCAACCAAAAAATGAAGGTCCTCGAAAAAGACGAGCAAAAGATTGCTGAAACCATTCTTTTCAAACACTTGCCCAAGAGTTATCAGGTATATGTTAAAAAAAATCATTTTGACATTGTCATGATCATGTTAATGTTTCTTTGGAGTCATTACCTGTCTTGCTTATGAATGTTTGCTGTTCGTTTACTTTTATTTTTTAGGTCTACGGATTGTTATATTCACTTAACAGAAACAAACCAAGTTTTGTACAGGTCATTGTCGATACTTGGCCTGATTTCAAGGTTATTATTTGTCGCCCCGACCAAGAAGTGAGTTTATTTGTTCCAATTTTGTATTTTTTTTGTTTTGTTTTTTTTAATTACTGCAACCTCACACACACTGTTTGTTTTGTCTTTATTTTACAGAACAAACAATCTTCAGAATGGAGCAATAAAATAATGTTCTACAGCTTGGATGAGACAGTTTTGAGGAGAATGTTATCACAAGAGGATACAATTGACTGGAGCTCTTTTTTTATGATTGGAGGTAATTTAACACAATTAGGAAATTACAATATTATAAAATGGAACGAAAGTTATCAGTATTAAATGCAATTTAATTGCAGGTTATGACAGTTCTTATACTTCCATGTTGGCAGAGGTTTCATCACAGAAAAAAATCAACTGTGAACATCGGGCAGGTGCACATCTTCTGTATTTGCCTGATGCAAGCCATCTTGTCGCACCAGAATTTGACAGGTTAGTCATTTTTAACAAATAGGAATTTTATATATAGCACAAACAAAAACATTAAATTTGGCCAAAAATTTGGC
This sequence comes from Stigmatopora nigra, assembly GCF_051989575.1. Classification (NCBI taxonomy): domain Eukaryota; kingdom Metazoa; phylum Chordata; class Actinopteri; order Syngnathiformes; family Syngnathidae; genus Stigmatopora; species Stigmatopora nigra. Next base: position 4,843,535 of record NC_135519.1, on the reverse strand, counting down.
GGTATGGTGACCAAGTGGTTTGCATGTTGGCCTCGTAGTACTGAGATCAAGGGTTCAATCCCACATTTGGACCTTCCTGTGTGTAGTTTGCATGTTTCCTCCTGCATCCTAAAAACATACACTAGGTCCCTGTAGTTGATTGGGATAGGCTCCTGCACCCCCTTGTGAGGAAAAGTGATATGGAAAATGAATAACACAACATGTTGGACGTTTTCAGTGCATATTTACAGGCACGGTTCCTGAATTTAAAAACTTTGAAAATGACTAGCACTTCTGTCCTTTTTTTTAATTTAGTAAACTAAAATCAAGGATTTCCTCTCTACAACTTTCCCATGCTCAACTGGTGAATCAAACCTGGAAGTTTGGAGGGGATGAAAAAGGATTGACGAAAATGAGGACACTTATCAGCCACTTCCCTTCATATTGCATCAGTGATGGTCAAGGTCAGCCGGTGTCGTGGTTGCTTTTACATGAATACCTGGCAATGGGTGTTTTGTATACACTACCTGAGCATAGGCGAAAAGGTTATGCCTTAATCCTAATCTACACAATGGCCCAGAGACTTATTGCTGAAGGTTACCCATTATTCTGCTATGTGGAGGAAGGTAACAAGACCCCTTATAAGCTTTTTAAGAGTCTGGGCTTTATTGAGGACCCCTCTTACAGAGAGATATGGATGGCATTCAACACCTGATTTTGAGAGTAACCTGTGGCTTTTAGAAAAGCATTGAGATACCCGCAGTATTATAAAATAACATTCCAGATCATATTATCTTACTAAAACCTTAAAATTGAGTCTAATTTTAGTGAAGTTCTGCTATTGTTACGCAGGGTTTATGATTGTGCCTTCGGATCAATGTTTACATACTTTTAACTGCCTAAATCAAGATATATTTTTCTAATGCCTGTATTTTAATGATGAAGACACTATAGAAAGACATTTTATTTTTCTAGGAGAGTTAGAATGATCATTTGTGGCTAACTGCTAACTTTTCAAAATGAAGAATGGTACTGTGCTACTTTTAATTGCATAAACCAATTTATTTACATCAATCTTTAAAAACAATATCTTGTAAAATGGCATGTTATCACTGTAAGAAATGACAAAGTCATGTTGGCAAAAAGTTGTCTTGGAAAAGCTATTAAAATTGATTGTGTAAAATGTATTTCTTGGATTTATCAGCATTACAGATGAGGAATAAAAAAAACTTGGAGGTATCAATGTTTTTTTTTTATATATACACATGTCCATCAGTCTTCTAAGGTTGTCTTTCAGATCACCGTTCAGTGGATCTAAAAAGAATAGATTTGTTGTTAGAAAAGCTCATTACAAAGTCAAATTCCCTAAAATGTCAGTTTTTCCCAAAGCTTTAAAACTTTTGCAGCACCTAAATCACTTTATTTGAAAACAAAATGATGTCACCTCTTTTCTTTGAACTCCTCCAAGCGAATCAGCCATTTTTCCCAAAACACTGACATCAGCTCGCAGTTTAATTGATGTGCATGTGCAGGTGACCCATCCTTGTAAGCAACTACTATAAGGCCATTCTCCACCTGCAAAAGAAAACAAGACCGGCTGATGAGCACTAGTCTCCATTGTATTACCTAAAATCATTCAGATAAATAGAAAAAAAAATACCTGGAATTTATATCTTCCATCACTATTCAACGCACCTGCATATGCTGCCACCTGGACTGGGTTATCATATGTGTTGCTCAAGAATGGTTTTGGTTTTTCAGAAGTTTTCCACTCAATTAGACACAAAACACCTCTAGGGGGAAAAAAAGCAAAGTAAAAAAATGCTGATATTGAATGGCTCCACAAATTATTCACTTTTTTCTAACCTGTAACGAGCCACACAGTCCACAATGCCCAAATAATTGAGAATGCTGTGTTGTACACTGCTTTCTATTGCTCGTACAGCTCGGATATCTTCCAGAATGGAAGAAATGCTCTCCATGTATCCCTGGACATCAGGTGGATGTGGTTCATCTTGTCTTGGAGTCTTGGATATTAGAACTTTCTCCAGGGCAGAATGGAAAAGTTGTCCTTGTCTAAACAAATCTGATGGAGATCAAATGCAAATTAATGAGTGACATAGCCTGTGCCAGGATTCCAAACCTACTTTTGGTGTACTGTTTGAAGCCTTCCTCTCCGAGTTCTGCTATCATCATCCTCTTCCATCTTTCCAAATAGAAGAGCTGCTCTGGTGAAAGTGTTGCTTGCAAAATCCTGGTCACACTCGACATTGATGAATTTCTGTCCCGGTTTAGTACAAACCGAGCTGGGAGTTCTGATTCGATCTCCTCAGTTTCTGGGGTGATTTTGCCAAGTAAAAAAGGATGTTTGGCTTTTGGGAGCTTCAACTCGGGTCTGGATGGAGTCTGAGCTTTGACCACTGGTCCAAATATTTGCTCATCCTCAGCTTGGATGGTCGCAGGAGTTTGGGAACTAACCTTTGAAGCTAACACAGATTTAACAAGAGATGAGTAGCGTTCACTGTCCACTGAGGTGTACGGACTATCTCCTTTGCGGGAGATGCAGCGTTGGGAGGCTGGTAAACAAAACAAAGTCTGAAGAAGCCGTACAGAAATGCCACTAGCGAACGGAAGACTTTTGAACATGGACATTGTCTAGGCAATCAAAAAGCAGGTTGTTTGCTGCATATACAAGTTGTAAATTCAGACTACATACTTTAAAAATGACTCGGAGTGGACCTTCCTCGTTTCTTAATGATACAACTTGTGAGTAGCCATAGCAATGGGCAACTTTCTTCTTCTTTACACGGTCAGCTGGAAAAGAAGGTTCGTGTGTGTTTCTGCCCTCTACTGGTAGTAAAGTAGAAATATCCATAACTCGGTGCTGTACAACAGGCGCTAATGGGAATTGAAGTCCTTTGTCACACTGGTATCTATGTGATTCATATAAATACAAACTACATTACCAATAATGCTCAAAAAAACGTTAAACAAAAAATAATAAAATAAATTAAAAAAAACATTGCGCTAGTGATCGAAGTAGGACAGGAGGTGTCTAGTTGCAATTTTTGCGTCCGTTACCACTAGTTGGCGGAAACAAAAATAATCGTTATGGCAATGATAAAGATAACGCTTTGAAAACTAGATCAAGTCACATGTCCATACGCTGTGGACGTGAAGGCGATTTAGTTTAAAAGTGAGGAAATATTTGCATTCTAGTCGGTGGTGGAATTAGCCAGTCAGTTGCACTTTTCTTGCGGAAAAAAACGAAAATTGACAGCTCGTAGAGTAAACCGCTAACGACGCGGTCACATAGCTCTTCCTTCCTTTAAGTGCCTCACACTTTTGCTCTCTAATTGACTTTTCTGCAGCTATGACAGCCACTTTAGATGAAAACGACAAGGAAAAGGTAAGGCAAAACAAGATCAAGCATGATGGCCAAATAATTACCGACGCCAAAATCAATTCACTGGCGTTAAGCTAGGTTTCTATCGCTAACTTTTTTATGTTCGGTAAATTCTTAATTTCAGGGTTTCATCTATTTTAAATGATTACATTGGTGACAAAACTGATTAAAAGTGTAGACACCACTAAAGCTGTTTTTTCTTTTCACCAAAACATGCGTAGGTTAGTCAAAATGCTTCCCCGTGACATTGTTGCTATTTCTTTCACGCCCTGGATTAATGTTGTAGATTTGTATTATTATAATTATTATGAACCAGACAATTTACCAACACAATATATCAAAAATGAACTGAAAAATCTCACATTTCTGAGTGTTAATTACTAAGCTTTGTCATTATCTATTATTTTGAACTATGGTCATGTGACCTACAAAAAAACGTTTTCAAATTTACATATTTCCTCTAACTGGACATTGCACTTCCCTTTTTTGTTATTTATCCTTCTGACTAATTATTTCATCTTGTATGTGTACAGACATCAATTTTGTTAAATTTACTAGAAATTATTGACATTTTTAATATTGTTTTTCCTGCAGATGCGTTCTGTGTCTGTTGACCTAAATAATGATGCATCACTTCTTATTGATATTCCTGATGCACTCTGTGAAAGAGACAAAGTCAAGTTCACGGTCCACACAAAGGTAAAAGTTCATTTTTACAAACACTTTTGTGATAAGAACAAACATAATATTAGAAACTGATCTTTTATTTTGTGTGTTTTCCCCAGACCACACTTAACTCTTTCCAGAAGCCAGAAATTTCTGTACCAAGACAACATGAAGATTTCATCTGGTTACATGACACTTTGGTGGAAACTGAGGACTATGCTGGCCTTATTGTACATAATATCATTTATATTTGTCTTTTCTCATGTGGCTGACTGTCAGAGGAAAAAAATGTTCCTAAAAAAAGTACTTGTTAAACATTTATAGATTCCTCCATCACCCCCAAAACCTGACTTTGAAAGCCCGAGAGAGAAGATGCACAAACTGGGAGATGGTGAAGCCACAATGACCAAAGAAGAATACACTAAAATGAAGCAGGAATTAGAAGCGTGAGTATGAAATAAATCCATATTTAGACCACCAAGATTTATTTCTAACCTTTTTTTTGTTATTTTGTTTCTTAAGGGAATACCTAGCTGTGTTCAAGAAAACAGTCCAAGTCCATGAAATCTTCCTCCAGAGACTATCTTCTCATCCCATTCTAAGCAAAGACAGAAACTTCCAGATTTTCTTAGAGTATGACCAGGATGTGAGTTTTGCATGCTTACTTCCCTTCCTAGTTGTCAGTTGTAAGGGGGGGGGGGGGGGGGGGGGGGGGGGTTGTTATTTTCTTTCTTTTTTTTTCTAGTGGACAGTTCCACTTCCACCTTGCTGTGATCAGCAATTACAATATCTAATAGTCTTTTTTTCTTTCTTTCAACAATAGTTTTACAGAATAACCTTGTATATATAAATCACCTTAATAGGTTGTTTCTTTTAGTCTATTACAGATGAAGTGTTTTGACAATTTGCATTTCTAATTTTAGCTCAGTGTCAGAAGAAAGAATGCTAAGGAGATGTTTGGTGGATTCTTCAAAAACATGGTGAAGTCAGCTGATGAAGTCCTCATCTCAGGAATAAAGGTAGGACTTTTGTGTAATCAACCTGCATCAATGGAAAATATTCTTCTAAAATATTCTGACCAGCTCCTGTCTAACTTTTATCCTCCCACCCTCAGGAAGTGGATGACTTTTTTGAGCAAGAAAAGATGTTTCTTCTCGACTACTACAGCAAGATTAAAGATTCTACTGCCAAAGCAGAGAAGATGACACGCACCCATAAAAGTATTTGATCTGAATGTGTCTCAATTGCATGCATGACTTGTGCCGTCACATCATTACAGATCACATCAGATTTTTTTTAGTGTAGTTAAACTTATATATTGCAGGTTGAACATAACATAGAACAACTATTGGCTAAAAAAACATCCAATAAGGGAAAATTATGAAGTTATTTCTCAAAATGTATTTTTTTAATAGAAATGTTTTGTCAATGAATGGTTTCTATGCAATCGCTTAAAATTTCATCACAGTGGCATTTTTGAGTATCATAATTTCTCCAATTATGTTACAATGTATTTTTTTCTTGACATTCTTTACTCTTATAATTTGGATCTCTTTCGTTTTCAGATATCGCAGATGATTACATTCAAATCTCAGCCACTCTGAATGCACTTTCTGCTGAAGATAGCACAGCCAATAGGAAGTGAGTACACAGTTTTCAGTTAGGAAAACTAACACACATAATGTTCATGTACATGCATCCATTTTATTTCTGTTTAGGCACATGGAAAAAGTCTCAGATCTCTTTGAGAAGCTCAGAGTGAGTATCGGTCTGCAAAATCTTTAGGAATGTCTATCATATTTCAAACACAATTACTATATTCCTATTTTTGTTCCCGCACAGAAAGTGGAGGGGAGAGTAGCATCTGACCAAGAGCTGAAACTTACAGAATTGTTAAGATATTACATGAGAGATATCCAGGCTGCAAAGGCAAGTCCTACCAAAATAATTACACTCGAGTAAGAGTAATTAAGGATGCTATTATGTTATGGAATTCATGATGTTGTCTTTTTCTGGTCCATACCTCTTCTTGTAGGACCTTCTCTACCGACGAGCCCGCGCTCTAGTCGACTATGAGAACTCTAACAAGGCTTTGGATAAAGCTCGACTGAAGAGTAAGGACATTCCTCAGGCTGAGGAAAACCAGCATCAATGTCTACAGAAATTTGACAAGCTCTCAGAATCGGGAAAGAAAGGTTTGTGCATCAACATTGAATCATTTTTTAATTTGCTGCTTATCTCTTTTGGTATATAGAAACAATATATTTTTTTAGTACTAATCCTGCCATTTAAATGATGAATATACATACATAAGTATACATAGTTTTAGCCATAAGGTAGTATTTTTGTGTGTTTTATGTATGTAAAAAAATGTCTTCCCAGAACTTACCAGTTTCAAGGGCAGGCGAGTTGTGGCGTTTAGAAAGAATCTCATCGAGATGGCTGAACTGGAGATTAAACATGCCAAGGTAGGTGGATTGAAGAATTGGTGGTACCTGCTAGGCAATTGGGTGGCTATGCCAGTCCCAAATGGTAGTGGGATAATATACAAATTCATATTTTTGTTGCCTTTTGCTTAGCTTTGGCAATATTTTCTTGCTGCAGACAATAGACTTACAGTTCTTTTTTTCTCCATCTTTCACAGAACAACGTGTCGCTATTGCAGGGTTGCATTGAGCTGCTCAAGAACTGACAGAGGTTAGACATACTGTTGTCCTACTGCCATCAATTGACCAATTTCAGCCAATCCTTTTGTCACCTGTACCTCACGGAGACAAGAATTCAAGCCCCATCCTAGCTTCTACTTGCCTATGTGGTGCCTCTTGACTAACAATTTTGTAAGCACAGCATTCTTATTGTTACTTAGACCACAGTCATTGTTCCACAACTCACTTTCCTTAAGATATATTGTACGCTAACCCCATAATTATTTATCTCACTTCTATTTTTCTCTACTTTTTTTCATTTTCTTGCTATGCACACGATAGAAAGCCCTCATGTTTACTTGCTTTTCAGCATTACTTGATTTATCTGCCGTTCATTCAAGGTACAATCTAGATGTAACCTTCTTCTATACAATACAGTCACAAAGCTTATCTGCTCCCCTGGTGCTCTCATTATTTAGTTTTTTGTTCATTTGTTTTATTTTGCTGCAGTATCAAAACACAACCTTTTTTTCTATTTTTTTTTAATTAGTACCACAATTATTACAGATGCACATACAATTTGGCTCCACCATTTTACATCATGGATTTGTTTGCACAAATGGCATTCATACTACCTCTATCTACTACATCTAGTATTTTTCCATCATATTTTCACATTATAAAAATACTTCATGATGTTTACTCTTACAATGGCTCTCCTCCAATGAATCAACTGTAATATGTTCCCAGGCATATGAACAATTAAGGAAATGTACTAGATGGCCTAAAAAAAGTTTCACAATTATCATCCATCATTGTGGTGAGTAAAATACATTAGTTTTCTAAAAGAATGTAGATTTCTGATTCCATGAGTGTGAAGTCATTTTTACTTTTCTAACTCCAACATTGGCATTTTATACATTTGTAACTATACTGAATAAACGCTTTCCTAAAATTGGTTAGAAGTCACATTGTGTAAACCCTTTCAAAAATATTATTCCAATTAATTGCAACACATTAGCCTTTTATTTTTTTTCAGAAATCAGGAAATATAGACATCAATTTGAATCAATTTTGGTATACCAATGGAATTTTGACAACTCATCATTGCAAACATGTGTTTGGTAACTGCGATTAGAGCAAACAGATAGTTTAGGAGTATGGTCCAAAGACCACCATTTGACTTCTTTTCTCCCCTGTTCAGATAATCATGGTCATATGTTGCTATGGTTAGAAACTAATTTTAAAAGATTTAAATTAACTGCTTATTTGGGTTTTATTTGTAAGTGTTTTTACATGATCTGCCTATTTCCAGCCAGTGTTTATGGAAAGTCACCTTTTTAAAGCGAAAGGACTACACGTGAAGCTATTTTGTCAAAGACAAAAGATGAACAAAACAGCAATGTTTGTAGCACGATGATATTTGGAAAAAAAAATTCATAGAGAAAATTGCTTAAAATAATATGCCTGTTTAAATTCAATACATACTCAATACCAAATGCAAGGTCAGTGTGCCCTGCCCTCCCCACCATCTGCTCTCAAACACACATTACACCACTACTCATGTTCCAAATGATTGAAGTTATCAAAACAAATATTTATTCCCAAATGTGCATATTTGTTCTGCTTTAAATTACAACTTGACATTTTATAGAAGAATGATTAAATGCCAACATATAAGGGAAATTTCAAATTTCACCCCAAAGTCTTAAGACAAATTCCAAAACTCAAATATTTGATGGGAATAGGTTGATAACTTTCTTTTATTTAATTGTAATTATTTGTTTATTACATATTGCCATATTATAATAAACCATGGTGGACACTAGGACCAGGATGCTTCTCACATCTCATGTGGGGGCGGGGTCATTTTGATCCGAACAGCGTCCTTAGGTAAATTCGTTTAAAATACAGTTAAAATTCCAAATATGTTTATATTTTTTTAATGTTTGTGTACAAATTGTATTCATAGACGAACAATGAAACTATTTTATTCATTTTATGCAGCGGATCTTGCTTTGACAGCTGGGAACTGTCAGTCCCTTCGTGTCGTAAGAAAACAAAAAAAAACCCAAGAGTCCCAGATCATTTCCTGTATGAGTCCACTCTAGCCAATCAGAGTTCCACGCAAGAAAACAAAAACTACAAATCCCAGATCTCTCTTTTCCGGTATGAGTGCACTCCAACCAATCAGAGCTCTCTTGGATTAACGCTAGCTATCTGGGGCACCGGGCCAGCACGTCTAGCCAGCTAGAAGTGCCACGACTTCACTGTAGTCCAGCGATTGCCTGGCGTAGTTTAGAAGCCAAAGAATCAATCTGAGGAAAAGCAACTACGTGAAACCGCTGCAAATTCAGAGGAACATCATACCACATTTGCTCGATTTCCACTTGAAAGCTCAAAACCATCCCAGATTTTTTTTCTTTGAGGCAAGCGGACACATTCCCATCACTGTAGCGAGGTAAGTGTACGAATAGCAATTTTCACATTCATAATATAGCTACAGAGTCAACTAGCTTGGTCAGCTACCTACCAATAATATTAAAAACATGTCTCCCTGTGTCTATAAACTTAAGTAAAGTCATTTTGCATGATTTCCCTTTCGTTTGCACATGATAGTTTAGCCCTTTGGCTGCATCTGTCTTGACACGTCATTCTAAAAAGTTAACGTCGCTAACCAAGTTCATTGATTGTCAATGTTAGCTAAGGTGCTATTGTGAAAAGCAATTATGTGCCAATAAAACATTTAAATTTTATAGATCACATTTATTTATCCACGTGTATGAAATATATATATATTTTTTCTGTTCCTCTTTTGGTTGCACTGATAATTGGGGCTGGGGAATAGAATTTGCCTTCATTGAATACACGTACGGATGTTTAATCAGAATTGCAAATTGATTCAAATATGATTTGAAAATTAAAATTATATTAAAATGTATATTGGTAAGGTACACGTACGTCTTAGTTGCTAGTAAGTGAATGTGCGCCTGTGCAACTGTCGGCTACTCTGCTGTCCACGTATCTGTTTTACTTGCCACATTTTACCTGCGCGTTCAAAACTTACTTTTTTAACACATTTTCCAAATCATAAAAAAACAAAACAATATGCATCATTTAATGGTTCGATTTTCAGGTTTGAGAAGGGTGCGTTGGATTGTGACGTGACATTCTGTTTGCCAATTTTTTGACCCTGACACAAGAGCCTCTGTATTCTGCGAGTTGAGGTATCTAACGGAAAAAGACCCAAATACGCACAAAAAATCAAAATGATGAAATTAAAAAAGTCATATAAATTGAAGCTCATGATTTAGTCTAATTTCACCAACATCTAAAGTCATTGTAATATTAAATCATGTATTTTTGTGGATTTCCAACCAAAAATATTAAGTATGATTCATATCTAATTTAGCGCATCTAAAAAAAAAAGTATAAATTATCTCTTTGAGTAAACTGCAAAAAGTACTAAAGCACCCTGAAAGTTTTTTTTATACCATATGTTCGTTGTCATAAATTTTATTTCTATGGTAAACATTGATTTGAGATACAAGTAGAAATATAGTAATATTGGAAAATATCCTACCAAGTATTTATGTTGTACTGTCATAAAATTGGTGATTTACACCCTTAAAGAAATTTCCTTGTTGAAAGATATGTTGCTCTTTTTTTAGGTGAACTACCATTTAACAATGGATTTCTACGAGCAGGCTGTTGGTATAATGGTTTTTGGCGGATTCATGGTGATCTCCGCAGTTGGAATTGCCTTGGTTTCCACCTTTTCTATGAAGGAAACCTCCTATGAAGAGGCCCTGGCAAAACAGCGCAACGAGTTAGGTGCGACAACATCAAGTCGCACAGACAAAAAAAAGAAAGACAAAACAGCTGACAAAAAGAACCGCGGAAAGAAGAAGGATGAAAAACCTAATGGAATGATCCCAGAAGCTGTCAAAACAACCAAGACTCGTGAAGCTGATCTGGGACTACCTCTTGCCACCCCAATTGTGGCCACTGCAGCTGCAGTTCAATCTGCCTCTAAGGGAAAGCCAAATGCAAGCAAAGCTAAGGCGGATGCCCAGCCCGGAGCTGCTAAACCAAGTCCCACACCTGCTGAGTCCTCACTTGTACCATCACCTAAAAACAAAAATAAATCAGCCAAGAATCAACAAACATCTGGCCAGCCTTCACTCACGGTTGCCTCTTCGCCCGACAAAACTGCACCAATTTCTCCTCCAGTCCAACCCACAAAGTCTACCAAGGCCAAAGCAGTGGCTGCCGCAACATCTGCGCCCGCAAAGGCCTCCTCCAGCAAATCCCCTAAGGCTCCATCCTCCGCCAAATCTCCTACCTTAGATAAAACAGCTGATACATCCACCAAGTCCGCCCCTGTCTCGGGCAAATCCATCCCAGACAAGTCCGCAGAGGCATCTACAAAGTCTAAGTCCAAGGCCACCCCAGCACAGACCAAGGCTGCCCCAGCCTCTCCCAAGGCCGCCCCTGCCACCCCTAAGGTTACCACCAAAGCTGCTGCCAAGGCCGCAGCAAAGGCCGCAGCCAAGGAACCCCAGACAAATGAACCCCCTGCCTCACCTAAGGTTACCACCAAAGCTGCTGCCAAGGCCGCAGCAAAGGCCGCAGCCAAGGAACCCCAGACAAATGAATCCCCCGCCTCACCTAAAGTGACCACCAAAGCTGCGGCCAAAGCCGCTGCAAAGGCCGCAGCCAAGGAACCCCAGACCATTGAATCCCCAGCCTCGCCTAAGGTTACCACCAAGGCTGCTGCCAAGGCCGCAGCAAAAGCCGCAGCCAAAGAACCCCAGGTCAAGGAATCCATAGCCCAGACCAAGGTTGCTCAGACACCGACTCAGACCAAGGGCTCTCAGGCCCCGGCCCAGACCAAGGGCGCTCAGGCCCCGGCCCAGACCAAGGGCGCTCAGGCCCCGGCCCAGACCAAGGGCGCTCAGGCCCCGGCCCAGACCAAGGGCGCTCAGGCCCAGGCCAAGAGCGTCCAGGCCCCGGCCCAGACCAAGGGCGCCCAGGCCCCGGCCCAGACCAAGGGCGCCCCGGCCCAGACCAAGGGCGCCCAGGCCCCGGCCCAGACCAAGGGCGCCCAGGCCCCGGCCCAGACCAAGGGCGCCCCGGCCCAGACCAAGGGCGCCCAGGCCCCGGCCAAGGGCGCCCAGGCTCAGGCCAAGGACGCCCAGGCTCCGGCTCAGGCCAAGGCTGCCCAGGCCCCGGCGCAGACCAAGGGTGCCCAGACCAAGGGTGCCCAGACCAAGGGTGCTCAGGCCCCGGCGCAGACCAAGGGTGCCCAGACCAAGGGTGCTCAGGCCCCGGCGCAGACCAAGGGTGCCCAGACCAAGGGTGCCCAGACCAAGGGTGCCCAGACCAAGGGTCCCCAGGCCCCGGCGCAGGCCAAGGGTCCCCAGGCCCCGGCGCAGGCCAAGGGTGCCCAGGCCCCGGCTCAGACCAAGGGTGCTCAGGCCCCTGCGCAGACCAAGGGTGCCCAGGCCCTGACGCAGACCAAGTCCTCAGCAACACACACAAAGTCTGCCCCACCTCTTGAAGCCGTCGCTAAAGACGTTCCCATCATGGCAGTCCCCCCAGTGGGGTCCAGCGCACCCAATGCTCAGGAACCAAAGAAGAAAGCCTCAAAGAAAAAATCTGAAAGCGGTAACTACTAAGTCGTATTATATTCTTCATCATTATCAACTAGACTTGTTTGATCATAGTTGCGTGTTGTTTGTCATGTTCTTAAAATAATGCTTGTTTACTATAGTTGTTTACATTGCTTTGAAAATGCATGTTTTCCATTGATTTTCCCAAATATTAGTATTAGTCTATTTCAGTCTAACACACCCACATTCTTCAAAAGACAGTATGAAATTCCCTGCACACTTACAATGGTGCTGTTAGCATATCGTTTTTGCTACTGTTGATTTATTTTATCTTATAATCCTCATGTTTTTTCCCCCTCTCCTGTTGCAACAGTGAATTCCACTGAAGCTCCACTGTACCTGCCTCACAAAGTTTTGCTGTCCACCGTCAGCAACACTTCCTTCAGTGAGAAAGAAGCTCATGAGCTTATTGAGGTGCTTTCTGAGAAAGCTGGCATCATGCAAAACACCTGGCACATGGTATGGAAAGTCATCCTCCATAAACTATTTTATAGTGTGTTATTTTTGGGCCGTATAAAAAGGGAAGAAAGCTTGCTATGAGCCGATTAGCTTTGCATTTAGTTTACATTACTGCACTTTAGCTTGTTGATATGGTTCCTGTGCGTTTCCAGGCCGTTCCAAAAGGTGACCCACTCACAACTCTGAAGAAGCAACTGGAAGAAAAGCAAAAACAACTTGGGGTTGAACAAGAAGACTCCTCTGCAGCAAAGAACCGTTTGAGAGATCTCACTAAGGTGAGAGCATCTTTCTTAATCAACAGTTTAATACGCACGGGTCTTCATTTTATTTGCTAAAATGCAAAGCTTATTTCCACATTAGATGTTGATAATATATTACTGTAATTTGAGTGGTACTACACCAGAGTTCCTTAAATTCCCCTCTAGATGGCACCAAGGCTATTGAGTATATACTTCTAAACAGCAGCTGTCAGTAATATTTTAAGGTCTGGGCTTATCTTTGGTCCTGTTTTTTTTTCCCTCCAGGACAACATAACCTACACAAATATATCTCAAAGAAAAAATAAAGAACGGAATGTTTAGTATTTTTATCCTATTGATAACCAACCCTGCCTGATAACCTGCCCAAATGTATAGAAGACTCTTTAAATGTAGCAAAGTCCCCGCAAGTCTTTCGTCCGTTCTTAAAAATGTTTTATTCTTGATAATTCATACATTTTTTGGTCATCTGGCTAATTCAGGTCTTTGTGTGTTGACTAGGAGCTCGCTGCTGAGAAGTCCAAGGTGGCTATCGTTGAGACCAGGTTGAGCTCCCAGCTAAGCAAGAGGGAACAGGAAATGATTGCTCTTGAAGCCCGCATGAAGGCCAGCTACCAAGACCATGTAGCCCAAACCCAGAAGCTCAATGAAAAGGTATTGTTTCTTATTACTTTTATCTGTACCCCGTTAACAGTTCAAATTTGAAATCGGGATAGATTGTGAATATGAAAGAAGAACTGGAAAAGGGTCCCAACGCCCAACTGGCCCGTCTCCAACAAGAGAATTCCATTCTCCGTGATGCCCTCAATCAAGCGACCAGTCAAGCCGAGAGCAAGTAAGCATTATTTTTGTCAGGCTCACTTTGGGTGCGTCGTCAACAGATCTTCTGCTTTTTTTAAAGACACGTATGTTATGTCTGAAAATTTGTTTTCTATCCACAGACAAAATGCGGAGCTAGCCAAACTGCGCCACGACTGTGTGAGGCTCACCAAAGAACTCGGAGAGAAGACAGAAATTCTACATGGAGACGAACATGCGAAGAAAAGTTTGGAAGCGAAGGTCTACGCCACAGAGAAGCAACTTTCTGCATTGCAGGTTTGATAATCCCTGTTGTTTCAAGCCTCACCCTTTGCTAATACGTATTAGGAGTAGTTTAATTATTCTGAAATCAGACTGGTTTGGAATTGGAATGCAAGCACACATCATTGCTGGAATTTGTACGTGTCACAGCACCTCTCCTTCGGTGTACTCCACCTCAAGAAAAAGTGGAGGAACAAAAAAAAAAAAACTGCTGTTTTACAGGAGACTTTTTTTTTTTTGTATCCTACTCTTGCGTGCTATGTTTCAGTCAATGTGGAGTGGGTGATGAAGTGCTTTGTAGCAATCAGGTTGTTAATCAGTTAGTGAGTTTCTTCATAAATCTTACTCAATCCAACTTTTTGACAGGCCGGTCATGATGAAAGGGAGAAAGCGTTCAAGAGGAAATTAGAGGAGGTCTGCACGGAGATGAGAACATTGCAAACGACAAACAACAACCTGCAGGATTCGTTGAAACAGGCCAAGCAACACACAAGTGCACTCTCAGGTTGAAAAGACCATTTTTTAGGTTTTCAACAGTTTATACATTGTAAATAATGTTTTACTGAAGTTGCTGCTTATTCTCCTTGTAGAGGTCCAGACCAAAATGGTTAATCTTGAGGCTCAAGTGAAAGAGCGCTCCGCTCAGGTCAGCGCTCTCACTAATGAGCTCCAAGGAACACAAGTTGAGAAGCAACAGCTCGTACAACAATTGGCATCTATCAACTCTTTGTTGGAAGCCAGCGAGAATAAAAACAAACAGGAATCTCAACAGGTAAGGGTTTTTATCAACTTGTCTTTATTGATTGCCTACCTATCCCATTTAATGTTGCTTTTTTTATTCAGGAGGTTGCTGAACTGCAGCAATTAAAACTCAGGTACATGTATATATATTTTTTTTTTTTAATATTAGACCATTTTTCTCAGCCTTTTGAAAAGTTTAACTCTCAATTTCATTCATTTAACTACTTGGCTGCAACTGACATTTTCCATTAAATCCAAAAATATGTTCTTTACAGTCTGCAGGAGAAGGATAACCAGTTGTACACTCTCCAGGATGAACTGAAGCAATTTCAGATGAAGGAAGCAGCAGTAAGTGCTATGTTAATGTTATTTTTATAGCCTTAACCCTAAGATGCATGACCAACCAATACCAATATTCAGAATAACAGGTCTTGGGATCAGTTTTGACCCCACATATGCTTAAGTCATGTAGGACTTGTATATTAACTATTATGCCTGGCAATGTTGCATTTTTTTAATTTTCAGGCAGAATAACTATTCAACCTTTCTGTTACAGGAATCTGATATCTTTGCAGAACAGATGAAGAACAGGTAGCTATGCTCATCAGCAAAATGGGGAAACTTGACTTTTATGTAGGGAGGAAATAAGAAAATCTCTAAAGTATATTTTATCTTTGTTTAGTCTGACAGAGAAGGAAATCCTTGTCACTTCACTAGAGGAGCAGCTGAAGGAGTTGAAACAAAATGAAGTGAGCATGTCTGGAACTTGACTTATTTTGGCAAGATTTGCATTCCTATTGCTTTGCTGATTGTCTTATCCTTTTTTTCAGGCTACTATGATCCAGCTGAAAGCTTTCCAAAGTGAAGCCACAACATCTCTTCAAACCCTCTTCCCACTTGTACCATTAGAAACACAAGAGGTGTGAATAATGTCCCAAAAATGTCTTTTCCTATGATGCCATTGCCTTAAAATCTCACTCATGTCTGCTTTTCTGTGCACTCTAGCCAAATTGGTTACAAGGTTTTACGCTAAAAGCTCAGGAGGTTCTTTCAGAGAAGAACCAACAGTCCAATTCAAGTCAATTACCTGTAAGCCGCCCCCTTAATTACTTTCTAGACTGCACATAATTCAAATTTTCACATGTTAATTTGTTTTTTTAGGAGTTGCTTGAAAAGCTGAAGGAGGCCGAGGAGAATCACACAACCATGCAGGCAGAATGTGAACAGTACAGAACAGTTTTAGCCGAAACGGTAAAGGAATGATTATAATCTATTCAGCACAAATGCCTGAAATGTTGAACAAGCATGTACCACTATTGGCTGCCTTCATTTGGGCTTGTGTCTAAATGTTCCCCTTTGACTGTAGGAAGGAATGCTGAAACATCTGCAGAAGAGCGTGGAAGAGGAGGAGCTTGTGTGGAAGTCTAAAATGTCTACCTCAGACGAGCAACTAAAAGCGGTAAGTAATGTTTACCATTGTAAAATCTCCATTTTTAAACAGCTCAAACATGTCAATCCCTCTTTTTTTGGTTTTTCTCTTTGTCACCAGGCTTTAGAAGAAGTACAAAAGCTGGAGTCAGAAAATCAAAGTATAAAGCAGGTTAGTTCACTTCCCCCAACCACCACCCAAAGAAAAGGACCCCCTTCTTAGAAGACATTTATGAGGCAGACACTTCAGTATGAAAATGCTTGTTTTTTGCAGCTTAAAGAACAGATGATGCTTCTGGAGGCACAGCTGGAGAAGCAATCAGAAAACCATGGCATGGCCGAAGAGATGGAGCAGGTATTTTTCGGGAAATAGCCGAAGAAGCTCCTCTAGTAAAATAACCATTGATGATGATGGTGATGATGTCTTTTGTCTTCAGCTAAGGATGCAGTTGTCTGGCAGTCAGAGCCTGCTGGATATGGCCCATAAGGAGGTCCAGGCGCATAAGGAGGCGCTTGCTAAGGTTTAGTTTTTGTTTTTTTTTTGTTATTTGTTTTGAGATCACACATTTGGTCACATTGCTTTCCCTCATATATTATTTTTTCATTTGATCATTTTTTTCCATACCATAGTAGATTTTTTTTAATAAGCCTTTCCTTTTGATTGACATAAATGCTTCCAATTGTCACTAGTGCGTACAGAGAAGCTGTGTCCCAGCTGGATGGTATCAGCTGTTTTTACATTATTTTATCAGTTACCAGCAACAACTTCCCGTTTCAGGTCAGAGAGGAGCTGAGCCAAGTCACGTTGAGCAGTCAGCGAGAACAGAACGGGCCCACAGAGTCTCAACCTAGACAGGTCAGGGTGCTGCAGTCACAAAGCACCCTCGTGGCACCACCCACCTCTTGTCATAGAGTACTGGACAGCCACTCATTGGAACATAATCTTTTTGAAAATTCAGCCTAATGGTTGAAAAATGTACACTGCTCTTCCATGATTATCCTCATTTTTAAAAGATAATTGTATATTAGCATTATATTAATTAAATATACAGTTGCACAAAGAGTAACTACAAGCATAGCTTGGTTGTCACATTTGTGGTGGAAATTGGTCCAAAAAATGAATAGTTGGTGATACCAAACTTAAATGAAGAGTAGTGTATATTTAAAAAAAAGTATGTCCAGTATTCTCTGACACTCCCAAGTTTACATGCTAACCTATGTAGGTTGTTTTAAATGTGAGCTCACAACTAACCACTACTTTCTCTCACCTCCATATGGCATGAAGAGTATCCCCTTTGCTTGCTAGATTGACTTCGGTAGTCATTTTCTGACTAGATCCTGGGTTGCTTACAGTTCCAGCGTCTTTTGTGTGTGGATGTGTGATGCCACGATGGTATATTAAAGGTTTCTGCGTCACCAGGTGTCGTCGGAGTTGAATCAGACATCTAAGAAGCTGCAAAAGGAGGCGGCTGAGAGACAAAAGCTGTCAGAAGAGTTTGAGCAGGTAGCCGTCAGTCGAGTTGAAACCGTAACAGGGAAACCTGGAATTTTAATCGCGGAATGACTGTTTCAAGCTGTAGCCTGCCCGTATCAGCATGTTTTGACTACTTGCAGGCCCAGACAACCATCACCGAACTTCAGACTCAATTGAATCTTCTAAGAGATTCTGCAGAGTCACAGCAAAGTGATGCAGATAATGTTGATCAACTCAAGGTGGGTCCATTATGGGACTAGCATCTGAGTTTTGGTTTTTATTATTATTATTTTTTTAATTGCATTTGCTGCTGCTGCAGGAACGTCTGGAGAAGGAAAAGAAGTTGTCTAAAGATCTTGGACAGGCAGCCACCAAGCTCCAGCAACTTCTCAAAGCAACTCAAGAGCAGCTGAGTAAAGAGCGAGAAACAGTGGTAACACTACAAGAGCACCTAGATGGCAAGGTAAGCTGACACCTTTATTTTTGTTATGTTTTCGGACTACGACCTTTTTACTAAATTTTGCACGCCCACGTAATCCAAGCATTATGGTAATATTTTCCGGGATGTTCCTAAATGCACCACAAATCCAAATTGAGTGGGCGTGTGTGGTGTACCATTCAACAGAAATAAGTACTTCTTTTTTTTTTCCTTATCTGAATGTAATTTAATTTTTTCATACCCAATTTTTGGAGCTGTGAAGTGAAATCAAACTAGGACCGGACTTAATTCCCAACTCAACAGCTACTATATGTGACTATGATCCATTTGGTTTGACTTTACTTTTGCCCTTTGTTTTCTCAAGGGAGAATTAAAGGAGGGGACATCCGTCTGAGAGCAAGTTAATGGACATCAAACCAAATATGCCTTATGATTACCATAGTTATGCATTCCAAAACTTTTTTTATACTGTAGTTGTCTTTGATTTTTTTTTGTGTGTGTCTGTGCGTATGTGTATTTCTAGTAATCAACAGTTTAATAGTTGGAAATCATGCTGCAATCTCGACTGAAACCGACATTTTATCAACAATTCTGACCATGTCAGAAGACGTATATACCCCCCCTTGCCTTTCGGTCCAAACGTTTTACAGTGGTTCAGTGTTAAAAGGGATACCGAGTGTGCGTTAAACGTACATCAATCTGTGCAATTATGTAAAAAAAAAAAAATGGAAGAAAAAAGAAAAAAAAAGACATGTATGCGCTTCATTGATGTTAACACTTCAATGGCAGTACAAATGCATGGAGCCTGTCTACTACTGTCCATGGCAGGCCACCATTTTGAAATGAATTTGTATGAATGAATAAACTACAGTGTAACTATGTCATTTGATATTCAAGCTTATTTTTTTGTCTGCTCAAGCAAATGAGATGCAACGTTTTTTTAGTCCAGTATGGCGGTAAGAATGTGTTTTTTTTTTATAATTGAAAGAAAATTTGACAATTGTTTGTCATTGAAGGATGATTTTTATTTGACAATTTCCAGCTCATGGTTGAAGACTTCTAGTTTTCTGCCATAAAGTAGTCCATGGGATGACTTAATTCAAGGAAAGTGGATTGTGGAGCATACCCTAGTCTTTCCTCTCGTCCCTACAATGTCTAAGGTTAGTGGATAGTTCATTTAAATATTCATCAAATATGCAATTGTTTGAAACTGATTTATTTTGGCCACTGCATTGTTTTTTTGTTGTTGTTGCAATGACTAGATTAAACATGTGAATATTAATGTAGCACAGGCGACAACATGGAATTTAATAGCCGCTAACAAGCTTGACTGTACACTGACGTGCTAGATTCACTTTACAATACCTGCATCCCACTTAAAGCCCAAAACCTGACCAAGTTAAACCAGTTATAACGCGATTGGCCTGACTAACGGGACTTATATACCCCTCCTTATTGGTTTGCCCTCTACTGAAGTTACACCTGTAACGTTTAGTTTTTCCATGAAGTTCTCCCGGGTTGCAGATTCTTCTGGGTCGGTCATTTCTATGTCGTGCTTAATGCCTGTGGAAGAACACATGTTAAATTAAAACTTGAACTAGCTGGCAGAGTAAAAATATTGTAAATTTAAAGAAAAGATATGTGTGTGTGCATAATAATATAAAATGATCACCTGGGAAGCACTTTTTTAATGCAGTTACAGAGCTGCAATACATCATTTTGTTTTTGATCGTTGTTTGAGGACCATTCCTGTTAGAAAGGCAAAATATTGGTTACAATTTGAAGAATACTCATTCAAAATTTCACAGAACTGGTTAGAAATTAATGCATATTACCATAAGTCAAAGCTTCCTCAATTATTTTCTGTTGCACGATTAAGAATTTAACTTTTGCGCCCCCGACCAAAGAAACTTTTTCTTTAAAAGTACATCTCTGCATAAGATTGTATCTTAAAATGAAAGATAATACCATATTCAATATTTTTTTATAAAGACTTGCTTAGTCAAGCAAGCAGTGAGCATTGATAGCTTTATAGTCCACGGCTTTTGCATATTTTTGGCATGTTTCTGCTGCATCAGCGTTTTTGTGGTGTAACATCTTTAAATTTTTGGGCCTAACAATGTTCTCAAAATAATTCAGAGACTTACTTTGAGTTAAAATGACTCAAATATATTGGACATTTTTATCTATTTTCACTTAAAAAATCTGACTATAGCTAATACTTTATGGCTCTCTTTGTCAAAAAGATGCCAGTCCCCCCACTTTAGAACACAAGGCCTCACTTACCACATGGCAAAGACGAGGTCTTGTTGCGTCCCCAGTTCTTTCTTCTCAAAGTGGCAATCATAGAGTACGTACAAAGACTTCTCAGGCTTCAGGTGTTCCTTGAGCACCTCGAAGCAGTCTTTCTGTGCGCTATCCAGATCTCCTTGCTTGTAAATCTTGTCTTCATACACGTCGATGATGTTATTGTTGATCGAGAACAAAATCAGCCGTATACGTTCATCTTTGTTGGATGCAACTTTCATTTCATCGTAGAGGCTCTTCACCCGATCAGCAACATTCATACCAGATGATGCCGACTGAAAAAGTACAGAGGACACAAATCTACTTAATTCATATTGTGAGCAGTTTTTGTGATTACTATTACAAAAAAAAAAAAAAATCGTATTAGGCATATTTATCTTTCTGAACAAAACAACATTTGACTTTGGCGCCATTTTTCTTCCCCTAAAATGACAGTATTAGGTACTTTAATTTTTTATCTATCGCCAAACCAGTACTTTAACTGGTTTTGACAGAGAATGTCAATTTACCCCCCTTGGGCGAGTCTGAAAATGAGACGTAAAGAATTTTGGTAGTCCAAGACGACACTAAAACTGATCTTGATAGTTACAACTCTATAACAAACACTACAGATAATAGATATGTACTTCCATATATATAGATATAAATACATGTATAGCTATATAGAGTGAAAGATGCACATTTTCTAAATGATTTATATAAGCACACCACTTCTCCAATCCCATCTTTGCCCCTGTTTGAGGCAACATGCCTGTCATTCTGGAACATGTCTGCACAGGAAAGAAAGACTGCCCCTAGGGATTCAAATTCAGTAAATTTCCAGCCTATCCCTTTTTTTGGAGACAAAGATATACTTTGAAAAAAAAAATAACCCTGGGCAAAATCCAACAAATTGCATTTTTATTTTATCCAACATGTACTTTTCTGTGTTTTGAGAGTGTACTGGCTTCTAGATGTCTTGTAGTTTTTTCCCTTTGGTAGCAATTGGCTGACTTTAGATAATCTAGGGCTTCATGTATAAATAATAAGAAACTTTAACTACTTATAAGCCATGAATGTATTTCTGAACGGCTTTTCGGTCTGGCACATTTTGCAATGGGATTTCGGATTAGTTAATGAGCAATAATACAATTGGTGCATGGGAATTAAGATATAGAAGTATTGTTATAAAGTAGTAGTACTTACCATTTTGCAAAGAGTGTGAAGGTGGCAGGCAGTGAGAAAAAATGGCAGCAGTAGTAGTAGTTGCAAGTGTGGAGGGACGGTGAAGTTGACTTATGGGTGTGAGTTGGAAGTATTGATGGGCCAGAGTTGAGCTTCTACTTCTTAAGTAGGCGAGGCAAGGGCTGTCCTTTAGCGTTTCAGCCCAGGTGACTCATAGGTGTGACTTACAATGCCTGTTTATGGAAAACTAACCTGTTCCGCAAATGTGCTAATGTATTCAGTGACCTTATATGGGAAAAATAAATAGCTACTAGCATAAGGGATGGTGCTCCAGACCTGCTCAAACACATACGTCACATTGTCTTGGAATGTCATTCGTTTTTTTTGGGTTTTTTTTTAATGTTTTATCAGAACCACCCTCGCACACTTCTACGTGAATGGCAATAGTAGGTTCCACTTTCTTCATGTTATACACTTTTATTTTTATTTTTTTATTTTTTACTGTCAGGAACATACAAATAGCTTATTTCAAAACAAATCCCACTGATTTATTTTACAGAACTCTTAACTCATTTGGGACATTGTGTTCCATATAAGTTTAATCAAAGAATTAAATCATATGCAAATCATCTTCAACATCTCTTTGATTGAATGAACTATAAAGATAAGCTACTATATCATGGTCAACTAATGATCATTTTATTTTTAGCAGATAATCATTGACTTGAAATTTGGTGGCTGGGTCATGTTCTAAAAAAAAAAAGCTGGAAAGGGTCATGTTTACCATGGTGTTGCGTTACCTTTTGTTGAAGCTTTAGACATGAAATTGTACTGAATAATCTTACATTGTAAAATAGAAAATGAGATTGTAAAATCGGGTTTGTAAATTGAAATCTAAACCTTCTAGTGAGAAAGTCAACCCTCAATTTCTTGCAATTGTATGTTAAAGGAAATCACCCTCAAGTTATTCAAAGTATGAAACATTGTGCCATCTTTGCTTCTGCATAACTGAGCAATTTAGGGCAGCTTCTTTTCAATTCAATAGACCCATTCACTTCTTCTTAATTAGCTATTTCGCCCAAGGCATGTTCTAAACAGGCGTTTGATAAGCATTCCTTAACTTTTCTAGTTTAAAATTTCAAAGTTAATGATTAACAATTCATGTCTGCATTTGTCAATTTGAACTCATATTATTGTTTTTCTAGCCTATTCAATTAAATGTGGTTCAACATGACCTGAAAATCAATCAATTTGTTTTTTTTTTTTATCTATATTTAACACTGACTGTACCTTTAAACCAGTTTTTAAGTTTTCAAACCTGTTTGGAACAAAAATGGTCTTACAAAGAAAGTTTTCATAAACAGCTTTATTGAATAAGCCACGTTGCGATGATATTTTTTTAGACTAATCAATCATTTAACTCCTCTTAGAAGTGCTGGCGCTTTTTTTGTAGTGTTCTTAGTAGCTCCCTTATATCATGGATAGTTCCAGCCACTGGGAAGAAAAACACAAGCATAAAACCAATGTATTGTCAAAACCAAATTATCTTTTGTCATATCATCATCCCTGAGCATATTTTACCTGCAAGTAGTTCAACTCAACCACACCAGAGCCGTTGTCTAGGGACTTGAATGCATCTGTTTGGAAGAAAAGGACATAAACATATCAGTGATTGTGCATATTATATCATATTTAAACATATTTTTAATTGATAGACTGACTGAAAAGTGACTCTAAGCGGATGAGGCAGCACACAAAGTTGTCAAAGTCGATAGTGTAGCTTGGTTCTCTGTAGCGAGCGACGATGATCTGGTGCAGTGGATTGGTCAGTGAGAAACCTACAAAATTCAAATGTCACATTATAAATGGAAAGAAATTCACCATCCTTTGTTAACTACTGTATGACAGGTTTTGGTCACGGATGGCGGGATAGATGTGTGTGTGTAACTGTTTAACTTCAATTTGACTCACCAGCAACTTCTACAGCTGTCCGCATCTCAGACGAGCTCATGCAACCACTTCGGTCTGCATCTTTTTCTCTGTAAATTTTCTAATGGCAGAAACCATGTTATCCGCTGTTAACTCAACTTGTAAGATACATTCACTAGCCTAAACCATAGAAATAAGTTTACCAAAAACTGTTCTATCTTGTTCCAGAGAATCTTGAACTCCACCAATCCTAGTTTGCCGCTTCCGTCTTTCTTTGAAAGGGGTTTAAGTGAAATAATCTACATGCATTTTGTTTTGCGAGACAGCCATTGTGTTTCTACAGCAGCAGTAATTTACTAATTAGTCCAATTGCACAGCAAGATATATTAGAGTAAACTAGAATTACCATATGCATTTAAATTTTATATCAGTATGGTGACCTTGTGACTTCACGCTAAGAAGTAGTAAATGTGTGTATGTTATTAGTGGTAAACTTTTCCCAAAATGTTTAAAAAAATAATAATAATTGGCCTAGATTTGGTAAAATAGTGGTCTTGAAGGGAGAATATGCGAAAACCTTCCATTAACTTGTCCGAGTTTGACAGACTACATTCAATTTGGCATGCCATAAAAGCAAGTGAGATGCTTTTAAGGCAAGTTGTCGAAAATGGTTCTAAATGCAAAGGATACATCGAGCAGATTGACCATGTTGCGGCACGTAGTCAGGCTGAAGCCATCCGTTTTGATGTCACTTCCTAAAAATGACAAGATCACCTTCTTGGCGTCTCAGATAGAAATGTGCAAAGCAAAGTATTTAAATAGAATATTTTCTCTTACGGTTTACCACCACTTTGTTGAGGATCCTCTGCAGTTCAAATGGAGATATTTCCACGTCCTAAAATTACAATTAAAATGTTAGCACCTCTTTATCACTTGAAACAATATCTTGTAGATGAAACATTCATGACTCACATGTCCGGCCAGTTGTCCAAACAATCTCTTGAATCGATCACTAATATCGCTTTCATCAATGTCCATCTTAGGATGAAGTAAAAATTGATGTTTTTCTAAAACTGACATTTATACCACCATTTATTGGACACCAAATGAGTTTACCTCTTTAACGTGACAGTCCACTGGATCATCAATCTCCCTAAAATCAGGCAAAAAAACATTTTACTTTTACTGTGATCCTTCAATGTTAACACTTTCTCAAAATTGCACCTACTGGAATGAGGTGGGTTTCTCGGAGAACACCCGGATATAAAAGTCTCCGTTCTTGTTGGGCTCGAAGGTGGAGGGGATGATCAGGTACTCCCCGGGGGGCAGATGCAGACGACTGCTCACCTCTCGCAGGTTAATAAAGGTTTCAGAGCGTGCTGCCGAGCGGTTAGTCCGAAAGAAATTTTTCTTCAAGTGGACTTGTCTTGCACCAGAGTACTAGAAAGTGACCATGTACAAATGTTACTGTATTTTCTGAACTGTAAAGAGCACATTCAATGAAAGGCCCATATTCAAATTCATGTCATATACCAGGCGCACTGGATTATTGTGCGCAGGAGGAATGGTAGTAGTAGAGGGTTTGTTATATATCCACTAGATGAAGCTGTAGTACTAATATTAGTAGTGAGGGTTGTGTTATACATACACTAGATGTAGCTGTAGTAGTAGTAATATGGGGGTGTCGTGTAATATAGGCACTTTTTGCTTAAACAAACACCATCTGAATGCAATCAATTTTAATTTAAGATACTGGTGAAAAGGTGTCGTATCGCTCAGTTGGACTAAAATGTGCCGTAGTAATGGGTTGTGTTATAGTTATAGTAGTCATAGTGGTATGGTTGTGTTATACATCAAATAGATGGCTCGTGCTAAAGCCAATTTCATATAATGATTAGTCAATATTGATTCCTCTATAAGGCTCATAGAATGAATTGAAGTGTTTTGGTTGTGCCTTCTGGTGTAGAAAATACTGTACATGGGTATGAGTTGGTTCAGTTTGGTGTAAAATCTTGGACATTGCCAAGGATTTTTTGAAGAAGACTGTTGTGCTTGTACCTGTTCAGGAAGCTGGAAAAAAACAAGCCACCATAAGTTTGAGAATTACTGGTAGTCTGTAGTTTATTAGGACTTGTATAGCTCACGTCATAGATGAGGAAGCCAATTGTCTCCATGTCCTCGCCCATTTTTCTCCTGCGACGCTTGTCCTTTTGCATCAATCCCACAATGAATGTGCAGCCATCCTCCCCATCATATGGGTCCTCATCCACGCTCTCCAGTTTTATGACAAACTGAGGATTTGTCCAAAATGTATCTAACCAAACAGAACAAGAGAATTTTAGGAATACTACATTTTATAAAACTCAAGAAGAGAATGACAACATTAACTTGGCATTTACATACCTGGATAATTTCTGCAGCCACCGGCTGACACGCCCCTTCTCCACGTTTCTTCAAACTCTGTCTCCGCCCACTTTTTGTACTCTGATGTAAGTGCATCAGGTGTGAGGTTGCAAATCTCCAGGCGAGAATACTCTCGCAGAAAGTCAGAAAATGACATCCTGTACGGAAAACAAATAGAGCCATTTCTGTACAGTTGCCATCTATTCAAGTGGCCCCCAAGTGTGACACCCCCTGTTCACTAGGAAAGTAATCAAGGGACCCAATTTCTTACCAGAACTCCCCATCCTCACTTCGTTTGGTCAGCCTCTGACGGTCATTATCACTTACGTATCTCCACTCAGAAGAACTAGAAAGAAAGAAAAAAAATGTAAACATTTTGAATCAGTTCCTGTAAACTGCAATGTGTTGTAGTATTCTATTTAAAAGGTTTAGGACTCACTTGTCACTCCAAGCTCCATTCCACTCCACTTGTCCCCAAGGGTTTCGGATTCTGATGAGCTGTTCCATTCCTCCTCTGTACGACACCTGACATGTAAAGTGTACTTTATTACAGGTCCCTCATTGAAGACCAGTCATTAAAAGAGACAAAAGTTTGGACTGATCTTTGAAGACTTAATTGACTGAAACTACCAGATGTAAGATTTGACTCTCCTTAGAAAGAAAGATTATCATATTTCTATAAAAATATATGATTTTTGTTTGTTTGTGTGTGTTTGTTTTAAAGCTCTTTCAGGAATTCTCACATATTTCCCTATTGGATAAAAATGAATTTTTAAGAAGACACTATTCAGCACCCAACAATTTTGGGTAGCAAAAACACATGGTTGGCAGTGAACGGCTGGAATATCAAACAATAAGCATCCCAAATCCAATGGTATCTCCCCACCCTTTCAGCTCCTGTCACTGAGTAGGCATGGCCCTTCACCAGCTTGCGATAAGTGACAGCTTCAGAGTCAGCTGCATTGGTAATCTAGGATAAAAAGGGAACATAAGCAACAATAGGAACTTATGCTTAGCAAAACCAGTAGAAACACAAGTTCTCCCTGACATCGATTGAACATCCCAGAAGAGAGCCTCGTTCCAGGGCCTTCCGTATGATATTGAAGAGATGGGGATCAGGTTTGGATAGCTCATGTCTCTCAGCGATGCCTCCAGTGAAGTCCTCAAAACCTTCAGTGGTGGTCCCTCCAGAGAGAGCCTCATAGCAGCCATTCACCCTGAAGCATTAACATGTGTACTGTTGTTAAGGACTACAACAAGAAGCCAAGTTACTTATAAGTCAAGATGTATGTTAAATACTTTGCGTAGGCCTTCTCTAACAGGGCGCTCCAAAACTCGGACCCTTCCGCGGAGTGGACAAACAGCAGTTCCCCATTTCTTGTGGGTAAGCGATCATCGACTACCACATCCACCCAATCGCCAAATTGCCAGAACTGCAAATTCAAAAGAATGTGAAATACTTGCTCCTGTGCTAATAGTACTGTATTCTGCTCTGATTTTATTATAGGGTGAGGATTAACACTATTCTGCATTCAGGTAAATGAGACCATATTTTGAGCGGCTCCAGTTTTTCCACTTTCCTTTAATTCTGGCCTTGACACTTACAGTGGAAAAACAGGCTGGCCTACTTGAAACGGACTCCCATTGAGATTTCCTACCCTGTTTTTTCATTGACATTATTTAAATGGAGGGTGTGTTTATGCCTACCTCAAAATGAAAAATCCCAGCATATTCCTTTTGAAAGCTCTGGTCATGTGGTACAACACGGGCCAAAACCTGCTTGTTGAGTGTCAAGGAGGCGATAGCCGCCAGAAGCCAACAGTCACCTGAACACAATTTATTTTATTTTATTTTTTGGTTATTAAAACTTGCCAAGCAAAAATGTTTCTTATTGAAACCAAAGTGTTAACTTAAGGGAAAGACATTACCTTTTTTTTGAAACAATAAAACCTTAAAATACCAGGAATTTTTCACTTAAATGGAGGAAGACGGTTTTTTTAAAGTATCATTATTTTGAGCCAATCAAATATGTGTATACACCTCATTGGCTGCCATCTCTCATTACATCATAAATACCCATTTTACATGCACTTGTGCTCCTGTTTATCAGTGTGTCGTTACAACTCGAGTTAGAAAATGGTCACAACTGAAAAACATGTTCCCTACTATCAGGGTAATTCAAAATTTGTACATATTTTAATACTACTTTGTGAAATTGTCTCTTATACGAGGTGTTGTCTTTCCCTTAAAAGCACCCAGCACTCTTTTGCATTGTATTTTTCCAGACAGGGTGGAGACATCCTTGGCAACAAGACACCTAACGTTAGCCTATGGGCGTTTCCTAGCTAAAAGGCATTGTCGTTGTTTTCAGAGCTCAAAACAAGCAGGTTTATTTTTAATTATACACACTCGATGAGGAAGGACAAATCCTATGATTTACGAGTATCGAATGTCATTTTGAATGTGTGATTCTCACCAAGTGCTCCCTGACAAATATCAGTCCTGGTTGCATCTTCCAGAATAAATTTGGGATTGGAAACAATTTCCTAAAACAAAAACAAAGGAAATATTTGTTAATATGGTCTGTGACATATCCGGCATTTTGAGTTAAGAGAGAAACAAAGCAATTTCCCTTTCTTAGACACATCTAAAACTGTAATGTGCAACCTTTGGGTAGTTTAACATAATGTGCAACCTTTGGGTAGTTTAACATAATGTGCAACCTTTGGGCAGTTTAACATAATTTGCAACATTTGGGTAGTTTAACATAGAGAAGATGCTGAAATGTCCGAGGTTGCAATTAGTAAGCTATGCAAACATTATTAACAAAAGCTATGGGGGAGGAGGAATTTGTTTGTATGTACACACCTTGGGTCTTAACCACTTGATGCCTCGAACCTTGTGGGATCCGGGTCCAAGTTCGTTGAAGCCCAAAGATGCAGGAAGTGGCTCAAAGCTTTCATCCTCAAAGAGGCGTCCTCTCTCCAGGCAGCTTCGTTTCAGAGACTCGTATTCCTGGTTGAGGTACGGCACTGCCTGCGCATTGGTTCCAATCCCCTGCAATTTATCTCGGTGGTGCTGTAGCTTGACTGCAATTCCAGACATTTTCAAAGTCTTCTCAGGCGCTCCTGCTCTAGGCTGAGTGACTGTCACAGGTGCGTGTCTATACAATAAGGTGAGGCCACACCCTTGTTGGTTCTGTGCCACGTCGGAGTGGTGTTAAGCACATTTGTCAAGTACACGGGCGGAGGAGGATTATTTGTAGGGGCTTTTCAGAGGAAACAATGTGAACTTGTGTTTTACAAGTTTTCAGGATGTTGTTTCAGGCCACTGTGTTTTGTGCTTCTGTTTCCTTAATTAAAAGCCTTTCATCCTGATTTGGCCTTGTCCAGAGAAAACATGTGGAAACAACACAAGCCTTGCTTGACATCAATTTTTTAAAAGCTGTTCATGCCCTTGTCAGCAAACGTGGATTACTTGAGATCCCACAGGGTGTCGCACATAAGCCCAAATTGACTTTTTTTGAAACTACTCCCATGCTTCTATTCCCCAGGCCAGTTTATCCGGTTTTATCCGGGTGTCTACTCCCTGCTCAAAAACACAAATGAGTCAGCACGCTGATGAGTATAAAGTCAATATTAAGTCTAAAATAACTTTAACAACATCCCCTACTAACATAACAAAAGAGACATGATGACAAATGAATTTATTAGAATACTTTAATGCTTGTTGGCCTGGTGTAGTATCATGCAAATATGACAAATTATATTATCCACATCACTTTCTGATAGGTCCACCTGTTAAGCACAAGAAAGATGGAAGTTCTCCAGATTGTTGTGAATCCATAACATATTTACATTGTATGAATTACCTTACAGCAGTGCTTCTCAAATAGTGGGGCGCGCCCCCTGGGGGGGGGGGGGGGGCGCGGTGCGATACCTGGGGGGGCGCGTGTAACCCTGGGGAACAGGATTTTATTTGGCAGTACTAGTATAAAGTGTAATTGCGCATCCACAACAGTAGCTGGCAGTGGCGCTCTCATTGTTACTTCTGTCATGTTTGTGAGAGTGCAACATTTCACATGTTGTACCTATAACACTTTTATAAAATGATTTTATTTATAGTCACGGTGGGAAGTGGGGGGGGGCGCGAATAGTTTTCTTCTTGCTAGGGGGGGCCTAACAGAAAATAATTGAGAAGCACTGCCTTACAGTATCATCACTCTTCTTCTTACAGCTTCAGTTTCTGCATCAATGTCTTCCTCCAGTGGACTGAAATGGTCATCTACAAGTTCAGCATGATATTGACTGTTTCTTATTTTGTCCCATAGGGGGCCATGAAGTTACCTGGTTGAAGCTTGTTTTGACGAGAAGACTGAGAGCAATAGATGGCAAAACCAATTGCTGTCTGGAGGGTGAGCTGTCATTTGAAACCTATTTATATTTACTTTGTCTCAGGGAATGTCAATTCCATTATTCAGTGTTTTATAACATCAGGACCACACAACTCACGACTATTCTTCGGCAGAACAGCGAATCGTGTGGTAATATATGTGTAGTGCAGCAGATGCCTGCCTGGGGGCGTGACTTGCGTAGCCCCTCCTATTGCAGTATACTCGTGTATGGGAGTGGGTGTGTGTGTGTGTGCGTGAGTGAGAGGGCTGGACTCTTGTTTTCTGAATCGCTAGTCTTCACTTCACGTTATTTTAATCAATTAGCACCCATCCACTCGGAAAGAGGAGGACGTCATTGCTTTTTAAATCGGTGGTGAGTCTTTTTGATGTGCTTATTTTCATGTCATGTACACAAGTGCATGCTCTGTATTTCATTTGCAGCTAACGATGAGCTCGCCCAGCTTTTGTGGCTTGTTTATCAGACTGCAAATGGAGGTCCTTTAAAAGATTTTTCGTATGGTGGGGCGTTGAGGGTCGACCAGTTACGTCACGTCTGCATGTGTTTTCGCATCCAAAAAATACTGTGTGTAGCATTTCAATTATAAGCAAGTACTACATACAGGCCTTGCGAACAGGTGCCCCATGACAGAAATGGGATTCCTCGCCACAATGCTGCAAACGAGAGCATTATTGCCACTTTCGACAAAGGTTGAGGCCCTTTCATGCCACCACTTAGCATAGAAATGCATCGATCAGCTTTTTTCAGAGTTGTACAGTTCGTTATTAAGCAGGCTAAAAGCCACAAGAATGTTCATGTAGCAGAATACAAGTATTGGGCAATAGCAGGGGGCGGGGCCAGAGCAAGCCAAAAGATGATTTCATATGGCAAATAAACCTGGATGTCCCCCTAACAAGTAACTCAACACTATATTTCCACCATCCCTGTAACAATGTGGTATTTATTTTGTTGATGTGATCCGTTATTGAATTGGCAATACTTGGTCATTCATTTTATGGACAGGTTATCCTCACTTGGGTCAGTGACTAATCATTATTTGAGCTATGAGATGCAATTCGGCTCATACTGTCTTGGGCCATGTTCAGACTGCAGGCATATCAGATTCCAGTCATATTCAAATCCATTTTTTTTTTCAAGCTGGACATGTTCAGACTTGGACACATGATTGACCCATCTGACCGGTCAAGTGTCATCCGGCATAGAGTTACGTCATGGATAGTCCAAAAGTATCTGAACTGTTCAGACTGAGAAGCATTGTGTCCAAATTGAATATGAAATGATTGCAAAATTCATATTTCTACGCTTTCTGACTGTCCAAGTTACAAAAGAACCATCCAATTTCAATCTGGATGCACTAAAATCTGATTTAAATTGCCGATCTGAACAAGGCCTTACAGTTCCTTGCATGCCTGCATGTCTTAACTAGGTTTGAAATTAATTCTCATCTTTTAAAAAAGGAACCATTTCACCAAAACCACAGCTTTTGTCTTCCATTTTAGGTGGCTTACTCATTCCATCTACACATTAGCTCACCACCAATGGCTGGAATGCGTACAGGCCCTCGGAGTAGCACAAAAGTGAAAAAGTACTGATTGGGAACCACATTTGCCAAGGAGTAACTAATAGCCACAAGCGGTGGGCTTTTTGCCACACAGTGCTATTATCTGGTCCTAGGAGATACCTGAACCTTTTCCAACACTGAGCTGTCAAATGTGTTCAAGAAAAAAAATAAGTGCAGTCATTAACTAAAGTGCATCAGTGCGTCTGTTGGGCGGGCCTGCATGTTCGGCAGCTCAGTGTCATCGAAATTCTATACAGAAAAAAAGGCCATTTGTCTGTATGTATTCCATGAT
The DNA here is from genome assembly GCF_051989575.1 of Stigmatopora nigra. NCBI lineage: Eukaryota > Metazoa > Chordata > Actinopteri > Syngnathiformes > Syngnathidae > Stigmatopora > Stigmatopora nigra. The sequence continues at coordinate 4,811,218 of NC_135519.1, read as the reverse complement.
TGACAAATGTTTTTCCTTCTTTTTGTGTCGCTATCCAACTCAGCCTGTCTGCACATCAGGTATCACGTTACTAACCTTTTTTTTTTTTTTTTTTTAATGATGACAGTGCTTTGTTTTCCTGTCTGGTCTTGATTTTAGTAGTTTCATTTCCCCTGCATGTATCTTTTGAATTATTACACTGTCATAAGTTCTCACAATGGACCTCCTTAGTAACTTGGCAATTTACCAAAATATTTCATGATTTTAGTGACAAAGTGGGAGAAAAATCAAACATTTTGCGTTGTTGTTCAGCCCTTCATGACCAGATAGCAATTGCAAGATAATCTATTTAACCATTTGTTGCCCTATAAACTAATGTTAACATAAGTATGATGAAAAGGAACAATCAACAAATAGAAAAAAAAAACTTAAAGCTCAATGACATTCTACTTTAGAGGTTCAACTCTAATTATAAATGGCTGAAATGCAAATTTTGTAATAGAACTTCCCTTTTGTGATGCATTATCAAACTACGCCCTTCCAATGAATCAATGACACATTTTCTTCATCCATTATGGAGTCCCATTGGAGCTAAGACCCCCCAAATTTGGTCCATCTACTTCAGGTGTACATCTAATAGACAGAACAATGCACTTCAACTTTTTTATACCTTGGTTCCTGCCACTCGTCACTGTACTCTTTGACACGTGTGTGTCACTGATGCTAAAAATAGTTCAATGCTGCACCACCCACTCCTATATTTTTATCTTGTACCAGTATGTATCCTATTGGAGGGATATCCGCAAAGATAAACGCCAACAGACTGCGAGCAGAAGGCATGGGCTCCAACGAGCAGGCGGTGCACTTTGCCAACCAGGACTACGAGGCTCTAAAGCAAGAGTGCATTGAGTCCGGATGCCTTTTCGAAGACCCTTGTTTCCCTGCCGAGCCCCCTTCGCTGGGCTTCAAGGAGCTTGCCCCCCATTCTGCTAAAACCAGAGATGTTGAGTGGATGAGACCCACGGTGAGATCATTTGTCAAATGCAACTATTTGTTCCACTATTGTTGCCACTTGCCCAAATGTTTACATTATTTTTTTCTTAAGTTTTGTCTTAGACATATTAATTAGCTTCATAAATAGTAGTAAGTCAAAATTAATCCTTCATTTTATTGCAGAGTAGGGCAGTTCAAAGTCAATATTTGTGAAATGTTCATGTCCACATTTATGATTTTTTTCTGATGCTTCTGTGATGCAAAGTGAAAATGACTGTATATGGTTTGTGTTATTGCTTAGATGGCAACCTCGCTTTGTTCATGAATGTCTATGTTTAGTTTCGCAGAAACGAGTGTTTGTGGTGATGACTGGAATGTAAACACCGCAGATGACATATCTGTGACATATTTTTTTACATCTAGAAATGCAAACAGAATTGGACAAGTCATGGCAGGGGACTGCTCAACCACTGCAGCTGTCTGCATTCTATTGCACATTCAGGACATTTGTTTACTGGGTTACTCCCCCATAGCCTCAATGCAGGAAATGTCTTTATAGCCTACTGGGATTTAAGTCTTAATTAGCCTATGAAATGAATCTCAAAGAGTGAACTTGTTCTATCTTGTTTCTTTTACATAAGGATCTGGTGAATCAGCCTCAATTCATTGTGGGTGGTGCCACCAGGACGGACATCTGCCAGGGAGCGTTGGGTGCGTAAACTTTGCTCTAATTGCCTACCAAAACCTAATGCTTCTGCAAGATGATTCAATTACATCAGACTGTCCTCGGGATTTCCTGATGGTTGTTAAGGATGCTCCTTTTTAAATTGAACCACTAATGGTGTTCTGTTTCCCATCAAAAGCATTACGCAAAGTGCAATGAACATCTTGATAATTTATTTGTATTCATTTCTTATCGTAAAATGACCTATACATTAAATAGTGTATATATGCTGTATGGCATAAAAGTGGATGCTTTGTTCTGAAAAATTGAATTTTCCTAAATTTGTTGAAAAGCACACTTGTGAAGAAAATGCTACAATGCGTACTAGTTTAATGAGATAACTCAATCTAACATTACTGGTTTGAAAAAATTGGACATTTTCTTACATTCTTATGCCTTGCACGTCCAAATGCATCTTTCTTCTTCTTCCAATTCAGGGGATTGCTGGCTTTTGGCAGCCATCGCTTCCCTAACCCTTAATGAAAAACTGCTTCATCGGGTTGTCCCACACGGGCAGTCCTTTGACGATGACTACGCGGGAATTTTCCACTTCCAGGTACTTTGAAGGACATGTCTGCATGTTTTGACCTTCCTGTTTAACTGATGATGTTATGTTCCTGTGTTTTAGTTCTGGCAATTTGGCGATTGGGTAGATATCGTTATAGACGATCGACTTCCCGTCAAAGATGGCGAACTGATGTTTGTGCATTCTGCTGAGGGCAATGAATTCTGGAGTGCACTGTTGGAGAAAGCTTATGCCAAGTAGGTAGTTTTGAATGCTGCTAAGCTTTGGTAATAAATTATGGAGCTGAGTGCATGTACTATAAGAGTCTAGTGTAAATCTCTGACATGTGCAAGTGATGTAGTTTCCCGTCAATATTGCTGAAGAGGATATATTTCTATTCAGGCTGAATGGCACGTATGAAGCTTTGTCTGGGGGAAGCACCACTGAAGGTTTTGAGGACTTCACGGGTGGGGTCTCGGAGAGTTATGAACTCAGCAAAGCCCCTAGAGATCTGTACAAGATCATCAGCAAAGCTTTGGATAGAGGCTCCTTGTTGGGTTGCTCTATTGATGTAAGTGTGTTATCTCATTATTTTCAATCACGTTCCATTTATACTATACCAAATATGAATATTCTGGCCCACATGACACAAAATGTGATGTCCAGATAATATGTGGATGAGGCTTTTTAGTTCAGTTTTTATAGATGACAAAAAAGTAGTCCCTTTTAGCAATAGAAAGTTAAATATGTTACAAAAAAATGTAGCAACAGTGCATGTCATGATGGGACTGCTAACAGTTTCAAATTATTTCATTTTCAGTAGAATTACATTACTGTGAAATGTGTTAGTATATATATATCATATGTATCAAATCCTAAACAAAATTATATGTTCCATAGATAACAAGTGCCTTTGACATGGAGGCTGTAACATTTAAGAAGCTGGTGAAGGGTCATGCCTATTCAGTCACTGGCCTGAAGGAGGTACGTATGTCTAAATTGGACACTTCAGGGCAAGTTTCGTAATGATATTTATTGGTGAACTTGTGTCCTTGTGATGTAGGTGGATTACCGGGGTAGAATGGAGCGTTTAATCCGAATTCGTAATCCTTGGGGTCAGGTGGAGTGGACAGGTGCCTGGAGTGATAAGTGAGTCTTTACAGTGTACAATGAGTTAAACTACTACTAGAGGGAGAAATGTGATCATGTGATCAATATGTTCCACTGGAGACCATTAAAATGTGTGTTCCCTTTAGTTCCTCAGAATGGGAGCAAATTGATCCATCGGAACGAGATGTGCATCTGCAAATGGAAGATGGAGAGTTCTGGTATGTGCGACAGGAGCGGCAATGATTTTTTTTTTGTTTTTGCATGACCTAAATGATTAATAAGGTACAATGGAAAGGTTAAGTCATGTAAACAGACTAAATTAAATATTAATATTATGCTATGGTTCAGCTATTTGGTTAATGCACAGTCTCCTCACAGGTTTGAAGATGTATACATTATATTTGTGTGGTGTTTCTTTATGTTCCCTGTGTTTATTTTTCAAGAATTAGGACCCTGATACCAAAGTTTATATTTTCAAGTGACCACAACATTCTTAGAATTCCACAAAGTCCTTTTTTGGTAAGACATCTGTAAAAACAGATCTGGTGTTTGGTGTTTGGGGTCTTATTGGTGTTTAGGGGGACCTCCTTCATGACCTTTGCATTCAGTGTTGACGCTAAACTAAGCTACTTCGATGTCTTAGACAAAAGAAGTGGATTGTAAAATGTTGCGTGTTCTTATTTCAATCCAGGATGTCCTTCAGTGAATTCCTGAGGCAGTTTTCTCGCCTTGAAATCTGCAACTTGACGGCTGATGCCTTAAAGGAAGATACTCTTAGTCACTGGAACACCACCAAGTTTAATGGCACCTGGAGGAGAGGCAGTACTGCCGGAGGCTGCAGGAATCACCCCAGTCAGTCCTTTTTCTGACACTTTCAGTTTTACCGAACAAAAACAACACTTCAATAGCAATTCCTCTATTTCTAGACACATTCTGGATCAACCCTCAGTATAAAATCACACTGCTGGAGGAGGATGATGACGACCCTGATGATGATGAGGTCGCATGTAGTTTCCTGGTGGCGCTGATGCAGAAAGACCGACGCAGATATCGCCGACATGGTCAGGACATGCACACCATTGGTTTTGCTCTGTATGAGGTAAGAGGAATGACGATTGATTCTGTTCTCAGTTCACAAATCTGTTAAAATCTGTGCTTGATTTATGATTTTTATTTTTTTTTGTCTTTTGTGTATCGTTTCAGATCCCTGAGGAGGTAAGTTGGACATCTTCACCTATAGATTTACTGCAAAAGTCAGTTTTTTTGTTTGTTAGTGGATATTTAATGCAATATTTTAGAATACGCAGCCCAGTGGATAAGTGGGTAGCACGTCGGCCTCACAGTTCTGATTGGAATTGCATTTATGAATGGAAAAAGAAATGTCAATGGATTGATTGTGTCCCACTCCCCTCAGTTTAAAGGATGCCAGAATGTCCACCTGAAGAAGAACTTCTTTCTGAGAAACCAGTCATGTGCTCGCTCTGAGACATTCATTAACATGCGGGAGGTGAGCACAAGACTCCGCCTTCCACCTGGAGAGTACCTCGTCGTCCCGTCCACATTCGAGCCCGGTAAAGAAGCTGATTTTGTTCTCCGGGTGTTCACTGAGAAGCAATCAGAAACGGAGTAAGTGTCTTTTGTCACACTTGTTATTGCTGAATGGCATTTTAAGAATGTGTGAAAGCTAAGAGCAACGTCATTGTTGATTGTAGAGAACTGGACGATGAAATCTCTGCCGATTTAGAAGAAGAGGTATGTACATGTAACCTGAGAAGACTTCTATTGGAAGAAAGAACCCAATTAAAAGTACGTAGCCTGATATACGATTCATTTGGACTCTAGGAAGAACTAAATGAAGATAGCATTGATGAGTCTTTCAAGTCCATGTTTGCCCAACTAGCAGGAGAGGTAGGTTTTGGAATTCCGAGGGTCTAAAAAGCTCTCATTTATGTTATTTTAGCTTCTAAATTAAGACACATAAATTCTTTTTCACCCAGGATATGGAGATTTCCATTCGTGAGCTGCAGACCATTCTGAACAGAGTTGTCTCGCGCCGTAAGTTTTGTTTATTTTTATAAAAATTGATTGGTAGCTGCTGGTATGTTGATATTTTAGAAGGGATTTCTATTAGTCTGTTGATTCCACTTATGGTGTTTCTATCTAGATAAGGATCTGAAGACGGATGGTTTCAGTATGGAATCCTGCAGAACCATGGTCAATCTAATGGATGTATCCTTATACTCTTTATTTTCAATTTCAATGATGAAAATGCACACTTTGGCCAGTTCATTGTGTCCAACTGAATTGAATTAAACACCATGACAACATGTTGATCAGAAAGATGGAAGCGCTCGTTTGGGAGTGGTGGAGTTCCAAATTCTTTGGAACAAGATTCGGAAGTGGCTGGTAAGTGAAGCAAATGTGTTTGCTGGAATTTAATTCAAATATAATAATGTCCTCTCTTTTTCTATAGCTTGTTTTTAGACAATTTGACCTTGACAAGTCAGGTGCCATGAGTTCATATGAGATGCGTCTTGCTGTGGAAGCAGCAGGTAAAGAAAAACAAAAAGCAACCATACTGGCTTTCTTGAGATAATAAAATATAAAAAAGCTAAAATGCATATGTGACCATTTGTCTTCCAAGGTTTTAAATTAAACAACAGGCTGAACGAGATCCTGGTTGCCCGGTATGCAGAGAATGAGATGATCGACTTTGATAACTTTATCTGCTGCTTGGTCAAAATGGAGGCCATGTTCAGTAAGTTTCCATTTTTCATTTTGAAATATCATCAGTTTCAATTGTAATAGAAAAATAACATTCAAATGATTCTATGCAGGGTCTTTCATGCAGTTTGACAAAGAGTCAACAGGAGTGGCTGAATTGAGTCTCATAGAAGTGAGTTCCATTTCAGTTCTGGATTGCAAACTGTTTTTTTTTTTTTTACACTGTTATTGTTCTATTCCCTCAACAGTGGCTTTACCTCACCATGTGTGGTTGAAGAAGACAACATTACACAGGATGGCGGCAGCCTGAAGACTACCGTGATTGTTTTAATGCTCAGCCTTGATAATCTCATAACTTTTTCTCCTCCACTGTAGCGTACACAAAGTAGCAAAGTGACTGTATAAGCCCGTAGCGAAAAGTCCATCCAATTCAAGTTTCCACTTGAAACTATGCAAGACTAAGCAGCTATCACTCCTGCATGAGTATACGCGTAATCACAAAAGGGCAACTTATTCGCATGGTGATGTTTCTATATTTTGGGTAATTGGTCTCTAAAGATCCTGCTACTATAACATGCAAAGTTAATGCTTTACAAAGTACTACTTACACTTACTAATCAATTATGTTGACGTTTTTCCATACTTTGTATAACTTCTATTGACATTAACAGGACAGTGTTGATTGAACTTTGCACCCATACAGACTTGAGTTTTTAACTTTTTAAAATTGTATTTAATTTTTATTTTTATTTTTGTGTCGCTAGAAAGTAGCAGCAGATCGATATGCGGTTGCACTAAAGTTTTAGTTCAAGTAAGCTGCTCGCAAAAATGCCTCACATTGAGAAATGCTGTTGACACAAACATTTACAGGGATCACGATATTGGAACGCCTTAAACATGTTAAATTAATGTGTGCCAGTTTTGTGTTCAGAATGTGTGTTGTGCCTTCAATAAATAATGCCAACAATATTATTCAGGGTTGTTTTTTGTTGACATACATTGCTTGTTAAAAAAACAGACGGTATGTATTTAAGGTCGTATTTATTGTAAACAAAGGGATGACTGTCAACAGAAATCTGAGCCTACTACATACAGTGACATACAAAGACAGAATAGTCAAATCAAACAAAAGAACTAGCAATAGCCAGCACCTTTGAGTATTCACCTTCTATTTTTTCACGCAAATGAGTGGGGATGGGAACCTTAATCCTGGTTCCTGTAGGATTGCCATTGTCCTCAATCAGGACAACATTATTTGAATCAAAACGTGCTTGCATGCGTGCTCCGGGCATTTTGTGACCAACAATTAGTGCAGGTTTTTTCTGCCCTTTAATGGCTAGTAACACCTTATCACCCACTTTTCCAATGCCGTTCTTTGTGTACACGTGGATCACTCGTGGAGGTCGATGGTAAGGTGTATTTCCAAGAGAACTGTTATCCACCACTCGCACTCTAGTCATTTTTTGAATGGCAGCTGCAACAGCGGACACACTGGAATGACAAAATAAGAGGATTCATTTGACAGGATGCTCAGGCATACGCTATCTTAGATATAGACACATTTTTATTATGAGTATAATAACATAATAGGAGAAATCAACAAGGCACATGGTTTACTATGTGATGAAGTACATTTGACAGATCACTGATAATCAATCTTATTTCACATGTATAGCACATTAATATGACAGAAGTAAATGATCAAAATCGATTAGGGAAGTTGGTACACGTTTCCCACTAAATCAAGTGACAACAGTTAGGCCTTGTAATTCAATCAGAAAACTTACCCAAACGTCCTCTGAGATATTAGGTACGATGTTTCAGCGAGGATCCCGGTGACTGATCTTGTCAACTGATACATAGCCATAACTGGAAAGATAAATGTTGTTTAGGTACATATAAGCAGCGTGGCTAAAGGCTACAGCTGATCATCGATAATGAATGTAGAGTCGACAGAAAAAGCAAGTTGTTATATGAATTTAAAATGTTCTCAGGTATAAAATTAATACCCCAGTTACCATTAACCAAAAGGAACAATCGTTTTGCTAGAAAGTTGAAATCCATTACCGTTCTTCATTTTTGTTCAGCCCATGCCAATGTCAAACATGTGACGTCATAACCAAGCGACATGCACTAAATTATAACCTAGATATTATGGCGCCTTGTAACAATAATAAAACCAGCATTGGAGACTGCGAATAAAGTCGTGCATGAGCAAACAAGATTAATGCAACTGATACTTTTAAAAGTATTGAAAAGTGTCATTCTAAAAAGTTCTCCTTTCGCGGGGTATAAAAACTATTTTTAAAATTATTCAAATAAGTTAAAAGGAGAAGTATTTCATGGATCTAAAAAGAATCCAAAGTAAACCTAGGTAAACTAGGCTGATGACAGCTGGGTATATCTTGTAACTTTAAATGAACGTCAAACAAACGCGCTCCTAATGAGATAGAAATACATCGAATGGATGCCGTCTAGTGAGAACATTTCTATCGAGTAACCGTGCTGTGTATTCTGTGTGCATCTCTATAAGTTGTATGTCTATGGCTGCCCTAGTCGAAACATGATTAGCGTCTCCGCCCGCTTGACTAGTCCGTCTTGAGAGTTGTCCAACCGGCTGTCTTGACACGCACAATAGTCACAGCTTTGACGGGCGCATCATTGTAAACAGGCTCACGTAACTCTTCCTGTAACTATCTAAACAACTCACCAGCACAAAAGTTTTCTCCACGGCGAAGAAAGATAAGCTTGCAGAAAAGATCCATGTAATTCTGCGGACTCCACCTGTCTTGTGCTACACTGTGCAGCTAATAGCTAGCCCCAACGCACTGACGAAGTGACAAGTTCACTGACTGAGCCGCAGCGTATTGAATATGGTAAGTCCCCCGGCGTCGAGTTTTGTTCATTGCTAGCGTATCCATCTGTGTTTGACACGATCGGTTTTGACAGATTAAAGAGTATTTAATTTGTTTCCAAAGTACGATTTACGCTTGACAGAACAATGAACAAACTGAGATAAGTCATACTGTGTTAGCCTTAGCGACATGCTAACTAATACTATATACTCTATCAAAACTTTGTAGTTATTTTTTATAGATCCATAATAATAACGTCGCGCTTGGCTTCACGTCAGCAATATAATTAGTTGTGGGATAATTATGATCAGCGTCATGGCATTTAGAATCTCAACTTTTGGTATCTGTGTTTGATTTGTCAGCTGATCATTACATGTGCGCGTGCCTATTGTTAAAATACTGAACGATCTATTGAGCAACCAAGCTGCAGTAATATACGCTATAATTTCAAGACTTAACACAGAACTTGAGTACAACTCCAAGTAATGTTTTATCCATTGGACTCTCTTGAACTCATTTGCATCTAATGATGGCGGAAAAAACAGCCAATCCATTTGAAGTGGGGCAGTTGGCCGCTGCCATTCACTGTCAACCGCCTTAAAACAATAATTCCCTGCCAATCTTCCTTCCAAATTCGAACTGACATTAATCAACAGCACCAAAATGTCAATCTTGACGTTTTCTGCCGGGTTCAGCCGTGTCGATGACGGCCTAGTAAGGGTGGTGCTGTGTGTTCCTTTGGGCTCACGTTGTCCCATTTGAACCCGGCCGTCTCTATTGGTTTATTGTTGGCCTCTGGCTGCATCTTGCCGCAGTGATGTCACAGCATTCCATGGAGCAGATAAACGACTTAGTGTTGGGGCAGATGAGCAACATCGCTGCTAATAGTGAGTGGGTCGAAGGGCAAATATAAAGGAGTGCAACTGTGTAAACACGTGTACCAGGACACTGCGGGAGACCTGGATTCCCCCCCCCCCCCACTCCTACCCCTGCTTTCTGAAAACATCCAAAATATGTCAGCCTTGAACAGTGGTTCCCACTACAAGGAAGTAATTACTTTATGATTCTATCTATTATTGTGTGTGAGGCTTTTTAAATTGTATCGGTCCAATGTGGTGGGAGGTGAAACAGTGGTGTAGGTAAAGTGTATTTTTTCAGTTATCTAGCTGGGTTGATAGTATGATGAGGGGTTTTCTTATCATAACCGCCCCAGCTGTACTAAGGTAACGCTATAACATAACACACAACAAAAACATGATCAAAAAATTGTTCAGTGCTAGATCTTCACAGGGAATATTTTGTGTGTATTTTTTGTTGGCGAGAGATCTAAAAAGGTGTTCTATTTCATTTTTTTTTAACCAATCGCATTTCAGCCTGCAGTTATTTTTTTGCTGGTTAATGACGTGTAGCCACCTGATGAATGAAATGAAGTCAGCATTTGTCAACTCTTTAATTAGTTTGTGATGCTTCCTGTTTGGTATAATTTTCTTTCTTAATTGCTTGGTATTTTGTTCTACGCTTCAGCAATTGATAATGAATGTGATTATTGTTGACTTTTATTTTAACAGAGTCTCATCAGCATGTTGCAGTGAGAAATGCAAGTGCTGCTATTAGGGATGGCCATCTGGGGGGCGCAAGCTTGCTCCGACTCTCAAAGCTGCACGACAACGCTGCCACCCAATGCCACCTCCAAAGAGTACTGCTACTCGGCCCGAATTCGCAGTACTGTGCTGCAGGGCTTGCCCTTTGGTGGCGTCCCAACTGTTCTTGCTCTTGACTTCATGTGTTTCTTGGTGAGTTGCTCTGATACCGACCGACTAGCAATTGTAGCAGTGTGTTTAAAGTTCTTCCATGTAATGATTACTACTATTCTATTATTTGTTTAAAAAAATCATGCGCTTACAGGTCTTGCTGTTTGTATTCTCCTTCCTACGAAAAGTAGCCTGGGACTATGGACGCCTGGCTCTGGTTACCGATGCTGACAGGTCAGTTACTCGTTTTTTTTTTCTTCGGTTTTACTGAGTCATTGTCATGGATGAGGATACAGACAGGAAGTATGTGTTTACCAACAGTGAGTGTATTGCGTTAATGGAAACATGTGCTTTGTTGTCAGACTAGAAATCTATTTATACACATTGGACACAGCAAACTTGAGCAAGTTAAATAAAGCAAACCTAAGATACTCTCTTTTTTCATCAATACATATACATTTATCAGTGGATTTGTTTAATCCAGTCTAAACCTTATATTTATGATTAACCAGTGCTTTTTTTGATCACCAATACCAACCAGGATTACAAAATGTGAGTTTTAAGCCAAAAAAAAAATACAGCAAAGTTCCATAGTGGGGGAAAAAGTACTTCTTGGCACACTGCTTATAACCCACATTTCCCCAGCTGTGGAGATTTTTTTTATTTTACTCTTCCACTATTTTTGCAGCTGCTCTTAAACTGATAATTGGGTTGTAGCGTAGCGGGATAATGGGAGGGGGTGGCAGCTGTCTGAAAATTTTTATTTATGGTAAGCAAACTATTTCAATTGTAATATGCAGAGACTTGGTTGCGATTTGTGTTGACAGTTGGGATTTTGCATTATGTTAACATAACTAAATGTTTTGCCTGTCTTTTTACCAGGAGAATGGATCAACGTTACAGTCGTCTGGATAATCGGGAATAGTATGTTATGTTTGTAAATTGTCTTCCTTCTTCTTTCTTTATTAACCTAGCTTACCACTTGTAGGATTTCCTCCTTTCTTGGTGGTTTCGTGTTTCTCTCCAGGTGTTTCCCCAGTGCCAAGGTCCCAAATGATTCTCCTAACTCTCCTTTCCCAATGTCATTGTTGTTGTGACGGGTGTTCTTTTCTTTAATTAGATTTGTGTGTACTAATCTCTGTATTAACCTCTTTCTTACGCGTGGCCGTACAGCATGAGGCACAGACTCTTGGATAGAATTTTTTTTATGTCTACATTGGACATTGATTACTAAATATTATCATATTATTATTCTAATGTGGAAGACTTTGTTTATATGTTGACATTACTCCTTTAACAAATCTACTTTTGAGTTCTAGCAGAGCCCTTCCTTGTTCATATCATCAAAAAAAAGTACTGTTTGTATAAAAGTCAATAAGGAAATGACTTTAATTTGGTTTTATGAATTATATTTACCTAGGCTAATACAGAAAAAAAAAACATCCAGGGTTAAAAGTAGATAAATATTCATCTGAAGAATGTTCATTTATTGGTATTTGTGTTTAAATTGGCTGTTGCTCATTTCTAGAATATTTCTGTAAATTTAAATGTTATATTATATTTTGAAATTAGACCCCAGGGCCCCTGTCTGTGTCACCTGGGGACCAAATGGTGCCCACGAGCCCAATGTTGATGACCCTAGCATAGAGTGAATTAAGGGCTCTGCCGGAGTCAGAAGGATCTGTTTCTTGTAGACCACTGGGTTTCTTCCGGTTTTAGTTGTCTTTGTTGGCGTAACAGTAGATGTCAAGTTCAACATCCAACAGTTGTTCTGCATTGACATCCTGTCTTGAAATTAATTGGAATATATTTTCTCTACTGTTACGCCTACAATGTACCATTTTACCAGAAATGCAGTATTAAAGATGTGTGTGGCTAATACTAATGGTATTCCAAGTGTGTTGGGATGAAAATAGCTTATGTTGTGACACCGAGGCAATGTTCTGGGCTGTGTTTTATTTTGCAGCGCAGCCGCTGCTTTGTCGACAGAGCTACCCGAACGCTACGAGCGCCTCACCTCAGTTTCCAGTTCGGTGGACATAGATCAGAGAGACACGGTAAAAAAATGCCATTTCTACTGCTGCAAAACAGACAATTGTTTCATGTCTTTCGCTCACATTCTTTTCTTACAGGGCTTTTGCTCGTGGCTCACGGCAATCTTTCGCATCAAGTGAGTCAGGTTCCACCTCATTCAATTAAAAAATATATTTAAAGTGCTTTTTTCAGATAAATGAGATGACTCACTTTCTTAATGTGATATATTTGTAGGGATGATGAGATTAAGGATAAATGTGGTGAGGATGCAGTCCATTATTTGTCCTTCCAGCGACATATCATTGGCCTGCTAGTTGTGGTGGGTGTGCTCTCTGTTGGGATCATTTTGCCTGTAAATTTCTCAGGAAACCTACTTGGTAAGTTTTCTTTTTAAATCTAATAATAATATTTTTTATCTACATTTTTAGTTGTGCATTGGCTGATATTTTTTCTACCCCCTCAGAAAACAGTGCTTATAATTTTGGAAGAACTACAATAGCAAATCTTGATGCAGAGTGAGTGATTCCTGGACAGTCTTTTTAGTACAACCACTGAATTGTGATATGTATTCCCAAACATGGATATGTACTGTCCATTTTTTTCCAGTGATGCACTTTTGTGGCTGCACACCATCTTTGCGTTCCTCTACCTGCTTTTGACAGTGTTCAGTATGAGGAGACACACCTCCAAGATGCACTATGTGGAAGATGATCTGGTTAGTCTTACTAATAACTACATATGCATTGTTGTTGTTGGTTTTTTTCACTGACATTTTCCATTACATTGCAGGTGAAACGAACCTTATTTGTCAATGGACTATCCAAATATGCAGAAGAGGCAGAAATAAAACAACATTTTGAGTAAGTGGCTTTCTACATTTTCATTTCTTATCAGTGATCTCTTAATATCTAGTGTTTCATATCCTGTCTGCTAATGTATTCTGAAAATGCATTAGAGTATATTAATGCCAAGCCTTTTCCTCTTAAAGATGCTCAAATGTAGCAAGGATGAGACAATGGCAGGTCTATTACTGTCTTTAATAGAAGCCAGATGAATGGAATTATGAAAGTCATGTGTTATTTGCAAACTGTGTGGGAAGGGGTACTGCTAACTGCTTTTAGCCAGCATGTTGCTAATAATATTGTTTGTCTTCCTTTGACTAATAGGCAAGCGTATGAAAACTGCACTGTGTTGGAAGCCCGCATCTGTTACAATGTGGCCAGGCTGATGTATCTTAACTCCGAAAGGTACTCGTTTCACACTGTGAATACGTTCGATCAACTTTTTTTTTCTTTTTGTTAATGTTTAGACTATTATTTGGAAACTGACTTGGTTTCAATCAGTGATGCCTTCCGTGTAAGTATTGTTGTTTGACATGCAGAAAGAAAGCAGAGCGCAGCAAGAAATTCTTCCTAGATCAGGCCAAAGAGGAAATCACCATGATAAACCCAAAGCCATG